>NC_091821.1:392092897-392435397 GCF_038994185.2 Dermacentor albipictus
AAAAGGGGGGGGGAAACGATTATCACTACACGATTTACTTGCTCATTGCAAAAGCATACTAATAATGAGCGCAAGACGCTCGCTCTTTCACATGCTCACGAAAGAACAGAAGCTGGCGCTTGGCCGGATCTTGCTTTGCTACCTGCCGTGGTCCTTCAGTACAGCTCGGACGCTCGACTGTCGCGCGTCTCCTGAAGTTGTTTTCCCTGCTAGGCTCTCACGTCTCCTGTTATACGGCTTCGTCTCCTGTTATACGAGAGCTAGCGCGAGCGTTGCGCTGCTAACGCCGTCAGCCCGAGGGGTTACCCGAGAAGAAAAGGGAGTAGCCTCTCCCTATTTGGCTTGGGGTCGGAATAGTGCGTTGGGCGCGCTCACCGGCACGTTTCGCGGGACCATCCCGAGAAAGGCTTCGGAGCTGGACACCTGGATGGAAGAGCACGACCGTTCCAGCGTGCCACAACGATTAGGCG
Organism: Dermacentor albipictus; assembly: GCF_038994185.2. Lineage (NCBI taxonomy): Eukaryota > Metazoa > Arthropoda > Arachnida > Ixodida > Ixodidae > Dermacentor > Dermacentor albipictus. The sequence goes on from NC_091821.1 coordinate 392,093,368, forward strand.
TTGGTGTATAGCATGGAGGCGAACATATTCGCTCGACGTCCTGTGGCGGTGAGTCGGACTCCCTCGATTCGTCCGCGTCCGTCGGCGTTGTTCTCTTGGTAGTCATCCGGCGTATGAAAGGCGTATGTTATACGAAAGGTGCAACAAATGCCCTTTTCATTGCTTGCGCTAATGTGTTGTCGTTCCTTTGTCTCGAGAGCACGTTTGACATCCCACAAGTTATGTCGTTCTGCCGCTGAACACAAGCACGCGGGCTCGACTCACGGGCGCGGCGCCCACATTCCGACAAGAACAGAACAACATCGCCCTTGTACTTAAATTCAGACGAGCGATATAACGACACTCCAACCCTCTTACCATACTCACGGCGTCTTTCACTGTCCTTCACTATTATTGTTGCATTCAGGGGATTTACGCGTCCGTAAAATTACGAGGCACGTCGATGTCGAGGACTCCAATTAATTGGAGTATATAGTATATACTATAACTATAACCACCTGGGTTTTATTTAACGTGTACCCAATGCACGCTATCACGAGCGTTCTTGCCTTCCGCCCCCATCGGAATGCGGCCGGAATCTATACCGCAACCCCGTGCTCGGAAACAAAACTCGACAGTCACTGAGATCTCAGGGCGGGTCATCCACAGTCAACTTGATACGTAACACAACACAATTCGTGTAGTGCAAGGTGAGCCGTACGGCAGTCCTTTTGCGCGTTCGGAACAATACTGCTGCCGACGTTCACCGCCGCTCTCATGGCAAAAATCGTAGACATCAAGAGAACGCGTCTTAGGAGATTCGGCGTTGATGCTTGGTGAGTTATCGTTTTTGTATGTACAGCACTGAGAGCTTTCATCATAGTGGCACCACTTACACATATTTTGTTCGAGTCCTTGTTCGGTTCTCGGTCTATTCCCAAGACACCATCCCACTTTTGCATGTAGTGTTATAAGACCATACGTTCGGTTCGGATACACCTCCTCCCTTTTCCTTTTTTTTCGTGATTCTAGAGAAAGAAACCATTAGGTGCCTCGAAGAAGCTTGATGCGATGGCTTTTGAATGCCGTCCTATTAATAATGTTTCCTCAGGGAGGACACCCGCAGAATACAGGTTCAATAAGACTTACACAATAAATACCGCAGAAAGTCCCCAAGCGGAACGCCATTAACGAGGTGCATATCTTCTTTTATTTTCTTTCTCTCCTTTTTTTCTCTTAGCTTCAAGCGACCTCAAGTTACATGTCATCAATTTTACATTAACAGAAATGTTTATATTGACCTCAAGCAAAAGTTAAGCCTATCTACAACAAAGTTTGCGTTACCTTCAAAGACGGGCGAGGAAGGAGTCGACAGACAGCGGAACGCGCACGGTTTCCGTTCTCGCAATGCCGTGATTCCCAGCGGACAGCAGCGAAAGAAAGACACTTAACACGTAAGAGTGCCCAGATGAAGCGATGCTAATCTCAAAGCTTCGCAGAACGATGACCACCTAAGCTTTTCAACGACACGCCACGGCGCCAGCGGTGACCTACACGGGCGTGCGCGAACCCGCTCTCCAAAGCGAACGCTGGCAGCCTCGTCCCAGAGGAGGCGAACGAAGCGGGACCGCCGCCGACCCTAGGACCGTAAATACGGGCCCGCGCAACGCAATAAAAGTCATTCGCCAGCAATAATAAGCCGCACCGCGCTACACACAAAGTGCCCCGGAGTCAGGAAAAGCCGGAAAACGCCACCGCGGGCCGAGTTAAAAAACGGCGCTCAGGCCCCGGCTGGTATAGGTGGCCCCGGGGCACGCTGAGCGCGCTCGCTCACCGACCGAGTCCCCCCTTGGCGCACCTTCCCGCTCCCGCGTAAAACCGGGAAACGGCCGAGCGGCCGGTGGGATAGGGGGAAGGTGTGACCTGGAAGCAACCGCTGTGTAGTACGCAGCGCAAACGGGGACGCGGCAGCCCGCGGCGGTTGGCCCCGAGGGGATGGTGAGGAAGCGGCGCCCGCACAGCTAAGGGAAGAGCATGGCGGAGGCAGGGGCGATGATGCGCCGAAACCCAGCGACTGCGCAGCAGCGATAAGCGGCACGGAAGCCCCGCCGCCACCACCAACCCAGGGCGGGAGAACCACGGCCGCCGTGCCTGCCACCCCCCCCCCAAACCCCGCGAGACGTACTGGTCCGCTTTTGCGGCGACGCGACTGTGCGCGCAGTGCGCCACGAGCGTGTTTACGTATATGCACCAGGCAAACACGGGTAGGCGCCACAACCGCTGTTGTGCGCCATACGCGCAGGTGGCTGTGCGCGTATTTGTCACGTGCTGAGTGAAGGCGTAGTGACTGGCGCTGCCGCTGATGGCCAACACGAAATGGAGTGTAGAGTTTGTTCGGCACGCTTTTAAGGAAACACAGAAAGAAAATATCAATAAATGAGTTGGATTAGTTGATTACGCTTCTACAATAAAAAAAAAGTAAGACCACTCTTAGCGCAAGAGGAGGCTACACTAAATCGAAAGAACTTGAAAACGGAATATAATTATTTAATTTTAAGGAATTAAGTGCCAAATCCACCATTGATTATTAGGCACGCAGTAGTGGGCGACTACGGATCAATTTTGACCCCCACAGGATCATTAAGGCACCCCAAATGCACGGGACACGGGCATCTTTTGCATTTCCCGCCATCGCAATGCGTCTGGTGCGGCCGGGATTTGACGCCGCGATTTGATCTCGCGGCAGTGCATGAAACCAACCTGACTTGAAAGGTTCCTATAGTGTACATATGCGTTCAGGTCATCGCGATGTCGGAGCTACAAATGCCACGGTTTCAACGACGATAACAAAATACGCGGCACTAGCCGGACAAAGCGTACTTAAACACACAAATATAATACCATATATACAATACGCTAAACGGGCGCCCCTCATTATATACGTATACGTTTGGGCGAACAATGTACGGGCATTCTATTAAGTTGATTTTATAAGCGAAGCTCTATCAGCCTCTTCCTTCGACCCTCCCGCTGCTGCTGCTCCTGGCCGCTATTGATGACGATGCTGGCTACTGTTTTGCCGAATAGCTCTTGCCGAATACGTGGGCCACACTGAAGTACTGTGGTCATCAGACGGTCACCGTTCGCACCACTGTCATGCTTGCTGGCTTCTGGCCTAGGACGACTGGTCGCTACCGGACATAACGGAAAGAAACACTGGATACCAATCGAGGATCTTATTGCCCAATGCGTGGGTCATACTGAAAGTAACGTCTTCATCACGACGTCCTCGGTACAGGGTCAAGCACGCGACGGTACGGGCAACAAGAGCGAAGTTTGCTGCAACTTTAGTCGAAAGCACCGGCAAAAGCGAATACTGCCCAGCATGACCTTACCTCAAATGAATTATAAAGAGAAATTCGACACCAATGAGTAAAGGCCACAAGCCCCGTTTACATGAATAGCCGCGTTTACATGAATGCGACAGTGTCGCATCGCATCGCATTTCTAGCGCATCACATTCATGTAAACAGCAGTAATGCGCTAGGAAGGCGCATCGCATTAATGCGCCAGGAGAGGGTAGATTTACGGGCGCGAGTCGACTCTCGCGGAGCATGTAAACGCAGGATCGTCGCATTAGGAATAATGGGAAGCACTTCCTCCGTGATGGGAAGGAAGTAGCCATCAACATGGCGGTGGTCCCGGCTGCCCGCTTCGAATTGAATTTGGCGTTGCTTTTGTAAAATGCACTTCGTTCGCAGCAAATGATTGTGTAAACGGCTTTCGCTTAGTCTCAGGCCGCTTTGACGACAGAGTATTAGGGATAGCCTTGTGGTGTTTTCGAGATCGCTTCTCATTTCGAACGAGTCGAAGCCTAACGAAAGAAACATTCAAGGTGTCAGCGCTACCTATCGCTAGAGTCGGAAAATAGCCGCAACGACGGCATGTTGCCTCTGAGATCCGAAGATCTCGCTGGCCAACTAAAGCTGCAATACACGTGCGTGGCTCTGCATCCGCTACACTATAGCGTATAGCGTACGCTATAAATTGCGTACGCTAAACTAAAACTGTCTATTTCTCGGCACGGAACCACCAACGTGCACTCGGCCTACTACCGGAAACCAGTTGCACCGGAAGTCGGTTGCACTTCCCTTATACGACACCACGTGGCGCTACGTTCTCGCGAGAGTTCAGGCGCTACATGTAAACGGCGTCGCATCGCCTTTCCCAAATGCGCTTGGAAATGCGATGCGCCACTGTCGCATTCATGTAAACGGGGCTAATGCAACAGTGGCGCATCGCATTTCCAAGCGCATTTGGGAAAGGCGATGCGACGCCGTTTACATGTAGCGCCTTAACTCACGCCAGAACGTAGCGCCACGTGGTGTCGTATAAGGGAAGTGCAGCATGCAGACGTCCGGTGTAACAGGTTTCCGGTAGTGGGACGAGTGCACGTTAGTGGTTGAGTGCCGAGAAATAGTTTCACGTAGAGCACGCTTCGGCGAGCGAAGTTGCCGTGGGGGACGCCATCTTGCTTCTGCCTCGGGCGTTGCCGTCTCGCAGCTTCACATGCGCGGCAGTCCCTCAGCTAATTCCTTCCCGTAGTTCCTAATGCGATGATGCTGCGTTTACATGCTCCGCGAGAGTCGACTCGCGCCCGTAAATCTACCCTCGCCTGGCGCATTAGCGCAGTTTACATGTATGCAATGCGCTAGAAATGCAATTCGATGCGACACCGTCGCATTCATGCAAACGCGGCTACAGACACAATGTTTAATACACTGTTCTTCACAGCCATTACATGATTTTCTGTTTTCCCGTCGCACGTATGGCTAACTTTAGGTTCGTGGATTCCGCCATCTTGGCCTGTTATAAGAAATACTTTTCGAATTTGTGCGCAGTCACTAGACATTAATAAAGTAGTTCGGATTGAACGCGTCCGTACGACCATTTTCACCCATGCGAATCAACCGCCGCAGTACCCTGTGTACGCCGCCAGATCTGAGAGAACGGCCGCCTTAAGCTAAACCGATCCTATATATATATATGAAACCAACGCGACTTCATAGTGTACATATGCGTTCAGGTCATTGCGATGTCGGAGCTACAAATTCGGCCGTTTCAACGACGATAACAACAACAAAAAGAAAGAAAGAAAAGAGAGAGAAAAAGAAAGCGCGCATCAGTAGCTTGGCTTCCTCTCAAAACACAGATTTTACGGCAGGCGGCCGGATTTCCCGTCGATCGCAACGAATGGCCAATGCAGAACAATGTGCATGGAAGTGAGTCGTTTCAGGAAAGCCCTAAGCACACGGTGCCTACAAAGAGCTTGTGGCGACGAAGCAGAGTTGGAAGCACGATAGTAAATTATTCACTCTGCGAGATGCGATGCCTGCTCCTATCGGACCGCTTCCACGCGCGGAAAGAAATACCGCTCCAGAAAAGGCATTGGATCGAGAGCTCGCCAAGCATGACGATTGCGAACCGAGCAATCACCAAACCACCTGAATAAACGGGAGGCATCCTGGGTTGGGTGGCTACCAGCAAGAAAGATAATAGAGAAGACGAAAAAAATAAGAAAGAAAGACGTTACAGAAGATTGCCGACACTAGAATCTCAAAGGGCAAACCTACAAACACGTGAATATTCTAAAACGAAAACGTTTAGCTGCTTAGCAGAAGTACAGAACAAAACGCTGTGACTTTGCTGCTATGTACCGTGCAGGTCGGCCTTCTTTAGAGCAGATCATTACTCATAGCGTTTTCACATGTGTAGAAGTGAAATGGACCGAGCAACAGGAAGCACATGCTTCCAAGCTCTCCGCCTGATCCCCTAAATCGATCAAGTATATCCAGCGAGTGTCTATGCCAGCCTGCAAAGTTTAGATGTGTTAACCCTGTGTCCTCCTTCGTCTTAGTTTCTTGAATTTATAATTAGCTTTCTTTCCTCCTTCTCGGCGAAGGAACACATTATATGGCAGGATTTGTGAAGGGCTTCCAACCGCAAATAAAGATATGGCTTGTTTTCACGGCATGGTAATATAATCGGATTACAGCACTAATTTATAACAGAGGTGAAAACCTCTATACTATTTTACGTTTTCTTTGTTCAGCATACCGTGACCTGCCGCGGTGGTTTAGCGGCTATGGTGCCGCGTTGCTAAACTCGATATCGCGGGACCAAATCCCGGCCACACCAGCCGCATTTCGATGGGGGCGAAATGCAAAAACGCTCGTGTCCCGTGCATTGGGGACACGTTAAAGATCCCCTGGTGGTCAAAATTGATCCGGAGTCCCCCACTATGGCGCGCCTCATAATCAAATTGTGGTTTTGGCTCGTAAAACGCCAGAGTTCCATTCAATTCACTTCAGCACCCCGTATAGTTCAAGACGAGAGAATGATTGTTCCGATTCCATGGCGCACGTTATGTAGCGGTCATTCCTCGGACAGACGACAAACGGCGACAACACTACAAAACATCAGATTTATAGTATATCGACTATCACAAAAATACGGTGCTGCCACAATGATGCAACACCGGTGGAACAGACAACGAAAAAAAGAGGGGAGAGAAGAGAACACGGAATTCTGGGAGTACAAGGTTGCTTGGCTAGAAAGAAAAAGCGAAACCTGTAACAGAAACCAAAATTGCGGCTGTTTATAGCGGCCTTGCGTTTATAATGGCCATAACTTTAGCCAGAAACGTGACGAGCACTTCATGGGTGAGGCGGCGAAAAGAGTGCTCTAACAACATTGAGTCTAAGATGCAGCGGGCAACGTCGATCATTCTTTTCCAGACTCCGCCCATATCAGAGGCGTGGGGAGGGTTAAATACCCAAGTGCACCTTAAGTTCGATAGAGATGTGTGGATTCTTTTGGTGTCCGGACCACACACATTGAGCTGCAGCTCTGAGCACGCTCCAATGAAATTTGTGCCACAGTCAAAGCATATCTATTTTTGCCAGGCCTTTAATGCCAAATAATCTCCTCAAGGCACTTATAAAAGTTGAACCTTCCAAGAATTCCATTTGTTTGACACGGACTGCGCGTACACTCATGAACGTGAACAACACAGCCCAACGCTTGCTATGGGCTTCACCACCTCTAGTGCGACGTGCAGTCACCTTCCATTGTCAGAGAACATCAAGAACCACGTAGGTGAAAGGGGGCTCAGTGCTAAGCCGTTCAGTCGGCTGGTCTGCAATTTTCTGTTCTTGCTGCTTGCCTCGCAGCCTGCAGCATGTAACACATTTGTGTACCTACGAGGAGATCCGACGTTTCCCCCCGATGAGCCAGAAGCCATCGGCTCGTATCGCTCCCTCGGTGAGGTGTCGACCTTGGTGCTCGACCTCTTCGTGATAGTGCGTATGAGGAGCATGACAACATGGTGGTTTCCAGGGATGAGAATGGGCTTAGATTCATCCTGGCTCCATTGGTCCTTTTTTAGACGACCGCCGATTTTCAGCAGTCCACTGCCATCGACCCATGGATCGAGCGTACACAGTGGGCTCGACTTGGCGATGCTGTTCTCCTGATCTAGACACTTGATTTCTCCAGAGTATGCCTCGCCCTTGTTAGATACGGGACCTTTTCCTGAGCCTCCTTCGAGTTCACCAGACCACATCGAATCGCGTCACACCTAATTGAGGAGCGCAGAAGCACGTATACCACGTTCCCGATGCGCGGAACGTGCAAACAAGTTGGCGTCCCCCACCTCGTGTGCCGCATCTGGATCTATTCATTGCTTTTTTGGGGAGGAAGACGAAGTGCTTCTCTTGCGGAACACATCTCGCCCGTCTCTGTGCTTTTCTGGACTTCTCACTGCACCTGTGGGGTCTACCGCCCCCTCCATCGCGGTCATGGATGTGCAACACCCCGAGGATCCTCCCGGTTCCCGTTCACCCGCGGACATCGGTTCGAGGAAGCGAGGAAATTAGGGGTGTGCGAATATTCGGAATTTCGAATACGAATCGAATATTTTCCATATTCGAAGTGTATTCGATTCGAGAAATGCATGTTCGGAAATTCACGAATATCCGAGGACGGCCGAATAACGGTGGAAACGGCGAATATTCGGATAGACTGCGAATAATTGAGCAATTAACCAGTTGTATGCTTGCTCCGCATTCTCCTAAGAACATGTTTATTAACTGAGAACTTCGCATGATCCGCTCATTATCTGTATGCTCTGTTTCAGTCTACCTGCTTCAGGCATTTGAGACATGATAAGTTTCGGTTTCTTTTTCACCAAGCTTTATAATTCCAATTATTTTGGAATGCCCCATTGCCTTGAAGGTTGCAAAGGCAAATCAGGGTTGCCTTTGCAACCCTGAGTTGCCATTATCTGTATGCTCTGTTTCAGTCTATCAGCTTCAGGCATTTGAGACATGATCAGTTTCGGTTTCTTTTTCACCAAGCTTTATAATTCCAATTATTTTTGGAATGCCCCATTGCCTTGAAGGTTGCAAAGGCAACTCAGGGTTTGCTAACATTGATTCAAAATGTATCAAGGCTCTTTGTGCGGAGTGGAAATTTGATGAAGTGGCCAGCCTAGGCATGTTTCTTGATTCGCGCTTTATGGCCACAGTTCATCAGGCATCTGGTCAGATGATCTGGCTGAAAAACCTTGTGACAAGGGAGCTCCAGGAAGCCGTCGTGGAACACCGTGGGGACACCGCCGTGCCAGCGTCGACTTCGTGTCCACTGGTGGCATCGAGTGTATGGAATGCTTTTGACGATCTAGTGATGAACAAAGAGAAGACACATTTGGCATCTGCCCCTGAGAGGGAAGTTACAGACTACGCGCAAAAGCCTCTTCTGGAAAGGGGCATGAATCCTTGTGAGTGGTGGCAGTCCATTGGCCGCTTCAGGTACCCGCTTTTAAGTGCACTCGCCCGGAAGTACTTGGCGATCCCTGCCACTTCAGTTCCTAGTGAAAGAGTCTTTTCTACCGGTAGAAATGTGACAGTGCATAGAGAGCGTTTACTTTCTGGCCATATTGAGCAGTTAATTTTCCTTCACGACAATCTGTAACAAGCGTTTTACCTGACTGAGGGCATTACCTGAGTCCATTATCTATAATTGAGTACCTCTTTAATTTGAAGCAACCTTGTAAAATGCAATGTTATTTTTAAAAGGGTAATAAAGCTATTGTTACCTCTCTTGCAATTTTTTAATACAACACATGTATTCGATATTCGATTCGATATTCGAAGAGAGTTCTTCGCCTTATTCGTATTCGATTCGTAATCGAAAATTTCAATATTCGCACACCCCTAGAGGAAATACATCGAGTGGTAGCGAGGACACAGAGCTGTACTCCGCATCAGGTGACGAGTCCTCGGAAGACAGCTTTCGACTTGTCCAGTACCGCAAGGCCAAACGAAGAATTATCAACTCATCTTCGGCGTCCAGCTCGAACACTGTGAAAACAGCGCCTCAACGATGGCCTCACTCCATCCTGTTTGTGCCACAGAACGCTACCGACAACCTGCGCGTCCTCAACAGGCAAGCACTCTCCGTGTATCTCGAAAACACTGTGCCAAACGAGATTAAGGATGTCAGGATAAACACTAGGCGAAACATCCTGGCAATCGATGTGATGAACCCGAGCGCGCTGACCATACTACAACATGTAACGCAGCTGGGAAACATCAAGGTCCGAGCCATCATGCCAACGAATGGTGCCACAATAACAGGAGTCATCTATGACATTGACAATGAAATTCCTAATGCAGACCTCCCAGTTCTTATAAAACCAGCAAGTGAACGCAACGTCATTGTGCATGTTTGTCGCCTCGGCAACACACGTTGTGTGAGACTAACGTTCAAAGGCGACTGCCTTCCACCCTACGTGAAGGTCGGCCACTTTCGCCATCAGGTTCGGCCATTTATTCCAAGACCAATGCAATGCTACAATTGTCAGAAGATAGGCCATGTGAAGGGTGTCTGCAGAAATTCGGCCGTGTGCCCTCGATGTGCCGAACCCCACTCAGAAGACAACTGCAGCGCAATCAAGTTGAAGTGTCCTAACTGTCAGGGTGATCACTGCGCCTCCTCCAAAGACTGTCCCCAGATCAAGAAAGAGATCACCATTCTTAAACAAATGGTGAGAGACAACTCTACCCACAAAGAGGCTGCTGTGAAAGTACGGCGAAGACGACGTGACCGTCGAAGGTCTTCACGACGGAAAACATCAAGTTTTCAGGAACAGTCAACTCGTCAAGCAGCATCACCAGCGAAAGTTTCCAGCCCTCCGAACACCGGTGTTGGAAGGGAGAACACTGCCAGATATCTCTCCACAAAGGAATGGCCGCCACTTCCACGTACGCGACCGCCAGAGGAGCCGCAGCAGAAGCCGCCCCCAGTGCAGCAAGGTGCTGTATCCGAGGAGTCGCGGAAAACAGCTGAGCAAGTGATAGCACTTAGATCTTTAATGAATGCCATTCGCGTGTTGCTAAGCAGCATGCACACACCGTCTGCCAGAAGTGCGCTTCAAGTGCTGGACGCTCTGAGTCCGGTGCTTGCAACCCTTGAGTAGATCATGGCTCCACAGCCACGGTCTTTTAGGGAAGAGGTCCGACAAGCAGCTATTTTCCAGTGGAATGCGCGCGGACTCAGAGCGCGCCTTTCGGATTTCCGTCGCTTCGTGTACGCCGATATGTTCCCCATTATCGTCATTTGCGAGCCGAACTTAACGAACACAATCAGGCTTTCTGGATATGAATTATTTATGTCGTCAACTGTTTATGAAAACAATAAGGTTTTGGTGTGTATTCGCCGTGACCTCACCTACACTCGTCAGCCTGTACCACCTAACGACAGCAATCAATATATATGCCTAAACGTAAGGAAAAAGAATTTGGCCTTTACTTTTGTGGGCGCCTACCTATCTCCGTCAAGTCGATTTGATTACAAAAGACTGCAAGACATCCTTTCCTCAACCTCCAATCCCTGGGTCATCATTGGAGATTTCAACGCCCATCATACACTCTGGGGAAGTCCGATGATCAACGCAAGAGGCAGAGCTCTGGTATCTTTCGCCTCCAGTAATGAACTTTGGCTGCTGAATGATGGAAGTCCTACCTTCTTACGTGGCTCCACCTACAACAGCTGTCTTGACTTGGCTTTCGTCTCACGAAGCCTTGTCAGACGTGCAGGGTGGTTTGCGGATATAGAGACGCACGGAAGTGACCATATCCCCACGTACATCAAGATCAGAGGATTGTCCCCTTCCAAAATACGGGATACGATCCAAAGAGTGGACTGGCCTAAATTTCAGTCTATGATGGAAGAACACTGCGACGCCAATCCATCTTTCGACTTGGAAGAGGCAAATAAGAGCGCGGTTCAAGACACTATGCGCACTCTCACATGCTCTTCGAAACTGAACGAATTTGACGTGGAACTAGAAAGACTTCGAGCAGTCCGACGACGTGCTGAACGAAGGTACCGACGTACGAAAACAATGGACGATCTACGGACCGCCAGGTGCACGCAAAAGAAGATAAAGCGCCGGTTAGACAAGCTCGAATCGCAACGTTGGGCTGCCTTCTGTGAGTCGCTAGATCCACGCAAGCCTTTATCGCAACTATGGAGAACGGTGCGCGGACTGCGGACACTTCCCGTACAGCGATTCCCATTCAAGGCACTTGCCCTCTCTCAAAAGAGATCGGAGATTGACGTGGCAGAGGATTTCTGCGCCAGATTATCCGGCCAACTCACAGCTACCAACATTCCATCGCCTTCGATTAGCTGTCCGCCACCACGTGATCACCGGTTGGATCTACCATTCTCGATCCACGAACTTAAGGCAGCATTAGCTTTGTGTAGCCGCACATCAGCGCCAGGACCTGACGGAATTTCCTACCGAGCTCTGTGTCACCTGGGGGAGCGAGCGAGAGGTGTTCTTCTTGAGGTGTACAATGAATCTTGGAGAAATGGCACGCTACCAACAACATGGAAGACAAGTCGCCTTGTTCCACTGCTGAAGCCTGGCAAGTCGCCGTTGGAGCTCTCATCATATCGCCCGATCGCGTTGGCGAGCTGTGTGGGCAAAGTAATGGAGAGGATGGTCCTAGGACGCCTGGAGTGGTACTTGGAGTACCACAACACCTACCCAGATGCCATGGCGGGCTTCCGACGCGGTCGATCATCGATCGATAACGTCGTCGACCTGGTCAACTACATTCAACATGAGAAATGCCGTAAGCGTCTCTGCGCTTCTCTATTCCTCGACGTTAAAGGGGCGTATGACAACGTTACGCATGAGGCCATCCTCTCTGCTCTCGCAGAGGTAGGAGTGGGTGGTCAGATGTTTAAATGGATACGGAGTTATTTATCCATGCGATCCTTTTTTGTAAGCACCGAAGAAGGCCATACTTGTCTACATTATAGCTACCGTGGCGTCCCCCAGGGCGGTGTACTTAGCCCTGTGTTATTTAATCTAACACTACTTGCTCTCCTTGAGCACGTGCCAACTACAGTCAGGCTATCAATGTACGCGGATGACATCTGCATATGGACGTCTGCAGTAACACGCCTACATTTGCGAGCGAGAATTCAGAGAGCCGCCACACAAACTGTTCTCTACCTTCGTAATCGAGGCCTGGAAATTTCCTCAGAGAAATGCGCACTAGTTCCATTTACGCGCAAACCCATGGCCAACTACAGTGTAATGATAAATGGCCAAATAATACGACGGGTCCGATCGTACAAGTTCCTAGGTGTCATAATCGACAGGGACTTGTCATGGAGCCCACACGTATCATACATGAAAAAACGGTTGACAGGCATCTGCCACCTGTTCAAGTTTTTCGCTGGCAAGACCTGGGGAATGTCGCCAAGTGCGATGTTGCAACTGTACAGGGTGCTTTTCCTAGGATTTCTCCGATACAGCTTGCCAGCAATAAACAGCACTGGTAAAACAAATCTACGCACAATACAAAGTCTTCAGGGTCAAGTGCTCCGGATCTGTCTAGGCGTGCCTCAGAGTGCTTCAACAGTGGCTACGATAGCAATCGCTGGAGATCACCTTGTCAGGACCCACATTGAAATTGAAGTACTCAGGACCCATATAAGGCATCTGACCAGGACTCCTCGTCACCACTTGGCCTCCCTAACAGCGGACAGACCACACACATCTTTCAGCCGGACGATAACCGCATATGATGAATCATTGCCAGCTTGTTTTACCCCGGCTGCGAGACCTTCGATTCCTCCATGGTGCCTCGCTCAGCCAAAAATCAACCTCACAATACCTGGTATCTCGAAAAGAGCTGATCTATCATTGCCAGCACTTAGACAGCTCACGCTACTACATTTGTACGAGAACTACCGTGATTCTACGCATATTTACACTGATGGATCTGTCCTTCCAAATAGCACCGCGGCGGCAATCGTCATACCAGCGAAAGCTACAACAATCAAGTTTAAGACGACCCACGCGACAACATCGACGGCAGCAGAGCTCGCAGCGCTCTTTACTGCCCTTCATCATATTGGTGATGAACCACCACATAAATGGACAATATTCTGCGATTCGAAGGCGGCACTGCAGTCTCTACTGTCACCTTTGCGACGTGGACCACACGAACAACTAATATTCCATATTACAGAGACTTTGCAACATATAAGTGAAGCAGGCCATGAGAGAACCTTTCAGTGGCTTCCAAGTCACTGCGGGATTATCGGCAATGAACGGGCGGATCACGCTGCCCGCTCAGCCCATACTGAGGAGCGCTGCGTCCCGATTCCTCATTCTAGAACTGACGCAGCACGGAAGCTCCGCCTACTTGCTCGGCAGTGCACCGCGTCGCAATGGAATGAGCCACATTTAAGAAACACGCGACTGTACTCACTGGATCCAACATTAAGTCTTCGAGCGCCATCACAGCTTCGCCGTAGAGACGCCACGCTTTTATATCGACTTTGGTTGGGCGTTGCCTTTACTAAAGCCTATGCATTCCGCACAGGGATGACCGACAGCCCAACCTGTGACCACTGCGGTCATGAAGAATCAATTGGCCATATTCTGTGTGCCTGCCCGCAGTACAGTACACAAAGGGCATGCCTTAGCCACGAACTTGACAAACTGGACGACCAAGCGCTATCCGAAAAAAGAATCCTACAACATCGAAAGGACCTACCGTCACAGAAGAAGGCCGTGCAAGCGCTATTGCGCTTTTTGCGATCTACCGGCCTGAGTGAACGACTTTAACTGGAACGCCTTTTGTGTGTGTGCCTCCATGTGTGCGTGTTCTTTTTTTTTCCTTTTTTTAGCGTTTTCCTCTCTGTCATCTTTCTAACCCCTATCCCCCATCCCCAGTGTAGGGTAGCAAACCGGAGACTCATATCTGGTTAACCTCCCTGCCTTTCCTCTTCATTCTCTCTCTCTCTCTCTCTATTCATTGCTTGACTCTTCCCGAAAGTTTAGCGGGAGCCTGGCACTGTTCCAGGTAACGTGGCTCCAAGAGGCAAGACGGGTGTAATGCACCGTGAAGCCCTGGCAGCAATCCCTCCCCCCCTCCGTCCGTCCGCCTTTGTCACGGTAGTTTCAGACTGGGAAGGCAATACCACAGGGATAAGTAAGCACTCGGACAATTGGGGCCCAAGGAGCGACCCTCTCCGCCGGGTGTGACACAATCGCACGGGCGCCTACCATTGGTCGAAAATGACGACACCTGAACGGGCTCGGCGATTGGCCGAACGTGACGTGACTTCTAGACACCGAAGGGCTTAAAAGCCAGAGACCGGGAGAAGCAAGAGAGCATTCCTTCATTGATCTCTTTCGAGCTTCTTGCCACGGGCCGCAGCGTCCGAGTTACTGCCGGCCTGTAATGACTCTATGACTGTTAATTTCTTGGTCGTCTCACTGTAAATAATGTAAATAAACCTCCAGTTATCATCTCAAAGCCCTCCTCAACCTCGGCCAACATCCCGCACCCAACGGCAAGGTCCAAAATCTGGGGGACAGCAATTGGGATTGTCCTCCAGATCCAACACCTTGTACTGAACAGATTATGACAGTCACTGCTCGATCCAAGTGTTCTATACATGGTCGGGTCGGATTCAGTGAACCAAGGTCCTGAACAGACTTGCTGTTGCGAAAGTTGCTCGCCGCACGTACGAGGACTGCCATCGCGCGCGTCAAACAGGTAGAATACAAGCGCTCGAACTTACTGGTGTAAAGTCCTCTCATGCTTACAGTGGTCGCAAGGCTAGTTGCTTAAGTCCGCACATCGCCGTCAAAGTCAAAAGCAATGAGTTCAAACCTATCCTGCAGGACTTCTGAACAACCTTCGTGGCATCGCAGAAATTCTGGGCCAGTCAGCCAGCCCGACTTCCGAAGCTGCGGCGAAGGTACGAACCTTGCAACGACATCTGCAGGATTAATGTAGGTCGGAACACAGTGCCACTGGTCCGGCCGAGTCAATCTCCTGATGCCATGCACTCGGTTGCTGGCGTACATAGAACCTGCTTGTCTCATTGTGTATATAGCCGAGGGTATACCCTCGCTGTCTCAATAGAAGTTTGTAGAGTCCAACGTAATATCCATTTCTCTCTATATTAGCCCTGCCAGCTCCACTGCCAATACATCGCCACAGAGCTCGAGCCTACGAACAGTGTGTTCATGACATGGCGCCAGCTTAGGTTTCACCATGATAAACGCCACATGGCACGCACCGTCTTGGTGCATGGTCTTCATACACGCCACAGCGAAAACTGCCTTGTTTGATGCGTCTGAAAAGAGTTGCGCTTCCTTCCGAAGGGCCGTAGATAGCGAGACCTCAGACGGGTACATATGTACCAGCCACATGCAAATCTTCAAGCGCCTTCAAGGAATCCTTCCAGTCTTCCCGCTCTTTTTTCTTCTCATCAGCAAATGGGGTATCCCAATCACAGGTCTCTGTGATGAACTCACGGAGAAGAGACCTTCCCTTAATGGTGACGGGAGCCGCAAATCCTAGAGGGTCATACAAGATGTTCACGGTCGACAAGACGCAACGCCGGGTGGGTGGTCATTCTTGTTTCGGAACTCTGAAGGTAAATGCCCTTCCTTCCAAGTACCAGTAGATCGTATTGCGTTGGATGGGGGGTGCGTCGACGCCCAGATCAAGATGCTTTAAGTCCTTTGCGCGGTCGTCCCTTGGGAACACCTCCATCACTGATGTGCTGTTAGAAGTGATTTTGTGCAGCCTAAGGTTCGACGCTCCTAACATGCGTTGTGTGCGCTTAAGTAGGCTAACAGCTTCTTGCTCTGTGAGAAGGGACTTCAATCCGCCTTCAACATAGAAATCTCTTTGCACAAGCTGTCTGGCGTCCGGGCCGAATCCTTCTTCCCCTTCCCGTGCTATCCTCTGAAGGGCACAGTCTGCAACAGCTGGCGACGAACTGCTACCAAAAACGTGCACCGTGTTCCCGTACTCCATAACGACATTGTGAACGTCGTTGTTGCCGAACCACAGGAGCTGTAGGTAGTTTTTATGGTCTTCGCACACGCGGAAGCAGTAGAACATCTGTTTAATATCCGCTGTCACTGCAACGAACTCCTTCCTGAAACGGATGAGCACACCTAATAGACTATTCGTGCAGTCTGGTCCAGTGAGCAGAACGATCTTCAAAGAGGTGTTCTCCTACTGTGCACTAGAATCAAAGACAACTCTAGTTTCACCTGGCTTCTGTCGATGACACACGCAAAAGATAGGAAGGTACCAGCATTCTTCTCCCTGACTAAAGGGTGGAGCTTCTTCCGCGTGGAAATTTTTGAACATTTTTTCTATGAATGCTACGAAATGCTCCATTGCTTCTGGTTTCCTCTCGAGCGTGCGTTAAAAGGTGGCGAGGCGAACCTGGGCTAGTCTCTTGTTAGGAAAGTCGTTGTCTCGGAGAACGAAGACAGAGGAGCGCCACCCAGTTGCCCGATTCCTTCTTGTAGGATTCAGTGTCCATAACTATCAAAAGCTTTCCGTCCTCCACGGAAAGAGAAGGTTGGTTGTCTTCATTAGTCACTTCGAAAAACGTGTCTGCGATATCACAGCGGTCTTGTATGGCTGAGCGCAGAACAAGCTGGCAAGGCCACGTGCACTGCGATTGAGCAGAGATGTTTTCTTTAACGATAAAGTGACTGGGGCAAGGTTTTAGGAGAGAAGGGCGACCATTTTCAAGTACACTGGTTTTGAGATTGCTGACACGGTCGGACGTACGCTCGCTGACAACGCCGACATCACCTACTATTACGGAAGCATAACGTTTCAATCTAGCTCCACCTAATATTTGCCTTTAGTGTTCTTTTAGTAGAGCTATCATTGCTCTTTCGGAGGAACGCTGTTCTGGATGAGAGAACATTTCCAACTAAAAACACTTAAAATAAAGAAGAAAGAAGGAAAGGAAGAAAGAAAACAGGCAGTTTCGCCTGAATAGCGAAGCACGGTAAGCGATGGCAAGGTTTAGTATGTGTGTGTGGACGAATATGTAAATAGCTCCTGCGTTACTAGAGGTATGAGCCAATGCTGATGATGGTAGTTTTTGTTGACGCAGAACAAAAATGCAGAGAAGTGTAGCGATAAACAGATTGGCTGTAAACTAAAACGGGGTGGAAGGATTTGGGGTAGTAAATGAAGCGAGCTTAAATTTGCAATCTCTTCCTTGTCAACACTGAAAGCAGTGGCTTCGCTTAATTATGATACCACTTTCAAGAACTACGCTTCATTCAGGAATAGTTAGCCTCCAAATAATTTAGCGACACGCTCTTAACGCAAAGCTGCGCAAGGAAAAAAATAGAGCAGGCGAGGAAATAAAAGCTGCAAATGCGAAAGGCAGTATTTTCATACTAAAATAAAATTCTGGCAGGAACGCGGGAAAACAGCACTGAAGCGAGAATAAGTCAACATAATCAC
Source organism: Dermacentor albipictus (assembly GCF_038994185.2). Lineage (NCBI taxonomy): Eukaryota > Metazoa > Arthropoda > Arachnida > Ixodida > Ixodidae > Dermacentor > Dermacentor albipictus. The sequence goes on from NC_091821.1 coordinate 392,111,244, forward strand.
GAGTGCTCCCCGGCGTTTAAACTTCCTTGGATGCAAGCAGGAAAAATGACTTCCCTGGCAAAATAAAAAAGGAGGGGTTAGACGTAAGCGGACCGTAAGGAAACGAGAAAAAAAAAGGAAAACTGTTTTACATTTTAAATCAGCAGCAGCTCTTGCTTCACCCACGCGGTACTCCATTAAGGCGCTCCTACCACAAGTTCCTCGCATAAAAGTACAGCGTAAGAAAATAAAACGAGGAAAGCAGTCTAGGTGACTCCGTATTGAGTGTAAGACGCCGACACACGCGCGAGTCACATGGAAGTGTCTCTTCTCGGCGAAAGAGAGTATAGCGCACCGCATATTTTAGTCGCACAAATGCGTCGCAAATGAAAAAAAAAAGGGGGTGGGTGGGAGGGGTCGGTGGGGCTCTTTCAACGTTGGCGACGAAAACATATAAGTCACCATTAATAATCTCTCAATCCTCTTCCACAGCCACTGGAAGAAAAAATAAAGGAAGAAGGAAACCGTAGAAAGAAAGTAAAGGAAAGAACCTGTGCTTACGCCGAAAGATGGGAAAATGGAGGCAAGACACTCAAGGCAGCAAGAAAGCTGAGCAGACGCAAGTCTAAATTAGGGCTTAGAGGAAGTAAATCCGCCCGCACAGATACCGAAGACATCCAGCGGGGGCGTCCTCATAACGCCTGTCGGTCGAAATTCAACACGCGCCAACGCACGCGACAGAGCAGGCGGTAACACTACGCCGGGACAGCAGCTGCCACATTTTCGGGGGTCTCTTGAAGAGACGCTTCGTGGCATTTCTTGCTTTCTGAAGCTATAAGCGCTTCCACTAATTTCTTTCCTGCTAACGTTCTCGACAGAAAGACGCTCACCGTTGAGCCAGAGAAAGAATGAGAAGGTGATCGAAAGGAAGAAAAAAATATTTATCTCGCGTCCCCAGGAGCGATAGACGACAAATAATGATATATATGAGCTTTCTTCTTTTTGTTTTTTGTTTTTTGACGCACCCGCACAACAAAGACCATAAGAAGTGAAGGTATCTCAAACAAACTGAGAAAATGAGTTGGCTGTGCTAGCTTCCGGACAAAAGTAGAGACGCATGTGGTAGGTCTCCTTATTCTGCACGATTAGCTTTCTCCTTTCACAGAACTCCAGAAAGAAAGGCAGAAAACCTCGACAAATAAAACGAAAGATAAACAATCTCTGATGACATTTCTTAAAAGCAGGCCCCACAAAGTAAGAAGACCAATTGTACGTAAGCCTCCGTTCTCAGCGTGAGGGAAAGTCAGAAATCTTAGAAAAAAAAAAAGCAAACTTCAGCTGCTTCAGCGCGCAGCAACGAGTTGTGCAGCACGCGCTGGCCAGTAGAAAAGAATTCTAAAGAATTCCAAACAACGGTAAGAAAACAGGACCATCTCACGTTTTACGTAACCCTAGACCAAACAAATAGCTTAAATTGGTACGCAAGCCGCCTGCTAAAGGAAGAGAACTAACGCCGGTTCCTCGGCTACCGAAGTCAAGCGAAGTCGCTCCCGAAGCCCTCGAGGGCTCCAAATGTCTCTTAAGGCTCGGGGTTCGCTTAACCAGATCACCACCGTCGCGGCACTGCGCTCAGCGCCCGGCGGGCAACGCCAACGACGCCGCAACCGACGCGGGGTGGCGGACGCTGGCAGGGATACACACGTGGGCGTTGAGGAGCCGCCGCAGCTGGCGTCTATCCATCCCGCCTTTGTCGAAGAAAGGGCGTAAAAGGCGCCCTCCGCGCCTTCATCTATTATACATGGCGACCCCCCGGCTACAGTTTGGCCCGCGCGCATGCTGATGGCTGGTCGTGCCGGTACCGGCACCGCTAACAAATGGAGGAGGAGGTCCGGTGGGCCGCGTTTCGCTCGCGCAGTGAAGGCGTTGCCGCCACTGTACAAGAAAGGAAAGAAAAAAAAGAAAGAAAGCGCGGTAGGATAAAACAAGAGAGAACAAGAAATGGTACGAGAGTGACGGTTAGGATAGTGACCGAACTATCGGCGACGGTCGCACTGGGAAAGCGAATTACCTCAGTTGAGGAAAACAGGGCGCAGGCTAAGTTGGCTCTCTCTGCCTCTAAGGGAAAAGACGCGGCCAGAGGCAGTACAGATGGGCGCGGCGCGAAACAGTGCGTGATAACGCAAGGAAACGCGGCCCATTTACGCGCTAGAGTAGTATAAAAGAAATAACGTTCAGCGTAACAAAACTTCAGAATAATCGCGCCCGTGTGTTCGACTCTCATACAACGCAGAACACATGCATATTTATAAAGAACGCACTTCGTCGGAACGTACACAAGAAACTATAGGGAAGGTGCGTGGTGGCGTAAATCAATTTTACGACAATGCACCCAAATTACCCATAAACGACTGATCAACGCACAGACGTACAGAAAGGCATAAGGTCGCTCATACAACCCCTTTAGAAATCTCGTAAAACAATTCAGTGAGGCGTCACGGTGGAGTTCCTAGTCTAAAAATCAGTTACGACGAAAAGATAACAGTAAGGTTATGAGCTAAATGGTTAAGCAACAAATTAAAGAAAAAAGCAAAAGCGGCGGTGTCCATCAAAGGAGTATAAGACAGGTACGCCCACGAGCGCTGCGCGATATGTTACAATGCAGATAACCGTATTTAACGCTCGTTGGCGACAGCACGCGACACGGTAACTCCCACTGAGTACAATAAGGGTACTATGAGGACACAAGATGAAAAGAAATCGACAAAAATAAAAAATTCAGAAGAAAACACACCAAGAGAGAAATACAACTTAAGAAAAAAAAAGGTACACAAACTAAAAAAAAATGGCAGCCGAACAATAAGCCATGCCACAAAATCGCCCAAGGAGAAACTATGGATAATAACTTATGTCCTTACGGAAACAGAATGAAAACTGCTGAGGGGCGCTGTAGACTAGCACAAACGTACCACCGGGAAATCATTTCTTTAGCATTGCAGAACGCACGCAAATAATGTGGCATAACGATTGGAAGTGCCAATAAGGTAGATTTCAAAAATACAAGAAGTAAGAACTGCTTCAATTCATTCACGTAATTAGGTTACACCCTTAAGGTTAAAGTTATACCTACTCGAAACGTGTAACAACGAGTGAACAAGAGAACCACTGGCTCGGTGCCGATGTTTCAAAGAGCCAGCTTGAGGAAGGTGGATACTCTTTTCAAAATGTTGTCTCCAGGTTCCAGGATTAAGACAAAAGTTTATCATTCGCTGTGCACCAGTTTTTGTCAGATGTTTTGCGAAAATGCCTATAAAACCCGTATTTCATACAACGCACGCAACGATCGACTCAACCTTGCGGTTATCCGCTAACATTGCTTTTAGAAAAGAAAGCATTAGATATGCAGCTCTATTATCTCCTTATTTAAAAAAGGTTCATAATTATTCTTAACGAATAATTATTCGCTCACGCAATAATTATTCTACGAAAGCAAACTCGTTTTGAGCCAATATGTTGATATATCCACCACAATTTCATGTTCCCTGTAAAGGGTACTCCGCCTCGGCATAACTATCAATGCGGGAAAGCAAACTCAAAACAAGCACAGCGTCCCAGCATTTGGTGACGAATATATTGAAACCGGCAGTTACGAGCCATGGATAGAAGTATAGCCTCCTACACAGCATATAGAGCAAACATATAGAAATACATAATTTGCAATGCGCTAAATACATGAAGTAACAAACTAACTCCAAAATTTAGAACGAGAAGAGGAGCGAAATCGAAACGACCCCACATATTGTTCCAACACATTTCTACATCGCCGAAGAGCAAAGGAAGACACGGAAAAAGTGAATTCATAAGAAGTTCAAAAGACGGGAAATTATACAAGCTTCTGGAAACACCGAGGATACAAGGAAGCCGCAGCACTCGCGCCATCCCTCGGAGAGCGGCGCAACCGTCATCGATCCCGCCCCAAGGTGAATCGAAAAAAAAAAAAAACGCTGATGGCACGAAACAAACAAAAGCTGAGAACCAACATAATAAGAGCCGCAACGAAGCGCTCTTTCGAGGAGCGCTTCCGCGGCCGCAGCGACATCTGTTGCCAGGCACCGAAAGCAGTGGCCCAGGAGCGCTCGATACACCCGCCCCCTATCCGTGCTTCTAAGAAACTGGAACCGGGAACTCCAAAGTTTTTGGCGAGAAAGCCGCGTAATAAAGAACTACATATTAAGTTATAAAAATTAATTAGTGCGCTCTTGTAATGGTGCTGAGCGTATATTAATACTTAGCTTCAACTAAACGACTTACTTTATTCACATAATTTCTCATTTTATTTAGATGCATTGACCTTCTCGGATGACATCCGGAAAAGGAGTGAGAAAACTACTTTCTGGTAAGAACTTTGCTTGCATCCTAGATAGCACAAGGCCGGTCTATCGATCCACGATATCATCACCACACTTCATGACTTGATGACCACACTTCGATCCATGCCGTGATGCTCCTTTGGCCGAACGCCACAGTATCTAATGGGGATGCTCCCGAGTAAGCCCCGGTAATCTTGACGTCACCGCTTTCATCACGCCGGGCTTGGCAAAGGAAATTTCGATCCAAGTAGTATGACGTCATAAAGCAGAGTGCGCAGGCCTGTTATCTAGGAGGCATTGGCAGAGCAGTAGCCCAGCGAGAGTGCGACTGCTTGCTATTCCATTGAAACGTATGTTCCATGCACTCCGAGAACAGGCGCGAGGGCGAAGGCGTATCACGTGATCAAATTATTTACGTTACCACGATGATTATAACGCGAATTTCGCTTCTCAGCCACTATTACTGCCCCACACTGAACCAAAACCACGGAAACAACCAAAAGCAAAGTAGATGACGCGTTTGCGTCACGTGACTTTGTTCGGGCTCCGCTTATCGCGCAGGAATGCTCCCAACTGCTCTCCGCATCGCCAAACTGCTCCTGTTCTGCCATTGGATCACAGTGCACGGGCTCCCGCTCACCCACTGGAACGCAGCTACGATTGAGAAAGCACTTTCGGGACGCCTTTGAGTGCTCTTGTTCGTCCAATGGAATGCGCCACAAGACGGGCAAGTCGACGCGCTTCAAGTAAACGCTGGCGTATCGCATCGACAGAGAGAGGTACACCTGATACGGCGGCCGGCGTGTGGGGCCCTCCCCCATTCACTAACGAAACCCACCCGCCGGAAGTAGATCCTCACGTGTCTCAGAAGGAGAGGCACCACAAGTGAACGCCGTTCTTTCGTATTACGGCGATGCGTACAGTTTCACACAATAATTACCAGAGGCAACCGTGGCGCTAGTGTCTACGGGAGCTGCAAGGAGGACGGTTCAACAAGCATGAGAATTACGGAAGGTAAATGGATTTGCCTAAACTTCGTCCATCTGGCTTCAAACGGCTTCGTGACTTTGTAAACTCGTCACTTTCAACAAACAACTGCGCATTACATTATTAAATAAATGTTATTAAACTTTTTTCGACGGCAGGATTCGAACACAGGACTTACAGCAAAGAATACCGATGTTGAAACCACTACGATCAGACAAATGCACGTAATTCCCATCATTCCCATGGTCGCTGAACGATTGCAGCCCAAGAGTTCCCTCAAATATTGTAGGAAACTCTAGACCACAATACGCTAAGAAATGTGATACGCAAGTGTCGCATTCATGTAAATACGCATGCTGATTCGAAATAATACAAAAACATTGGTGGCGGCAAACGAGGTTGCCCACATTTCCCAGTAGCATGCAGGTGTTTATTTTTACAGCGAAGCAGTCTATGGCTAGGCCCTGTAAAAAGATGTGTTCGAGATGTTGACAAAAACAAATCATTATGTGGGCCGATCCTCGTGATGGCACAGAAACGGTCCAAGCTCAATGGCACATGCCCCTGCGGGTTCGTTAGTCCATGACGATGCGTGTCGAAACGTCAGTGTATAATAATAATAATAATAATAATAATAATAATAATAATAATAATAATAATAATAATAATAATAATAATAATAAATGGAAAAACAAAGGAAGAAAAAAAAACAAGAAAAGATACAGCTGCCCAAATGCTAGCCGGAGTCACTACATATGTGTCAGTATATATGTGTAAAGTAAAGAAAAGAAGAAAAATACAAACATAAAAAACACGAAACAAACAATGAAGTTATGTGTTGGTGCCTTTATTCAACCAATATAGCATAACTACCATTTAGAACTTTATACAACTATTGAGCAATGCAGCTTCACTGGTCTTCCATCTTCACACATAGTGGAAGAGCTCTGAATTTTAGGAAAAAAAAGGGAAATTCCATCCGGTAGATATTTCTAGAAGACCATGAGGGCGGGAATGCGTAACGGTTTTTTTTTTTGTTTTAGGAAGGCCCGCTTGTTTTGCTAGTGTGCTAGTGTGTCTTCACCGCCAGGCCATTTTTTCTAGGAATCGTTCTTGGCTTTTGCGCATAGTGTTCACCTTTCAGTACAGTGCAGAAGCGCAGGCCAGTTCGTTAAATAGGAAGCTTAAGCTCTGGCCCAACTCAGATGTCGCCTATTCAAATACACGTAAAACGCAGCAATGCTTTTCTGACATAGCCCACGAGGGCAATTTTAGTAAATGTCGTTGCATTCTAGAGAAAAGGTTAAATTCTAGCGAACGATGGAGACGAATTTTCGATTTAGGGTCAGTATTCCCTTAGAAAATATTTTTTTTATTTCTAAGTTGAGAAAGAAATGGCATCCTGAGGTTTACGAATTTGTCTCTGCATCAAAAGAAGATACACACTGCATCCGTAAGAGCATCTAAAGCGGACACGGGTAATCTATGATCTGATACATCAATTTTAAACTCTGTAGGGGCTGGAGGGAGGGGACTTCGGGATGAAAAAACAAAACTGGGAGGGATTTATTCTACATTATATACAAGGAGGTGAGCGTCAATTAACAGTCGTACAGTCATTACGGGCCGGCAGCAACTCGGACGCTGCGGCCCGCGGCAAGAAGTTCGAGAGAGGTGAATCAGGGAAACAGGGAATGTCCCAGAATCCTCAGGTCTCTCTGGAAGGCTTCTTATAAACCCTTCGAGCACTGTAAGTCACGTCATGTTTGACCAATGGGAGAGTCCGCTCCGATGACGCCACTTTCAGCCAATGGTAGGCGCCCGTGTCGCGGTGTCGCACCTGGCGGCTCTCTGTGGTCTTGCCTCGCAGACTGGCAATGCACTTCTAACGAGGAGAAGGGGAGGGCTGCTCATGCTCCATTGTCGGAGGCCCACCTGCTAATCCCGGCGGCGCACGAACTTGTTGGCACGTGAACTTGTTGCCTTAAACTTGTTTGCTCGGCCGCTCCTCTGGAATGCGCTTTCCTGCTTCTGCATTCCTCAATTAGCTGTGCTGCAATCCGATGTGGTCTGGGGAACTCGAAGTAGCCTCAGGAAACGGCGCCATATCTAACAGCTCGTCCTCGCCCCGGTAGTTCGGAATGGCCGGTGAACTCAATTCGCTGGCCATGAGGAACGCTGATAGAAGCTGCAGGGTACTGGGGTCGAGCCTCGTTTGACAACCCTCGGGATCCTGGGCCCTGGAGAACATACGTCAAACAAACCAAACAACACAGCGCTGCACCACGCGTAAGCGCAGGCTCTTCACCCCTGACTCGCCAGGCTATTACTGAGTCAAAATCAACCCTGATCTTTTAGTTCCCCAATTTTGACAAAGCAGTTCCAACCACCCTTCCAAACAGCTATCCATTTCTCCTCGAATGCCGACAAGACCAGAGTACTATTGTTGTTGCAAAACAAAAGGGTCGTTGACGATGCAAACAACAAATGAAAACAGCCGAACATAACTTAAGTGGCCTAACTACACGAACAGCATGTTTCCGATCTATCGCAGTGGCGTACTTATCGCACGTAATGGTGCCACTGAACAATCTGGTCAACCTCACAAGTACGTAATCACAAGCGCACTAGCCTTGTGGTAACTAAACAAAACGCGTACTTGCGTTGTAGGCAAACTTTTCACTTACGCTTACTCACGTTTCTTCCCTGAAAGTCCTACAGGACACGTGACATAAACGAACAATTAAACTCGCGGGACTTACACACTCCGCAGAACTCTTAAAATGATGCGTCTTCTACTAACTTTTTCCACGCACGTTCACTAAAGAAGTCAGAATACGGCTGCCCTCAACACACACCAGCAACCCAGTCATAAAGTCTGCTTCCTTCCGTCCACACAGGACACGCGCTAATGGAACTAAGAACGCCTCTCAGTGCAACTCATGCACTCACTGAAAATCTACGCGCTTAACCTTAGAAAATTCAAAACACTTAAAAAGAAGGTTAATAAACACACACGCGCGTTACGATAGGCCTCTCAACGATAACCTTGACCCTCAGGTTACTCACACATACACAAAAAAAACCTATCTGCTTATTAATGAGCATTTCGCGAGACTACAGGTTTACTTAAAACACACCTTTCAAATCTCGAGCTTCTCGAACGAAAACATAAACAAAGCTCAAACCTTACACATTGAAAGAAATCCCAGTCTCAATTCGCGAAAACTTTCCGATGCTCAAAATAAAAAACAAAACAACATGCTTTACTTCTACGGGAGCTCTCCTGGCATCCCGTTCCAAGCATTTTCAACTGACTCATACTTTGAGTCTAACTCGAGGTGGGCGTGGTCTGAAAGCTACTCTGGCTGCCGAGAGACAACAAAAGGGCTCATTCACTATCAGCTCCCCCAAGACGTTACGGTCTCCTGCCAATTTGCGTCCTGGCGCCCCGCTTTCAACACGAACTCGATTGACCGCGTCGCTACTCCCCACCTGGTCTCGTCCTGCCACCTTGCGTTTCTTCGAACTGCACGCTGAGCTGTGAAAAGAACTACGGAACGACGAGGAGCTTAACTGCCTCGTGCCCTTTGTCCGCGTCCGTGCAGAACATTCTTCGCGGTCCCCCTTTGACCTGTGGCTCGAACGTTTAGGATGCGTCAACATCGTCAGTGACGACCGCACCTTTCTTCTCCTCGCGCCCTGCCCATTTGGGTTTCTCGCCATTTTTGGCGGCGCTACATTATTTACCGACTTTCGGTCTTTACCGCGCTTCTTTTTACGGCGCTTTCTCTTTCCACTCGCTTTCATGTCGCCTCGTGCCTCGTGCTGGCCGGTACACATTTCGTCGGCCCGGATCGGTCTCTTACCCGCACAGTCTGAGTGATTCTCACTTAAATCTACTCTCTCTCTGCCTCGACTGGCGGACAGCTCAACCGACTCTGGCACAATGCAGCAGGCTTTACTCGAGTAAGACAACTCGCACTCTTGCGAACTGCCCTCTACTACATTGCCCAGCTCACGCTGTGCATCGGCACACAGCCCGTCGGTATCGATCGCTGTCTCACGCGCACAGTCCGAATGATTAACTGAATCATCCCTATCTAGGCCATCTAGACTGGCGGAGAGCCGCACCGATCCCTGGACAATGCAGTTGTTCTCTCGTGAGCTACGGAGCTCGCCACCCCGAGAACTATTCTCAACTGCACCGTCCAGCTGGCACTTCACTTCTGCACGCAGATCTGGCTCTACATGGGTGCCCGCGTCTGTCGCGTCAACAGTACCCTTTTCCTCGCTAGCAACCTCGCTAACCTTACCAGCGACGCACACATGCGGTAACTGTGCCAATTTGTTCGCAGCTGGCCTAGCTGTCTCCACAGTCATCTGTTGGCACAGCACCTCGTCGCTCTCACTCTGGCCTTTAACGGCCTCTATTGCCACTAAGGCATCGTTAGCAGCTAGCCTTTTCCCTTTTCTTATGAATCTGCAGCTAATCTCACAGGCACTACTCTTCTCGTCGGCTTCTGGCGAAAATCCGCTCGATGCTGCCTCATTCTTTCGCTCTGTATTACCTACAGAATTCTCAGACAGCCGTTGTCTCTGTGCCAATAACTGATCACAATACTGTATCTCTTTGATCAGTGCTGCCTTCTCTCTCTCATACTTTTGCTCACGCTCACGTTCGCGTTCATTCTCACGTCCGTGACGCTCACACCTAAGAGTAAGTTCTTGAAGCTCCTGCTTCCGTTTATTCTCGCGTTCTTCACGCTGACGCTCACTCCTAAGTTCACGACGCTCTCGCAAACGTACACGACGTACACGCTCCCGTGGCTCCTGTATCACCTCCCAAGCAAGCTCAATGCTTTTCTCATCATTGCCACTATCTTGAATCGCCTTTATGATAGCTGGCGTTTCCATCCGTTCATCCGCCTCAACTCCCAAGTCGTCGCACACCAACAACAAGTCTAACCTCGTCAACCTTCTAAGATCCATGGCAGCTGCCCCGACAGGTGGTTAAAACTGTTTTCCTTAATTAATTTGTGCAAACACACAATGCAACAAACTCCCGATTCCCAGAACTATCAAAATTGAACACACAACCTTTGAGTCTGGCGAATCATAAGGAAAAAAACCACGCGCTCACTTACGGTTGCAGCACCCTGCCATCCGGTTCATTCGTCCGCTGTTCCCGGTTCCTCCGGACTCTCTGGGTGGAAGGCTCGCTCCTTCTTCGCTACTCCCAGTTTCTTCGGACCTCTTTCGACGAAGGCTCTCTCTTCTTCGTTCTTCCCGGTTCCTTATGATCTTTCTCGACGAAGGTTGATACGTAGCGCTGCCACCAGCTGATGCATTCGGAGGCGATCCTACCGCTGCCAACCAGATGTAGGGGCTGGAGGGAGGGGACTTCGGGATGAAAAAACAAAACTGGGAGGGATTTATTCTACATTATATACAAGGAGGTGAGCGTCAATTAACAGTCGTACAGTCATTACGGGCCGGCAGCAACTCGGACGCTGCGGCCCGCGGCAAGAAGTTCGAGAGAGGTGAATCAGGGAAACAGGGAATGTCCCAGAATCCTCAGGTCTCTCTGGAAGGCTTCTTATAAACCCTTCGAGCACTGTAAGTCACGTCATGTTTGACCAATGGGAGAGTCCGCTCCGATGACGCCACTTTCAGCCAATGGTAGGCGCCCGTGTCGCGGTGTCGCACCTGGCGGCTCTCTGTGGTCTTGCCTCGCAGACTGGCAATGCACTTCTAACGAGGAGAAGGGGAGGGCTGCTCATGCTCCATTGTCGGAGGCCCACCTGCTAATCCCGGCGGCGCACGAACTTGTTGGCACGTGAACTTGTTGCCTTAAACTTGTTTGCTCGGCCGCTCCTCTGGAATGCGCTTTCCTGCTTCTGCATTCCTCAATTAGCTGTGCTGCAATCCGATGTGGTCTGGGGAACTCGAAGTAGCCTCAGGAAACGGCGCCATATCTAACAACTCGCGCGAACTCGCCATAATGTTTACAAGGGTTTTGCAAAAGTCACACTCACATAAGAACGGTATATTGCGGAACGGCGATAACAGATCAGCTTTGCCCACTTTAGTTGTACTAAGGCATGCAATTTATATAATTGTCACGTCATTTTTCATTGCTCAGTTACAGAGCTGCATATTTGATAGTTTCGTGTTCTGAATATTTGCGATTTTTGATCATTTTCATTAAAAAAGTAAACCACGTAGATCAAGAGTGCACTTACAAAAGTCACTAGGTTTTAGCTTCTTCCTTTTAAGTACAACAAACCTCGCCAAATTTGGTGCAGCAGTTCCCAAGAAAAATCATTTCTTCTCTCCCACGTATTTAGATAGTAGCACCCGAGCTAAATCTTCCTCTGAAGCATTGTCAAAAAGAAAAAAGAAAATAACGCCAAACACAAGGCCGAAAGCGCTCGTATTGTTTCGTCTTGCTTAGTGCCCTGTGTATGCGCGATTTCATCCTTGACAATGTTTGCATTTTAAGAGCTTCCAGCAAGGACGACACGTGCAAGCTGTAGTTTTGAATACGCTGGCCTATTTTGATAAGACGAGGACTTCGCGTTTGAAAAGCGGTCTCATTTTTTCCTGCTATTCTCTGCGAGCGCAGCCATGAAGCCTTCAAGGGACTTAGAATTGTACAGAACGTGTTGCGAGACGTTGACACAAAATGAAATGACCAGGATTTATAGCGACAGAATCGAACACGCTGCTCGCGATTTAAGTAGGAATTATAAATTTGGAAAGAAACTTTCAAAAACCAGTAAATGGCGCGAACTGGCAGTGAAACCATGGTGCTCCTGATGGAGTATAGGATATAACTCTATGCAAGTCGGCTGTTATTAAGTACCGCATACTTATTGCTTAAAACTGCAGTTCGTATATTCTTCGGTCTTGCGCGTCATTCTATGCATATAATGAAGTCCACGCCAACGAGCGGTGCTCGCGTCCCTCAATGCATGGCGGCGCACATGACTCCTGTTGCACGCGCGCAAAGTTCCGAACAGGTATGCGAGTTTAAAAAAAAAGTCATTTGTTTCAGCTCACGCAGGTCTTCCAGACGACGTGCTTCGGAAATCCTGAACTTCGCACCACGTGCAAAATCATCGTTCGGCTTTAGAGAACACACTTGACTTGTTGATGACCAAGGGCCCTATAACGTAAAACTATTCCAACATGTTTTCATACCAATCTCCTGACGTAAATTCGCGTAACCGCTGACGCAACCATCGGGCGGTCACCCGCAGGGTGGTCTGAACACACCAATCAAACGCTCTCCTTGTTCATAGGACGTCACTTTTGTTTGCTTGAAAAACGAATAACATTGCCTACACTGAGCGGCTTGTGTTATTTAATTGGCTGACAAGAGGTCAAGAACACGCTCAAGTGGAGGGATTCGATGGGGCCGAGCCACTGCACTGAATATCGATAACCGGAAGAGGAGGGTGGTGCCGGCGTCTGCGATTGGTCCGCTTTCCCTTACTTAGCTGGCGGTGACTGGTCGAAAATCATGGCGGCATGCAACGGAAGCTAAATGACACTAAAACGGATCCTCAGCAAAGAAGAGTTGGCAGAACGCGGTCGCAAACGTTCCGAAAGTGCTCGAAAACGTTACGCGGCCACACAAAAAGCTTTATTATACGCAAAAATACCCGTGCTCTCCGACAGGTGCGAGTAGCCAGTGCATCAGCGATCGGCGGCAGCCATCCTTTATTCCTTTCGGAACGAGGCAGCCTGCGGCCACTCATAAGAGAATTCAGTTTTGTTGGGCATATTAATGCACCTCTAACGCGTACACGTCCCTTTGACGCGGTGAGTTTTTGCGGTTTTGTGACGTCGCGTGACAAGCAGGTGAAGTGGGTGCAGCCCGAAATCTTTTGACCAATAGCCGAGGGCTAATGGCGAAAAAGGGTCGAATCAGAAATAACTATTTTTCATTTATTCGGTCCAATCATGCATAATCATTGCGTACACGTCATATCAGATGGTGAGCTACCGCGGTTCTCGAGACGTCGCATGACAGACAGGCGAAGTGGGGCTGGCCCAAGAAAAGCATTTACCAATCGCGGAGGGCTGATTGCAGAATTGGAATAGAAAACTTTGGAATAGTTTTACGTTACAGCGACCCACAGCTGTTGGACAGGAAATCACGAAGCTATGACTGTAGAAATAACACTTCCGAAAACATGAATTGAAGGAACATCGACTTGATAAACAACGTAATACATTCTCACCCACAAGACCGCAATAGTCGTCTGCGTCCTACAAACGCTGGCGTTTAGTCGCCATCGCGCTCACCTATCAACGTTTCCAGCATGTTCTAGTGAATGGCTACATCATCACTGCAGAACGAAAAATTCTTATCAAAAATATTACGCAACGTTTCCTGCATTACGACTGCACGATTCGACACTCTGACTGGAAAGCTTTCAATTCCTGCCCTCCCCCCACTCCCCCAACCCCTTAATAGGTACTATACAAATTCGTTGTAAGTCCTTTTGTTTGCTATATTTAGCAGGTATTCTACTTCCGATCAACAATCATTCCTGTAATTATGACGAGTTACAGCAAGAGATACGCTGACGTGCGAACAAGCATTTTCGGAAGGCTATTACGATCGGCCAGCGGATGCAGTGACCTTCTAGCCTCTCCAGCCCAATTGCGACGAATCGGTTCGTGAATCTAACAATGCGTCCCCCATGGACAGAGCTGCGGCGCCAGCAAGGCGAGACACGTTTGGCGGATCAAGTGTTTTTTGTTAGTTGGCTGTCGCCATCACGGATCAATGGGATCAAGAAACTCCTGCAAAAGGGGTGTTATACGGCGTTTCCTCACGGACTCCGGTAACCGCTACGGTTCTTTGACAAACGCTCCAGCTAAGTGCTGGGCCGTCCCAGGAACCAAGACACGCCAGCTTGAGTCAAGCGTGACGATCCCCGTCTACGAAGCTCCCCATCTTTCTGTGTATTCAGTGAACAAAGGTGCCGGGGTGATTGTGCGAACCCTCGCCTCAACGAGGGTCCTTCGAACACTTTGGACGCTACGAATGGACGAAGGTAGGGCGACAGTTTTCCCTGGCGTAGGGATCTAGGGAGGACAGAGGGCGTTTAAGCAAACTTTTTCGGCTCCTCAGTGTGCTTCAATTCAGTCATGTCACTTTGCATGTAGATATTGTAAATAAATCCAGTACTCCTCGTTCTCGGTGAGAACATCTTGCTTCCATCCACAACGTTCTCAGCGTCGATGAGTCGGACGACGGCATGGGCCAGCTACCCCTTTTTACATGCCCGACCACAACTCTTACAAGGCACACTGAGATCGCTTAAACGGTCTTTAAAAAAATAATCACTACAGAGCCCTGAAACGTAAACCCTTTATTACAGCTTCTAAATGGTATTAACATAGCTATCTGAGGCAGGTGGTTGGAAGTAATCTGCATGGAAACTCCCTATTTGAATAATAATCACATTGTATATTTGTGACACAAGCGTAAATGAAATCTAAAGTTCGAAGGAACCTCACAAAATCGGAGATGAATCGGCATAAACAAGACCATGTACCATTAGAATTGCACAAATCCGAACGATTCGAAGCGTTTTCTGAAGAGGTCACCGGGACCGCACAATCGGAGCCTCGCGTGCTACGATGGTCGTATAAGGCTCCTGATTCGTCGGCAGCACTTCGTACGGAGAGCAGTAATCTCGTAAATGTGTGCAGTGAAGCTGGCTTCGAAAAATAACCGCAACAGTGCGGAGAAGCCTCGCACTCAGGCGGGGGCGCAGCGGAGGCTCTGCGGGGAGAAACGGCCCATCTGCGCGCCGCCTGTTGTCGGAAGGAACGACGCCGGCCGCAGTGTGAGATCCCTCAACTAGACGAACGACTTCTTCAACGTATTATTTCTTGAGCTAAGACCGCAATAAAGGGTTTTAGTCTATCTCTCTTTAACGCAGTTCAGTCAAGGCAACGTTAAGATAAAACACTTGGACTGGAGGTATCAAAACATGACGTCAACAAAACAGGGCGAGGGCCGATACATTAGAAAGTGAAACGACGAACGCTGACTCTATACAGTCGACCATACTGGAACGCTTTCACTGCTATGAAAGTGACGGTCTACATACCGGTGGTGCATTCAGAAGACGCTGTTCTTAAAGGGGTATTACGCGACACGACCTAAAAAAAAAAAAAAAGCTAAGTATTCGTGATCGGAGCTGCGATTTCATGCAGAAAGCCGCACAGAGCATTGCACAAGGTACTGAGTCGCGGAACATCTGCCACTAGTGCCTTCATGCAATGTTAGCATGAAAATGATAGATGAACTATCGAACTATGGTGCATTTATTACTTGAGTTATAAAGTTCATGTTTCATTACAAAATTACTATGATTTGAAGACACGTGAATGCGGCACTGTAGTGATAAGTACTGACACACTAAAAGCACGACGACTAAAAAAAGTTATCGCGAGATGAAACATCCAGCTGCTTCTAAAGAAGCGTTGTTTGGCTAGCCTTCAATATATTTTAACGACAAGGAACAATAAAATACGCTGGAATGATCTTAACTTCTCCGTGCTAAATCGTTCCAGCGCTACTGGTTCATTCCTAGAGTTTCCGAACGGCCGCACAGTAGTATTTCCCTCTTGAATTGAAAGACACACTTACATGAAGAGCAAAATCGAAACAAGAAAAAAGAAGGAGACAAAGCAGCTGAAACATCCCGATACACGTTGCTGCTCGCTTTGCCGTGTTTGTTTCTACTGAAAAAGCAAATTGCCCGCGATGGTGACGTCACTACAACGAGCACTATGGTCTTTTCGCGTGTACTAATACAGTACTGATAATAGTTAAAAAAAAACAGTAAGCGCAAACGTTCCGAAGCTATCCTAAGCGTTCCTCGCTGCCCTGGCGTGTAAAGACACACTCAAAATAGACTTTAAATCAATTTATAATCGTTAAGCATCTTTTGGATGCTTTGTTTTCGTTGATTTTGAGAGGAAGTGTTATTTACTAGACGAGAAAAAGAAGGATGAAGTATCCCGCTTTAAAATCTCGCGCGCGAAGCACAGCGTCGGAAAGACATTACATATTTTGCGCGTGTTTCCGCAATTACTCAGAGAAGAAAGTTTTCGATTATTTCTAAGGGCGTCTGCGTGGATACATTACAACAGAATGCCACATACTTGTTAAATTGAAGAAAGGTTAAGTACTCCGAACAGAAGCTGTCGAAATACACGATGTCATAGGGAGAAGTTATGCGGCAGCGTCTTATGGCGTCACCAACGCTTCCTTGTTGTTGCGCATTTTTCTTGTTCAACAAGTCCCGTCACTTGACCCTGGCGACGTGCTTCGGAAACTCAGCAAGCGACGTGTGCACGCCTGTCGTTCCTGAAGTCGACAGAGCCCCGTGACTGTCTGCAGACTACGTGCCCCTCTGGATGGACGCGATCTCACTGTTCTCTCGCTATTTGCTTTCTTCTTTCTTTCCATCCCTTAAACTCCTTCCCCCTGAGAAGGGCAACAAACCGCACTCACGTCTCTAACATTCCTGCCTATCCACCCTCTTTCGTCTCTTTCTCTCTCTCTCTTCAAGCATGGTAAGGCTGTTACTTTCGGTGTTTAACACATTTGGGTTACAAATCTATATTCTACCTCACAAGTTACTTGCAGCACTGCCGAAAGTACGATGTGTACACAGGCAATGTATTCACGTAGCAGAATACAGTTCCGTGGTTAGTCATCTGATTACTGGCGGGATTAGAAAGTTACTATTTTTCCTTAACACACGACACGCTACAGCGGTACGTAAGATGTTAGGCCCTTTCCGCATGCACGTCGCGTACCGGGAATTATTGTGCTGGTGACCGCAGGTAACATTAATAGCCGCCCCAACCATGATTACGCAGCAACACGACAGCATCCCATGCAGCCCAGACCGCCCGCTTTCATCCCAATCAGCGTTTGTTACCCGCTCTCCGCCCTGTCAGTAATTGCAAGTAATTAGCGCGGATATACAGAGGCATAGACACGTGCAGGAAAAAACAAGGAAAGAAGAAAATAAAACAAGAAACAGCATTGGTGCTGCGTGCGCGTGTCTCTGTGTGTTCCGTCTATCGGCGACGTTTAACTTGCATTATGCCGTACCGGCTTGCCCCAAACAATAATACTCCTCGGGAAACTATACCTCACGAGCTGCTAAGCGAGTAGGAGGCTCTCTCAAGCAAGAGACCAGTGACCATACTAAGACAGATCTCAGCCCGTCGTTGCAATGCCACAGGGTTTGATTGGAACTCGAAACCTCCAGATTTATTTCACACTGACGCATCGCTTCAATTTAAAATCCCACCCACATAAGGTACAGCCAGAGCCTTTTAAACGCTCATTAACCGTCTGCGGCTCGGTGCCGCGTACGCAAAACACTTTGTATATAACATTTCAAGAGTTGATGGTACGGAATGCACTTGCGGCCACTATTCGTTTTTCTAGGCCCCGAAAATTACAGTAAAGAAGCATACCGTAGAAGAGCGCTAATTTGGCATAGTTATCAGAACATGCACATACTGAGCAAGAAACGCAGATAACAGGTCTACGGGAAGACGGCAACACGGTCGCTCGTAGTCCATATGTCTGTGCCATTTGTTGATAACTTGGGAAGTCAGCGAAAACAGGCAACGCATGTGATAACCATACATATACGCAAGTCGCTGCACGCACAGAAATGCGTTTTTTTTTTCCTTAAAGTCGTGAAAACGTAATTTCGCGCTCACTGCTGCTCTGTTCCTGCTCAAATCTTGCATTAAGATCGCACTTTGTGGTCCGAATTGTTCTATAAGTAACACTGGGCACTGTTTCTTTCCTGAACTGACAAGAAAATAAAAAGAACTGTGAATCTGCCTTCTTCTGTGCCTCTTGCAGTTAGTGATGTTTAAAACAAGGCGGCAATGTCACTTCCGAAATTAGTCGAAGAGCGGCACATATATGTACACATTGCCACATATTCAGTGAACCAAACTGGTGCGACGGTTACTTTCGAAACCTGTTCACAGCACAGCAGCCCGGTGCGCTACCCTTTCGACCACGGACTACCCAGTGACGCAGGTAGGCGGGAAAGCGGTTACATCATCATCATCATCATCATGACCATCAGCTTACTTTTATGTCCACTGCAGGACGACTGCCTCTCCCTGCGATCTCGAATTACCCCTTGTTAGATATGGCGCCGTTTCCTGAGGCTACTTCGAGTTCCCCAGACCACATCGAATCGCAGCACAGCTAATTGAGGAATGCAGAAGCAGGAAAGCACATTCCAGAGGAGCACCAGACAAGTGCAAACAAGTTTGCGGCCACCAGGTCGTGCGCCGCCGGGATTAGAAGGGGTCGTCGGAAAATAAAGCCCAATCATCGTCCCCCTTCGCCTTTGAAGAAGGCATTTGCCACCGCTGAGGAGCCGAGCCACCGGGAGCAGGTGGGCCCTTGTACAATGGAGCATGAGCGCCCCCCTCCTTCTCCACCTTAGAAGAAGTGGATTGCCACGCTGCGAGGCAAGACCGCAGGGGGATCAAGTGATCAAGCAAAGGGGCCCAAGCGGCGACTCTCTTCGCCGGGTATGACACCATCGCACGGGCGCCTACCATTGGCTGAAAGTGGCGTCATCTGAGCGGACTCTCCCATTGGTCGAACATGACGCGACTTCCAGTGCTCGAAGGGTTTATAAGAAGCCTTCCAGAGAGACCAGGGCAGTCCCTGATTCCCTGTTTCACCTCTCTCGAACTTCTTGCCGCGGGCCGCAGCGTCCGAGTTGCTGCCGGCCCGTAATGACTGTACGACTGTTACTTGTCTCTCACCTCTCTGTATATAATGTAAAATAAATCCTCCCAAGTTTGGTTTTCATCCCGAAGTCCGTCCTCCAACCCCTACACCCTGTCCTGCGTCAACTCATTCCAACTTACGACTGCAAATTTCCTAATTGCATCGCCTCACCTGGTTTTCTGCCGTCCTCGACTGCGCTTCCCTTCTCTTGGCACCCATTCTGTAACTCTAATGGTCCACCGATTGTCCATCCTACGCATTACATGGCCTGCCCAGCTCAATTTCCTTTCTTTTTCTGCTATTGTCAGTGAGAATATCGGCTATCCTCGTTTGTTCTCTGACCCACACCATTCTCTTCCTGTCTCTAAACCTTACGCCTAACATTTTTCGTTCCATCGCTCTATGAGCGGTCCTTAACTTGTTCTCGAGCTTGTTTGGTCAACCTCCAAGTTTCTGCTCCATATGCTAGCACCAGAAGAATTCAGTGATTGTACACCTCTCTTTGCAGTGATATTGGTAAGCTCCCAGTCAGGATCTGGCAATGCCTGCCGTATGTAC
Source organism: Dermacentor albipictus (assembly GCF_038994185.2). NCBI lineage: Eukaryota > Metazoa > Arthropoda > Arachnida > Ixodida > Ixodidae > Dermacentor > Dermacentor albipictus. The sequence continues at coordinate 392,130,960 of NC_091821.1, forward strand.
TCCAATCAATTTTCATTCTGTAAATTTCCTTCTCACAATCGGGGTCCTTTGTGAGTAAGCGACATAGATAAACGTACTCCTCTACAGACTCTAGAGGCGGACTGGCGATCCTTAATTATTCTTCTCTTGCAAGGCCATTGAACACTATCATTGTTGTCTCCATGTTATATACGGTTGCAACGCTTACATACATACATACATACATACATACATACATACATACATACATACATACATACATACATACATACATACATACATACATACATACATACATACATACATACATACATACATACATACATACATACATACATACATACATACATACATACATACATACATACATACATACATACGTACATAGCCTCTTTAAAGTGCATAAACTCTCAGAATGCTAACGCTTAATGCTTCGAAATAGTATTTTCTATTACGGAAATATCTTATCTAGAGTATAACAATCAAGTAACTTGTGAACACTACAGTTTCAAGGTTCGTACAGTTTCAAAGTTACATTATGGTATCAAATGATTCATTAATGGTGTTTAATGCGCAAGAAACTGCATTGCGCAGTCCATAATTAACGCGAACAAAAAATACACAGACGCGCTTTCACAGTTCATCACGCTGCGTCGAAACTATGCAAAAGTTCCGCAAAATTGAAAATTTATATATGAGAATTGCTTCACACAAAACTCAAGTTCATTGCCTTTTTAATGATGGAATAATGAATCGCAAAGTTCGACGACACAAGCATTGATCAAGCTATACGGGCAACAAACAAGAAAGCAGACATAGCGACGGAGTCAGCTCACCGAGGCAAAGAAATCGAAAGTACAAAAAATAAACTTGCGAAGCGCATGAAACTTGCATCTACGCGTGCGCGCGCGCGCGGGCACGCACGCGCACGCAAGTATGCACAAGCAGGCATCAGTACGGAGACAGGCAGACATGCGCGGCGCGCGTCCGAGCGACGCGCGAGAAATTAATCCCCCAGCGCCCAACCAAGGAACCCGTTTCAAACACTCAATCACGAGACGCAACCGTCCGCACTTAAGGAAATTTCGCACATGCCACGAAGGCGACGCGTCGCGGAGGACGTCTCAGCGCGCGACGTTCCTGTCGCGCTGAGACGCCGAGTTAAACGCGCCAGTCGAGGAAAGCCAGGTACGTGCTCAGACCCGAGACGGACGACTTTCGCAAACTAGAGTCAGGCCATGGCGAGTACAGGCGCGCCGCTACCTGAGGACGGCCGGGCGCACATTGTTTGGAATGCGCGAGAGCGGAGGAGAGCGCTCACGAAAGGCAGCCAGCGTGAAGACTTTCATTAGAAGCGCCTTCCGGACGAAGCGCATTCCGCCAGCAGCGTCGGCTAAGACGTGAGTGCCGCGACGGGACATATAAATGCTGCCGGCGAGTCGGCGCGCGCCAGATAGGACGCAACGCTAAAGGCGCCTCGGGTGGAGGGACTGGTTGGGAACGAACAACGCAGACAGTCGGAAGAGGCGCGCAGTCGTAGAGCGACCGGCCGCGCTTAATTGCCGACCGCGGCGAAAAGCCCGCGACGCGATGGGACGACGGAGGCCCTGCCCGGCACGAAGCCGGGGGGTAAGGGGCCGACAGAAACTGACGAAGTAACGAACAAACTCGAGGTAGCAAAGCCCGAGCCCTATAATGAGCTCGCCCGGGCGAGCATGGCCGAGGACGCGCGCACAAACACGCGCCTGCACGCACGCACAAACTTCACCTCCCGCCGTCACGGAAATTGCGGGACCGTAGGGAGCGCCCCGCCAGGATGTGTGCCGAGCTCGCCTAGGGAGCAGCAGAAAGGGTTTACACGAGGGGGGCGGCAGGGCCGCTTTTCTCGCGCCGGCAAAAGCCAATTTAGACGGGTATAGCCGTTCGCCGGTCGCTTCGGCGACGCCTTCCGCCGCGCGCACGTCAGGCCGTATTCATAAACAGACCCGGAAATACGAACGCCACCCGATGCTCGCAATAAAGGGAGAAGGGGGGCCGATTGGCGCCCAACACGCGGCCGCGTTTCGGGACGCGCACATACACACACACGCGCGCGCGCATGTGCGAGAGATACGGGGGAGGAGAAGGGGGAAATGAGGGTAGAGAATACACCAGCGAGGCCGTCCACTGCTCCATCAAACGATGAAGCACTGCGCACAAGGAGGGAAAGGGAAAAATCACCCGCGCACCTTCATTTCGCGGCGAGCCATAAGCGAACGCGCCGTTCGTGGCGCCGCAGAAGAAACGACAGTGGCGGTACGTATATAGATTACACGGCCCCGACCGACGGCCTCCTTAACGGTAACGGCCCTAGCCGGGCTCTATGAGGTTCTATCGGGTGCGCCGTAAACGGCAGTCGCGTTCGTTAAACGCCCGGCTTCAATTTCCAGCGAGACACAAGGCAGCCACAGCGGGCTGCGCAGCTAGCTATTGCAAAATAGCTACCAGCGAATCCGAAACAGAGCGCGAACGAAGCGTGACCGCAACGGGTTTGCCTGATCTCCGATAGAAACAGAAGAGTTGAAAAAGGAGAGGCGGGGGGAGAGCGAGACTTGGATACGAGTTGAACTTCCTCTCGAACGAATAGCGCGAAAACCGCAGTCTTCGCATAGTGACGTAAGCATACTAGAAGGCACTGACAATATAGGTCAAGAACACGCGCACACATTCAAAGCCATCCAAGACGAATTCCAGCGGCCGTCGACTTCCGAGAAAAAAATGGCTGTGGCTTAGGTAAGGTTAAGCCCAGGATGCGAAGCATACTAGCCTTTATTTTAGTTGTTGAACCACTGTTTAGCCTGGTGAACTGCTGTTGCTTGGCTATATTTGGTTCGGCTAGACGAAGAAACAACTCATGCATTACTTCTTCGCCTTCAAGAGTGGAACGCGACAGCGTTCCCGTCGACCCGCCAAGGGGTGTAAGACAATGGGCTACAGGGCAGCGACTACGCGCCCCGCATTGGACGCGGTGAGCGTCGAGCAAAGCAGCGTTCGGCGCGACAACGAAATGTGCGCCTGAGCAAGAGACGCACGCCTTAGAAACAGCGCGTTTCTAAGGCAACACCGCATTCACTAGAGGCGCTTTTGTACCGCTTTGAAGCGTTGTACTCGTGGCTCAGTGGTAGCGTCTCCGTCCCACACTCCGGAGACCCTGGTTCGATTCCCACCCAGCCCGTCTTGCAAGAGTTGAGCCAAAGCCACTTCTCCTCTGTCGTGACGTCACGGTGTCACGTGATTTCATGGTCACCGCCGCGCCTGAGGAGCTGGGTTGAGCCCTCGTAATATGCTTCGCATAAAAATGAAATTGAGAACGAGCCAGGATGAAGTCGTATCGCAGCCTCATCGACACGTCCAACTGGTGAAGACGGCGCGTCGGGAAACGTCTTCGCAGTGAAGCTCGCGGCACAGGGAGAGCTGGAACGCCAAGTAGCATAGCAAAAAAATGCTAAAGGGTAAGCGCTGACGTGGACGACACTCCACTCTGATAAATGAAGCGTGAACTTTCAGTAATCACGATGTTTTCGCAGGGACGACAGACTCGTATGTTCCCTCATCTTTCCTGAAGCCAGTGGCGAATTACATGCTAAAGATAACCAGGAAAAACAAGCGAGGAAAGTAAATACGACTGAAAGAGCGAGGAAACAGAAGCACAGCATCGGAACACGCAAAAAGAAAGGGGGAACAAGAACTATATCGAAACTGGGCCGGTGCAAAATTAGAGGGCGACAACTAAAGGAATAGTAAGCGTTAATTCCCTGACGCGCGCAACGTGAAAGGCCAAAAACAACGGCGCCTTAGAAACTCGCTTCTACCCAGAGAAGTTACTCTTTATCTCGAACTTCTGCAGTGACTAGAAGCAGCAAGCTGCCAGGCAAAAACTCGGGCTTGCGATGTAAGAGCCTAGCTGCAACCTAAGAAAATAAATGGAGACCGCGAACGCTGCCACCTCCCTTGCCGAGTTGCTAAAGGACCCTTTGACCACAGATTGTATACAGCTACCGCGAACAGCAAGCGACGGGAGCACAGGGAAGACTAACAAAACAATGGAGTGACGAAAGAAAAACTGCGCCACCTGTGACTGAGCAGCGCCCACTACGCTCTCGGTCACGCGTCTTTTAGATCGCACCGCCAAACAAAAGTTACCCCACCTTCCCTCGCAACACTCCTATAGAGCCGAGAAATCCGAGTGAACAGCTGCACAAAAGTGTGGCATTTCCACGCAGGGAAATAGAAAAGGAAGCGCCAGGAAGCGTAGACGACCAAGCGAGCCACCGTGGAACAGCCGCGGGCACAAACACACGTACGCACGCCGACAGCGCAACGTTGGAGGCGGTCCCCGGGACACCGTCGTTAGGGCAAACTCGGTGGCGGCTGCGCAGCGACGTGGCGTATTGACGACGAAGGGCTGCGCCTGGCGCCACGATTTATCGCGGCCTAATTAAAGAACTCCGTGCCCTCCCCCCACCTTCTCTCACCCTCTGCCGCCTCGAACGCCCACTGTGGCCACACCGGCAGCCCACGAGTGGCTGGGGCGGCGAGACCTGGGCACCCCCGCCCGCGCTGCCGAAGCCGCAGTTCGCATGGGAAACGCAACGGCTGCCGCACAAAGGTGCGCCCGGTGCTTGGCGTGCCCGCGGCCATGTGCTTCCGTCGCGACGTCTCTGGCCCACCCGGTTTTCGCGAAGCGAGGACCAAAGCGCTCGTAATAGCCATGGCACTGGCTCCTCTGTCTCCCCCAGGATCTCGTTGCTGGCGCCGGCAAACGCGTTGGTACTAGTAATGCAATAGGGAGGGCGAATTTACCCTCGGCTGTTATTCAAGACGTCGATGCTGTTAAAGCCTGAACTGGGGAGTCTGTCTTGTACCGCTACACCTTGCGACTTCTTGAAAAAAAATTTATTGTAAGTCGCTTGCACGCTGGAAGATTCACTGCGCACTAAATTCTGAAAGCAAGGTATGCCGCTTGGACAATGAAACTTCATGACAATACCGAAATTTTTCTTAGTGCTAAGAAATCATTCTATCTCTCTCTCTCTCCCTCCCTCTCTCTCTGCTATATACCTTGACATTTCAGCCGCAGCGTATCAGTTAAGAAAAGAGTGATCAGAGTCAAATACTCGGCACTGTATTTACGAAAATCACATGACGGTACCTCGCTATTCTACAACGAGTGTGCAACACAGTGCGAACGGTCGCGTTGTTTCGGAAACGGTGCGTTATCAGCACCCTACGTCATGCTCCGTATAGTGCTGCTGTGTACCTAACGCATGGAGCATACCCACGATGGAGAACTAGCCTTCAGAATATAAGACAAAGGAATCGCTCAACCAGACACAAAGAAAGCAAATACACAGAGTCTTAAAGCAATAGCTAACGTCTCCCGAGTGGCGACGCCGAGTAGGTGCTTTGATGTGGCTCTAACGCCGTGCACTATCGTTTTCAAAGCTAGAAAACGCGTAGTAGGACCGAAGGACCGAAGGAATGAAGCCATCAAGACGTGGAGGGCATTTTTTTCTTGTTTCTACTTGTTTTGAAACAAAAACCTGCAACTTCAAGTGGAAGTTCGACGAAGGTTGTTTACAGTATGGCGCAGAGAGCTTCGCGAGGTAAGCTCTCGGTGACGAAAACGACGGGTAGCGAAGGCCAAATAACGAATATAAATGAAAGCCGGTGAACAGCGAAGAGCGCCTCCTTGCTCAGCTGGGAATGAAAATGAACAGTCACAAGAACAGCCCGAACGAAACCAGGAGTCAAATAGCTCCGAGAGAAATCCGAAAAAAAAATGTGAGCAAAGTAACAACAATAAGCCACGCAATGAGAGATTCCAGCATCGGTTTAACGGATTCCTCGCCCGCCCTTAATCCTGTGACGTCAATGGAGGCTGCGAGCATTAGCGACCCCCGGAGGACAGGGACGTCGAAGGTAAAAGGTAAAGGAATCAAGGAAGCGCGAACGGTCAGCCACGAAAAAGGCAGAATAAATTGTACTAGCGCATTCCCTTTCTATACAAAGCCAAGCGCGCACCAACGCGCCATTCGCCTCCGTCGAAGGGGGTGCCGCCGGGGGCTGGACCGCCCACGCGCCATCGTTGGCGAAATTTAACGTCCATTGCCCGCAAATAAGCGACAGCACACCTATACGCAGAATTCCACTGCTCAACAGAGTGATTGCGCATTGAGAAGTTCCAAGGAGATTCTCACGACAGCAACTCATAGATGCTCACGACTACACAGACTTTGTGAATGGCTTCATTATATGTATGCCTGTCTGCCAGCGTATGAGCTGCATTTGTCTTTATATGATCGCTGTTTATACCGTAAATATAATCCTGCACTTCGTGTAGCATGCGAGGCAAATATATCCAGCTTGCCATTAAAGTTTTTATGTATAAATGGTGTCCCACGTAACTTTGGCCACATTTTAAGAATATGCGAATGCCACGTGGCTGGACAGAACCAAGACAATGTTTTTTGGCGTCGCTTGGAGATACTCAGATTATTTTTTTCATTCTGCCTAATTACATAATTAGTCCTGCGACCATGATGACCAAGGAGCTTTACGGAGGCACTTCAAGCATCAAGAAAAATCTCTCTATATATACTTCTTTAAACATTTCTTTTTAAGTGTGCAGGCTTCTCAATGTGAAGTCGTTTTTCAACGATTGAACGAGAACGTTAGCTCGTTTAACAGTTTTTGTCCTTGAGACAAATTTCTACCACACAATATGGCACACATTACGGGTTCAAACATTACACATCATCGCCAAAAGCTCTTCTTAACTGTGAAAAAGTATCTACGATACAAGCACAACAATAAAGGGAGAAATTATCGATTTATTTGAACATCACAAGAAACTCTGAGTGTGCACATTGCCCCTGGCGCCTGAAAAAAAAATATAATAATAAGAGCTGGCTCCCAAATGTGAACCCCCCCTCTCCCCTTCCACGATTTAACCGTATCACACAAGAGTGCACCTAACAGCCTGATTTTTTACTTTCCTTGCAGTTTCATTCGACTCTAGTTTATGAATATTTATACGTTCAAGTCTGTTATCATATTAATTTTTTTTTAATCTCTCTTTTACATTTTCAGAGAGTGAAACATCGGTCACATGTCAAGAGCAGGCCTGCTTATAGATGCACTCTACGCAAAGCGCGGAGATCCGCAGAAGTGTAGTAGGCTCATAGAAAGAAGAGAAAAATAAAAGAAATCTATACACTCTGCTGTCAAAACCACGCGGTCAGATCTAGATGGAAGGATGCGCTTGTTGAGAAAAGCACCCCGCCGCCTGCCTGATGGCAGCAAACAAAGCGCCTTGAAGCGTGTACACTCACTCGAAAAACAGCGAACAAGCGAAAATTTTGATGGCGAGAGCTTTCAATTGAAGCTGGAAGTAATAGAGCTTCAAACGATTAATTTTTTTTTTTATATGCCGACGGCAAATGAAGTAGTTTTCAAAATTCTCCATTGAAGAAGTGAGTCACTCAGCTAGATGCGTAACTCGGCAGTACTTCAAGTTTTGTGCAGTCCGTGTCAATAGTTAACGTCAGCATTGGGATTCAGGAAGGGGGGGGGGGGGGAGGGGGAGGCAGGAAGCCGAATACGCTCTACGCCCGGACACGCCCAAGCTGGTATTCGGGTTTGCTGACCATACTGGTATATGCGAAGACCATAGCGTTGCATGGTTTTGCCGGCTGCGTACACAAACTGCTCGGAAATCGAGCGCGCTGCTGTCCGCCAGCTTTCGACGCCGGCTGTACAAAATGTGACATGATGCTGCCCGCGCCCATAAGGAACAGGCGGGATTAAAGAATGGGACGAAAACAAATAGCTGTTTGTGAGGCCGTTGTCAGGATTGGGGGCTCAATCCCATCGTCCGTGGTCCTTTGCCAAGATTGGAGTACGGCATGAATTCGAAGGTAGCTGGCCCATGCCGTCGTCCAAGTTATTTACGCTGAGATCGTTGATGAAGTGAAGAACTGCTTCTCATCGAGAACGAGGAAAAAGGGTTTATTTACAGAAATTAACTCAGTCTAACATGACTGCTTGAGAAAAAGAGTAACAGTCCAACATGACTGCATGAGAGAAGTGACTCAGTCTAACATGACTGCTCAAGAGAAGTGTCCTCAGCATTCGCACAACCACAGTTTTTATACACTCGATCCGCCGGTCCTACGACGCGGCGACTGTTCGTTTACTCATCACCAACTCGCCGCTGCTCTGCAGGTCAGTTTACAGACACAAAGGCAACCGCGCTCTGATGCCCGACGACGGCGTTGGCGGGGTCCCGTTCCGGGAACTATCGGCGCCGATCGAGGGTCGCTCGTTGTTCCGTGCTAGGCCGAAGCGTGAGACGCACCAAAATACGTCGTCCCCACGGCAGCTTGTCCCTGCGTGTCAAATCAGCTCCGCGTTGGGGAACTCCGGAATCATTGTTCACACACGCCGAACTAGTCCCGTCACAATGTCGATGGGGCGGGTGGAAGGCGGCGGATTCCAGCGCAAAGGCCGCTTCTTTGAACGCCTCCCAGCTGCAGCGACGGAGAGGGAGAGGTGCGCGTCGTGTCGCCCTGTCGTAACTGTGTGGCAATCTTGTTTCGTAGCTCGCCATTCTTGACAGCGCCTCCATGGCCCGGAAAGTCTCGACTGTCTAGCGCTGACAACCGCTAGGCAGGAAGAGAACGGCTGCTGGTCAGGGGGGGGGGGGGGAGAGGGGATTGGTGTCTTGGCTCGCAGCGACCACTTGTGCATTGATGTCACCGCCTCAAAACATCCAACAAGGACAGGCAACTGCAAAATGAACCTCACAACACGGCTCTGCGCCGAGATGACGTGCATTGGCTCTCACTTTAGACTCGCTAGGCTTCAAAAAAAAAACAACAACAACATAAGTGCAGAAACAAAAAAAAATGCTACATTTCACTATGCCACTCACGAAAGGGCGGAGGCTCACGGGCTTCCCGTCCCAACGTGGGTGCGGCCCGCGACCCCTGCCGCCCACTAAACCAAGAGTGGGTGGGGAGGGGTTCCTCAGGACACATTAAAGTTATTTCCTCCTCCTCACTATGCCAATTTCTGAAGCAAATTCCTGCTGACAAATTCAGCAATTAATGGAGGGAATTCTGCTGAATGAGAGGGGATTTTCTTCGCCTAAAGAAAAGCTAACACTAGTAACCCCAAAATTTAGGCGGGACCCTCAAACGCAGAATTCAAATTAGCCTGCTCAAACCATCCGCATTGCTATGCAACTTTCCCTTCTTATATCTAACGGAGAAGTTGTACTCTTGGAGAGTGAGGCTCCATCGGAGCAAGCGGCCGTTTTTGTGTGACATTTGATTGAGCCACGTCAGAGGACAGTGGTCGGTCTCGAAGATGAACTTCGCTCCGTACAAGTAACACGACAACTTCTGGGTGGCCCAAACCAAACAAGCGCATTCCTTCTCTGAAGCGCTGTAGGCTTCCTCTCTTACATTTAGTTTACGGCTGGCGTAGAGGATAGGATGCTCCTCGTTATCGTCGCCGACTTGACTAAGTACCACGCCCATACCTCTGTCGCTTGCGTCGCATTGAACTATGAATTCCTTTGTGTAGTCTGGCGCGCGAAGCACAGGGCGAGAAACCAATAGCGTTTTCAAACTTTGGAAAGCGTTCTCTTTGTCCTTATCCCAGTGTACGTTACTCGGTGCTCCCTTTCGGAGGGCGTCTGTTAATGGACTTGCCAATTGCGAGTAATTCGGAATGTACCGTTGATAGTACCCCACAAGTCCCAAAATTGAACGAACGTCCGTTTTCGTGCGCGGCTGAGAAAAATCTCCAATCGTCGCTATTTTCAGCTCAGCCGGCCGTCTCATGTCCTGACCGACAACATGGCCCAGATAAGTAACCTGCGAAGAACCAAACCTACACTTTTCCGCTTTCATCGTTAAGCCGGCTTTAAACGTACGAAGCCTCGCATTCTTGTCGTCATAGGCTTTGGTGTTCTTTTGAGCCATTGCCATATTCTTTCCGACTAGTTCTTGGTTTGCGCTTAGCCGTTCCAGTAAATTTAGCACGTATTCAACCACTGTCGGAATCTCCCCTCTTTCTTCCCACATCTCTCTTAACATTCTCAGTGGAGAACGGAGTGTCCTCTCATACACTAGTTCTGCTGGTGAGAACCCTGTCGCCTCATGTGGAACAGTTCGCAAAGCAAACAAAGTTGCCGGCAGACAGTTCTCCCAGTCCTCCTTGTGCTCGTAACAGAGCGCACGCAAAACTCGCTTAAGCACCGAATGCCACCTCTCTACACTGTTTGACTGAGGGTGATAGACAGAACTGTGTATTAACTTTACCCCGCACTTTTGCAAGAATGTGGAAGTCAGTGCGCTCGTGAATACTGACCCTTGATCTGCCAGAATTTCGGCTGGAAACCCAACTCGTGCAAACACTGTCAAAAGCGCGTCTACTACTTCGGTGGAGCTGAGCTCTTTCAAAGGGATTGCTCCTGGAAACTTGGTAGCCGGACACAGCATGGTAAACAAGTACCTGTAGCCAGATTTTGTTTTTGGAAGAGGCCCTACCGTGTCTATTACAAGTCGTCTGAAAGGCTCTGTTATTAAGGGCACTACCTTCAGTGGAGCTTTCCAAGTCTCTCCTGGTTTACCAGAACGCTGGCAGGCGTCGCATGATCTTACAAAGTTTTCTACATCTTTGAAACAGCCAGGCCAGTAGTATTTCATAAGCAATCTTTCCTTTGATTTGTTTATGCCTAGGTGGCCGGACCACCCATTTCCATGACAAAGACTCAAAAGGTCCTCCCTATACTTAGTAGGTATGACTAACTGATCTAAAATCCTACCCTTTCGATCTCTGTAATGCCGATACAACAATCCTCCTCTCTCATGTATCGTTACGTTGCGCCTAGCAATGCCTTCTTTAGCTGTGTCACGTAATTTAGCTAAGCTCTCATCATTCTTTTGCTCAGCTGCCAGTGACTCTCTATCCACGCGTAAGAGTTGATCAAAGTTCTTTGAGGCCGGTGATAATAACGACCCTGTCTCGCTTGTGAGCGCGTCTGCTTGCTCTTCCTGCAGGCTAGAACTCTGACACTCTAGTGCTACGCTCTCATTGAGCTGGTCAACTGGCAGGCTCTCCTCAACTCTTCTTTTGTCCCTCGGGCCTAGCTCGGATTCGGGTATTGAAGCTATCCCCTTTTCTGCTTCAGCTGGAGGAGCTTGAGCATTTTCAGCCGAAAGCGCCGCGATCTTACGAGCTTGGCCTCGGGTCAATGCCTGTACTATGCCCTCTCCCAGTATGAGCCCTCTGTCACGCAGTAACTGATTCGAACGATTCGAAAAGATGTAGGGATACTGCAGTGACAAAAATTTGGAAACTGCAGCCTCAGTCTCTAGCTCCCCGAATGGTCCACTGATTTTGACTTTGGCCATGGGCAGACACACGCTGTGTTCTTCTACAACCTGTTTTATCCATGCTACTTCTCCGGTGAAGTCATCTACCATCACGTAAGACGGATGGACAATGTCCAGCGTGGCGGCACTGTCTCTTAGCACTCGGCATGGTTTTCCGTTAACTTGCAGGTCGTGGAGATATGGACTTAAAAGTTCCATATTCTCATCTTTTTCCTCCACGTAGGAAAAAACTACGCTAGACTTCTCGCAGTTTACAGCTATATGTCCCAGTTTGTGGCATTTGTAACAGCGAATTGGTCTAACAGATTCGAATTTTCTTTTCTGTTCTTTTTGTGTGGTTTCTCCGTTATGTTTCTCCTCGCTCTTTTCTGCGGGCTTTTCCGCCATGTCTACAGGCTCGGATCGTCTAGTTTGCGCACCCTTTTTGAACGGAAATGGTTTCCGCGGTCGATTTCGACCGTCCCAGTTTCCCTCCTCGGCGTTCAACTTTCTACGGGTTGCGTACTCTTCGGCTAATTCAGCCGCCCTTTCCACAGTGTTTACATTACCTCTGTCTTCCACCCACAGTTTCACAGCTTGGGGGATGGTTTTGTAAAACTGCTCTAGACACATGCATTCAATGATCATGTCTCTGCTGTCGTACGCTTCCGCGCTTTTAAGCCACTCGACTAGGTTGGCCTTTAAGCTATATGCAAACTCCGGATAGCCCTCGCTATCTTTCTTGCCTGTGCTCCTAAACCTTTGCCGAAAAGCTTCGGCTGAAAGGCGGTATTTCTTCAGGAGACTAGCCTTAACTTTTGCATAATCATATGCATCCTGCACACTCAGTCTGGCGATTACTTCCGCTGCCTCACACGGCAACATAGACAGCAACCGCTGTGGCCATGTACTCGGGCCGAAGTTCATCTTTTCGCAAGTCCTTTCAAAATTGCATAGGAACAAGCCTATGTCGGTCCCGACCTCAAATGGCTTTAATAGCCTGTCCATGCGGTATGATTCTGCCTCACTTGATCGTCCCAGAGCGCCTTCACTTCCTTGAGACAACTCCAAACGTTTGCTTTCAAGTTCAAGTTGCATTTTTCTTAACTCGCGATCTTTATCGCGTTCCTCCCTTTCTTTATCGCGTTCCTCCCTTTCTTTTCTCTCTCGTTCTTCTCTCTTTTTCAGAAGTTCAAACCCCAGTTCAACTTCTTCCTCACTGGCCTGTTCGGAAATGATATGCAATAATTCTGATTTTAGCATTTCCTTACGTACATCTAGGCCCAGTTCCTCACCAACAATCAACAACTCGTCTCTCAGCAGTGTCCTTAATTCCATGACTGCTGCTTTACTACCTTGATTCTGCTCTCTAAATCTAGCTAGGAATACACAACCTAGCTAACACACAACAATCTAGCTTCCCTACTGTTCTAAACAGAACAACCACAAAATGAAGCCTAGAGAGTCAAAGCAAAAACCAAGCACTCACCGCAGATACAGCGCCATGTCGCAAAGTCCATCTCACCGCTGTCAGCCAGTTGTCAGGATTGGGGGCTCAATCCCATCGTCCGTGGTCCTTTGCCAAGATTGGAGTACGGCATGAATTCGAAGGTAGCTGGCCCATGCCGTCGTCCAACTTATTTGCGCTGAGATCGTTGATGAAGTGAAGAACTGCTTCTCATCGAGAACGAGGAAAAAGGGTTTATTTACAGAAATTAACTCAGTCTAACATGACTGCTTGAGAAAAAGAGTAACAGTCCAACATGACTGCATGAGAGAAGTGACTCAGTCTAACATGACTGCTCAAGAGAAGTGTCCTCAGCATTCGCACAACCACAGTTTTTATACACTCGATCCGCCGGTCCTACGACGCGGCGACTGTTCGTTTACTCATCACCAACTCGCCGCTGCTCTGCAGGTCAGTTTACAGACACAAAGGCAACCGCGCTCTGATGCCCGACGACGGCGTTGGCGGGGTCCCGTTCCGGGAACTATCGGCGCCGATCGAGGGTCGCTCGTTGTTCCGTGCTAGGCCGAAGCGTGAGACGCACCAAAATACGTCGTCCCCACGGCAGCTTGTCCCTGCGTGTCAAATCAGCTCCGCGTTGGGGAACTCCGGAATCATTGTTCACACACGCCGAACTAGTCCCGTCACAATGTCGATGGGGCGGGTGGAAGGCGGCGGATTCCAGCGCAAAGGCCGCTTCTTTGAACGCCTCCCAGCTGCAGCGACGGAGAGGGAGAGGTGCGCGTCGTGTCGCCCTGTCGTAACTGTGTGGCAATCTTGTTTCGTAGCTCGCCATTCTTGACACCGTTTAAGTTAGTGATGCGATATCCAGAAAAAGAAAGAAACAGCGCCTGTGACACAAAAACAAAACAAAAGGTTAAATTATGCGCTTTTATGTGTCAAAAGCACCATTTGACCACGACACACACAGTGGTGAAGAACTCTGCATGAGCTTTGACCACCTGGCGAGGTATTCTGTAAGAGTCCACCTAGTGGACTGTCCATTTCGACCGCTGCTGATTGGATGTAGCAGCTGTACGAGCGAGAAGGAGACGAGCGTCCCCAGCCAATCAGCAGTGGCCGAAATGGACAGTCCACTAGGTGGACTCCTGCAGAATGCCTCCTCTGGGGTTCATTACCGTGCACCCAATGCACGGTACACGAGCGTGTGTGGATTTCAGTCCCCGATTTAAATGCAGCCGCCGTGGCCGCGATTCGATCCCGCGCCCTCGGACATAATAGCACAACGCCACAGCCACTACGCCACCACGGTGGCTCATTCCCGGAGACATGAACAGCGCATTTTGTAAACACGGAGATCGCACAACATTACGTTTTCAAGACTTTGCACGTATGGACGAAGATTTGTAAGAGTTATGCCGCTGTAAGGCACTCTAAATTTAAAAAAAAATTGTGTCGGTTAAAAAAAAATAATAATACGCAATAAGACGTCGCCATACGACCTCGTTTCCCTTCGTTAGCTTATATCGAAACAGGCAGAGTCAGAACGACAAAAAAAAGCCGAAATACCGAGTAGAACCAGCAGTAGCTTGATAAAGTGCTCAAGCCATAGAATTGGTCAAGCGACACTTCTGATTTCATTTTTCCTTCTTTACTTCAAATAGATTTTCTTTATTTAGATTTTCTTTTCCGAAGTGTTTTGGCTTAGCGCACCATGCTAGTAAGTTTTCCTCCCTTGCTGCTCTTTAATTACGGAAAAATTAAGTGAAGATAATAAAATTACCCTTCCGGAGCGGTTGACTGAAAGGCCGCTCGTTAATATAAGTACCGTGTTCCATAAAGACTGGGGTGTCTTTTCATCCACCTAAGCTTTCCTTCGTCACTGACATAACGACGCAATCACAACAGTGACAAGGGCCACAGGCGACTACATATAAGACCCCAATAATGCAGCTTGAAATTAAGAGTCTACTCCAACTGCAGTTCTATAATTGAACAACGACTACATCGAACGGTGACTACAGGCCCAGTGCAAGCCCGTGCATTCGCGATGTACACGGCGATTTCTTACAAGCACAATACGGCCCTACAAATGAAAAAAATCGAAAACGAAAATTGCCAAAGTTGGCTTCGCACACTTACGGCGGTTAATTGGAAAGGAACAAAGAAACGTGCCGAGTTGAAACCTATTACGTCCCTAGAGACTTTTACAACCA
This sequence comes from Dermacentor albipictus, assembly GCF_038994185.2. Lineage (NCBI taxonomy): Eukaryota > Metazoa > Arthropoda > Arachnida > Ixodida > Ixodidae > Dermacentor > Dermacentor albipictus. Next base: position 392,146,049 of record NC_091821.1, read on the forward strand.
TCCTCAATGACTTGAATGGTTGATATCACTCTCATTGAAATGCTCGGCGCTCTCATGAAGAAGTTTCTGTGGAAGGTTAGCATATCTCAAGAGGAGTAAAAAAAAAAATCATACGCGACTCCGATTGACAACGTAACCTTTACCCCGTTCGGTATGATAAATTTAATAGGGAAGTATAAATTACTTCTACTTCAAACAGCGCAATGCCACAAAGGCAGTTCAGCGGTGCCTATGTTGCCGAAGGATTTGAGCTTGGTCAAATCAATTAATGGTCTCGCGCGTTCTTACCGTCATCAGGACGCCATGTGTAAGCTTGTGATTAGTTAATGGGTACCAGGCATAGCCGAGGCACCAACTTCGTTAATAAAATGAAATATCGAAGCACGACCGACTTAACATGCAACAGAATAAAGCAAGGAAGGTTCTTCGTCTTAGCGACTCCACGGGACATATTTTGGCCCACACTGACATTTCAAACATGTAATCAAAACTAAACCCTCCTAAAACCAATAAAATTCTTGCGGGTCACCAGAGAGTCGGTCATGTGATCTCACTTTGTAAAAGAGAAAGGGGAAAGAAAAAAAAGTAAACTCAACAAGGTTTGGGATCCTGTACTGTGGAAAGAGAAAAAATGGCCGAAGAGAGAGAAAGGAAAAAATTGAAAGAGCATTAGTAGCCCTAACACGTCAAGGTGATCACAAAGTCAATAAACAATAGCAGAGATCTACCGATTCGAGGTACTGCAATGCTGTATTAATTTGCTATCCGAAGAGGTCCACGCCGTGCGTCGTATCAGCGACAAAGGCACAAAAGATGTTCAACAGTCTCTTCACTTCCGCAAGAGTCGCACACAGGCGTCTAACTCAGTTTAATAAATAATAAGTGAGCCTTTGTAGTACATGACGCCTTCTGTAATAATTCATAGCGAGAACGGAGCACTTGTAAGTGAGAAAATGACCGAAATGGAAAATCGGAGTGCCGCCGACGGTTGCCAACTATGGCACCTCTTCCGTGACGTCCGCACTGAATGATTCACAGAGCGCGACATAGAGGGAGGCTACGTGGAGATTACGTCAACTTATCCGTTTTTGGGCGGGCGGTTCGAATTGATGGGCAGCAGCTGGACTTTCGGTGGCAATTTTCTACCCAATAAAGTGACTTATGGGCGCATAGAAAACGACGATAGACTTCCAGGCGAATAACCTATCGATCTGGCTCAACTCATTCTTTGTCTTTAGTGTCCCTATAAGAGACGATCCAGTACGCTAAGACGACAGTTCGAAAAGTTAAGAAAATGCCAATAAGCATACGTCATACTTATAGCGAAGAAAAAGTTTCCTTGTAGCGTAGGGTTCCATACAGGGGGTCGGAAATAGTTGGGTTCCATCATGGATGGAACGGGCAATCTCGTCCGCTTAGTCCTTACCAGCAATGCCGGCCCGACATGGCAGCCACTGAAATATGATGTCGTGCCCGTTATCGAAAATCGGATGACGGTATTCCCTTCTCTCATGTACTAACTGCTCATATATTATGTCGTGTCGGATAAATTGATAACTCATATTAGAGCCAAGAAAGATAACCCATTTGTGAAGTTACACATGTAAGACACATTTTACACATGCAAGACAACTCTGTCGCCGTTGATGTGGTCACATTTTGAGAAAGTGAATATATGAATACGCCCACGCATGGTAATATGTATGTCCACTTCAAACGGTAACCGAACAGCCTTCTTGCAAAAATTGTGGTTACGGCCAGTCGCCAGTATAGTTTTCCCAATTTCGTAAAAGCTGTTCGAATATGGTAATGCCAAACCACACCCCGAACTGTTCTGGAAGGCGCAGACAAAACAGCAACGACAAAAAGAATCCGCACAGGAGCCCCAACTGACCAGAAGTGTCGTGACGTGAAAACGAAGGGCCTCGATGACCACGGTTGCCAATACAGGCTGACATTGCCTTGCACTGACGTCAGCGTCTTGCACTGACGTTACACGAGGTAGTGTTCAATTTTCGCTGCTGACGTCCGCACCGCACACGGCAGTGTCCCGAACGGTAGCCGAAGCAAACAAGTATTACCTGACTGTTGACTGTTTCGATGGCTGCGCATGTCAACGAAAGCACACACTTAAGAACGTTGAAGTTCTCACATTTGCGCTGTGATTTCAATTGTAAACGTTTCGACTTCGTTTTTGCAGTTTCTCGGACCGTGGCAGTCTCCTGGTTCTGAACTGAGCCCCACTAAGTTGCTTATAGCATTCCTGCGGGATAGAGACCTCCAAAGAGACTGAATAACGAATTTTTGCCTTAGTGCATCTAGGGAGCGTGTATTTATTATTTATTTTGTGACTTTAGTTTTAGTGTTTCTTACACTCCCTTTCTTTCATTCCTCATCATCTAAATAGAACAGCACATCAAGCCTGTCGGCAGCGTAACTGCTCCGAAATACCATTAATGTTTCGCACTCAGCCTCTGTCACACGCACACACTTTCGCATCACGTTGCATTCATATAATGATGCTTTAATGAAAGCAGGCCGCTTCTGTCAATACGCTCGGAAACCGTGCGACGTGAAAATACCGTAGATGAGAAGAGTACTCCATCCCATTCGTCCCATTCAATTACCCCGTCTTCACCGATTAATGCGCACCGTTACCGAAAGTGATCGATGGGTCGCGAATACGGCCCCAACTTTCGCCGCGGCCGCACGGACACGGAAGCTGGCCCGACAGGATTGGCGCAAATGTGTCTCCCTCTGTGCGTGCCCTCTTCTCGACGAGAAGCGCCTCCGCTTTGGCGTCACTCGTTCCAAATGCTCTGAAGTCACCATGGAAAGCGCCCAAAGGATGACGCATGTGCACCACCCTTCGGAAGCTGCGAACACAAGCTGCTGCCGCCGTTCACGAAACGCTGACGCAGTCGATTGGCGACGACGTCTCCCGCTGAGTCATGAAAGTCGTTCGACAGAAGAGCGTGGAATAAGCGAAAATTCCCCTTCTGCGTTCGGCTTTCAGAAATTTTGAGCGGCACTTTTTCGCGACGTGGTATTCGCAGATATAGTAAAGGCCTTAAGAAATTTTCAGTACCGCTAGCCGGCAAAAATTCTAAATCAGTCGTGACAGGGTAGGTTATATTTGCTGCGATTTAGAAGCCTCCGTAATTTCATTAAAAATGCGCGCAAGCACAAAGGCACCTGATCAACATAGACATTTTACAAATCATACAAACGCAACATCGGCGACCGCGATTCGCAGCACAAAAGGAAGGCGTAAGTCTTGCTCCCTATATAGCTCACAACGACAAGAAAATAGGAAGAGCAACCAAGCTACCACGCATGAATGACGCCACGCTTTCGTCCCATTAATGCCTACAGAATGCGAGATGTACAGACCACCCGAAACTTCCTGCAAACGCTTTTACTTACTCTGAGAGGTAGGTGAAGGAGTGATGTCTACCCTAACGAAGATATGAGAACACAGACATTCTCTTTTCGTCAGCACGATAAAGCGCTTGTACAAATACATCGCACATACGAGCAAAAAGGCCACTTCGTTTTCATGTTCTCGCAACTCTCCCTTTGTCGTTTCATACGAGTTCGGTGAGTTATATAGAAATATATAACACGTGTCGGCTCATATTAATACAAAGAAAACTCTGCGACACACATTTCGGTCACTTCACACAAAGTACCGGATAACACTCCTCGACACACATTTCACGCGATGACGCAAAACTCCTGTCTATTATGCATTTTCCACTCCACTCATTGCTTCATTCGCGCCAAATTTTTTCCACATCCGCGGACCTCGAACGACAGTGAGCGCATTGCTGAGTGAACTTTTCCCGAAAGTCCTGCTGTCCGATAGACTTCGTCACCGCTAAACACGGCATGACAAGGGCGCGATAATCCCGTTTGGATGAAGACAGTATGATTACGGTCAATAGAACGACGAAGCTGGTATGACGTCGATGGCATACCGACAAAGGTATGACGTTACTGAAGCGATGACAATGATAAAACGGATCCGTAACGATGACTGTGTGACGACGATGCCGTCATGTCGGCGGCGTGTGGAGAGTAGGAATGGGGAGCTGACGTTTTCGACCAGTTTCCAGGAGTCTCGGTTTCGCTTCACTCTTTTACAATCCCGGCGAGGGACCCTGTCGGTGTCACTACGCATTTATCCGTAGTCCTTCCCATCGCGTCGTACCACACGGCTGCGCCGTCGGAAAAGCGTCCCGCTCGGAACTAAGCTACATCCGAAATTCAATTCGGTGATGAGGACTCGAGTTGCGAGTACGAAGACGACAGCAGACCATATTCAAGCTCTGGCGGTAACGTTTTCAGTCGGCCTAGAACGTCCGCGGCTGTTGCCCGTAAAGTTTCGTTAAGGCCCTTGAGGAACCTCCCTCCTCGCGCGCGCTTAATTATCTGCCGATGTTCTTGCAGGACCTTAGAGCTCTGCTGATTACCTCAGCAAAGAACAACGCCAAGTAGCACGCCCGTATCACATCTCGGTCAAGCATCACGGAGCAGCTAAAGACAGTCTACAACGGCGCGGGATTTCTTCCTGCTCTTCTTCACTGCGGAGGTGACAAAGGCTACCTGAAAAAATACAAACAAATATGTTTGGCTGCATATGCCTGTAGTTGCCTAGCTGCGCTGAGAGATCGGTCCGGGAAAGAAGTGGATGACTCCAGATGAACTGGTGAAGTACGTTCACTAGGCTTTCCATATGACCATCCTCAGAAGATGCCAAAAAGGCGAAACTGCAACAATAAATTGCCCGCTTTAGCATTGCCACAGATCGATAAGTTATGGTGAACGAATGTTTGGGTATAACTCAGTAGGGTTGGTACACGTTCTCTACAAAATTATGCACTTGAATTATATGCATTTGACGAAACGCCAAGCCACTTTGTTCGCCAACAAGACCATCCAATGTCAACGAACTGTGCCAGCTTAAAGATCCATGAGCCTAACCAGAGCCTCAAAAGTTCAGCACAGTTCATTCGTACATCAGAGGTAGCTACAAACTACTTTATCCCGGACACCACCGTTGTGGTACTAGACTTGCCCGTACAACAGAAAGCAAAGTCGTCCGCATATGCCAGTGCTTTTCACTCACTTCCAAAAACACTGAAACCATAAATATTGGTAGAGGGAACTACGTTTAATAAGCACAGTGGTTCGTAAAGGGCAAGACGTAGTAGTAAAGAATAAAGGCATTGAACAGAGTTAATTCTTTCGCGTAACGCCTGGAACCGTTGGTGTCACGGCGCGCGGACGCGTAATCATGCGGCAATTTCCATATTTTGTGCGCTTTCGCTATTACGCAGAAAAAATAACAATTACGCGAGACATACAACACTGAAAACGAAAGAATCGCGTGTTTTAAAAATGGATTATTACTTTTCTGACAATATTCGCACTCTCAATTCAGTAATTAAAAATTTGTTAATTATTCTTAGTTCGTTATCAATAGTTCCATAATGAAAAAAAAAGTCCTCCTGGTGGAGTACGTCACCGATGACAGGATGCCACTGGTTGTGTCCTTGCATATTCTATACATTATTTTTAAGAGCTTGGCTAACGTTAGCTGGGACACCCTGTATAAACAACCCCTCACTGTGAGCATTTAAGCTAAAGCGGAATATGGTTAACTCTCCCAAGTAACAAAAGCAGACCGCCGACAGGCCAACAGCGTGCGAGAAAAATACATTAAAGACAGAGAAAAATGGCTTCTTAGTCTCATCACAATCAATCTTCTGGAACCGCTACGAAGTGAGAGCGTGCACTGCACAAGCAACCCACGGAGCTGCACCTGTTTCTGGCGGGACCAGAGGCCCCATACGTTAACCGTTGCAAAACTAAGTTGCTGGGACAGCGACATGGCAACTACGAGCTTTGCCTCACGCAGCGATCTGGCGGGGAATGTGGGTGGCGTAGCCTAACCCGTACCTACGTCAGGTCTCCTTCACATTGAGCGCCTGCACTTCCTCGCATGCTTTGTCGGTGGCCCCTGACGACATGATTGCCGAGGGCCACTTGTTGAAACTCTTTCCTCATCCGTCTCAGTATTGTGCTACGCGGGACGCTTAGTTACAGGTATATCGGCGAAGCCAGTTACGTCTATAGGGGATACAGCAAGAAGCCGGTGTGTATTAGGTGGTTCCGTCTCCAAAGTTTCCGTAGGAGTAGCTCGGCTAAGGTTCTCTTGCTCGCTCGCCACTGGCTCGGGTGCAAGGATGGTTTTGGTTCTCAAAGAGAAACGTCAGATTTGCACTTTCTGCCTTGTCATCAGACGGCACCGCGAGGGCGCACTCACTACGCGGGGTCTTGTCCACAGCGTTGGCTTCGGACACCACAGCACCTGGAAGGTCACCCGTTGCATCGAGTACTTTAGCGGCATCCATGCTACGGCCTTGCAGAGCATCATGAGGTGGTCCTGTGCGATGCAGTAGTTTACTGCCACACGTCGCAACACACTATTCTGTCGAGTGTCCCAACCGGACGCAATCCTCGCAATTCGGTGTCCGACAGTGTTGACGAATGTGCCCTACTATGTGGCACCGCAGATATAACGGTGGCCTGTCAGCAACGCTCCGTGAGCCGCAAACAGTCTGCAGATCTGGAATGTCGATTACGCGAACTGTAAGCAAGTGAGGTTACAACGTCTCGCTAAGTTTGCGCATCTGTTCCATATCTGAAATCTCGTAATTTTCTGCAGAATTTTGTTTACTGCTGCCAAATGACTCAAGCGCTTCACATGTGAAATATCTTCCATGCGTTCAGGCAGCCATGGTAGCTTAATATTAACTTCCGTTGGCTCGGGGTATATCACAACACAGTGTCGGCCTCGAATCATAAATACACAAGTGACTAGCATGGTTTTAGCTTGCGCTGTCTTACAAGTCTTCCCACATGTGAGATTTGAAATTGTCTAATCGAGCTTATGTCCCTGAGTTTAAAATATTCCGGAAAGCGTCTGCAAAGTCTTGCGCGCGGTACAGACGACCAGCGAGACCTCCATGCAGAAAATCGGAGTTGGCAACGAGCCTACCGGAAGGCAGACGAGGCAGCATCATACGGTAATCATTACTGCTGGTAGAAACCGGAGTAGTACCTCGGCTTGAAGCCGACTGATTCTTTGCGACGGAGAACATCAAAAACGTGAATGTTTTGCTTTTTGTTTGTCCTCTGTTAATGGTTCATACCCATTATGCGGGATTCGCCGAGATTCAGATGGAATGAGAATGCGATTAGTAACGCCAAGAAAACTGAAATAATTTGGGAAGAAAAAAATTGGAATAGAAAATAACATAAAAAGCTTGAAGAATTGAAAACCTTTCTAAAACAATTATAAACTCTTTAACGGTTGAACAAACACCCTTGTGACATTGGCCAAGAGAGAACGTTCCGAGAGAAAGAATTTCAGGAATTGTAAAATTAGCTCCGATGTGTATAAATGTTGTTTCTAAAATGTTCTTCTTGCATTTGGGAATCACTGACACAATGAGGAAAAATGACGAATTGTTTCATCTTCACAGAATCAACACAGTGGGGAGGGAGCCAGACCAGTTTAAGGAATGTATTTGCGACACCACAATTGGGTGAAAGTTACTCCAATTTTACGAGTTTTAAAGAAATTTCTGCACCAAATGAATAGTAGATGCCGGTACTCAACAAAAATAGCCATATCTGGGTTTAAAATATTAAGCATGATAGCTTATGACCTCAATCTCGCTGGAGAAATTAATATTGACGTTTGAGGTACAAAGATAACTGAGCCACTGAAACCTCCTCTTGCCAGGCTATCTGCAGATTTCATTCAGGAATGATCCCTTATAAACATTTACCCAGACTGGTCCTATTTAGATTAGTTCAGCAGGCAATAGAGAATGGAATGTATGCAAGACGTGAGAATCAGTACTGACAGTGAGTGGTCAACATAAGCATAATAAATATGTCGTTATGAAGTTGATGGACTTACATTTTGCAGGGCTAATATTACTGCCAAAAATTAAGCCGGAAATACTGGTATGAAGCGAGGAATTCTAAAAGAAAGAAACCAATGATGAGCAGGGGAGAAAATGTCAATGCCTGACTTTACATCACATTTTGATGCACCTGTGGCAATGACGATCCTGTAAACCATCCACAAAATGATTCTGTAACAACCAATTTAAAATGTACATATAGGAGAGCTTTTCAGCATTGCCTGGATAGATATCATCTCTGCGGATTCTCCCGCACCGCTAAAAGGTGCTATCGCACTGATGCGCAAATTCGAAGGTTCAAGCATCCTATGTACGCAGAATGTCTGAGGTGCATGAAATCTGGGCCAATGAATTCCAAAAAATAACGCCGGCTGGAAAATGATATGCTTTCTAATCTCCTCATCGATACGTCGTACATTTCTTAAGAATGCTAGAACAGTAGGCAAACGAAATCTACACGAGAGATATGGCAACCGAACTTCCTGTTGCAGCACGTTATTATCAACAAATCATGTTAATCGACAGCAGAGCAGCAGGGCCTCCCTTTCCAAAGGGACAAGTGGTCGTAATTCATAGGCTCGTGCACTAGGATGCAGCATACATCCGAATTCTAAAATCAGGTGGATGTACACTACATTTTGTATATCATCAAAAACACGTCTTTCCGTCGTTAGATACAGGACCTTTTCCTGAGCCTCCTTCGAGTTAACCAGACCACATCGAATCGCGCCACAGCTAATTAAGGAGCGCAGAAGCACATCTACCCCGTCCCCGAGGCGCGGCACATGCAAACGAGTTGGCGTCCCCCACCTCGTGCGCCTCAGGTGGAGCTATTCACTGCTTGACTCTTCCCGAAAGTGTAGCGGGAGCCTGGCACTGTTCCAGGTAACATGGGTCCAGAGGCAAGACGGCTGTAATACACCATGAAGCCCTGGCAGCAATCCCCCCCGTACGCCTTTGTGACGGTAGTTGCAGACTGGGAAGGCAATACCGCAGAGAGAAGCAAGCACTCGGACAATCGGGGCCCAAGGAGCGATCCTCTCCGCCGGGTGTGGCACAATCGCACGGGCGCCTGCCATTGGCCGAAAATGACGACACCTGAGCGGGCTCGCCGATTGGCCGAAAATGGCGTCACCTGAGCGGGCTCGCCGATTGGCCGAACGTGACGTGACTTCGAGACCCCGAAGGGCTTAAAAGCCAGAGACCGGGAGCAGCAAGGGAGCATTCCTTCATTCATCTCTTTCGAGCTTCTTGCCACGGGCCGCAGCGTCCGAGTTGCTGGCGGCCCGTAATGGCTTTATGACAGCTAACTTTTTTGTACCCTCACTGTAAATAATGTAAACAAACCTCCAATTTTTATCCCGACGTCCTCCTCAACCTCGGTCAACTCCCGCACCCAACGGCAAAATCCAAAATCTGGGGGACAGCAATTGGGATTGTCTTCCAGATCCAACAACTGGATCACGAGCGATGGGATTGAGCCCCCAATCCTGACACCGTATTCCTGATCGACTGCTGCATAGTTTGCGTAAAGAACACCGTCTTCATCTTTCTACCTTAGTGTAAAGTCACGGATGCATTTCTACCGTGCCAACGCCAACTAGCTCTTTCACATGATCGCCGCGAGTCCGTTATGACGATAGTAGTGCTGACACGCATACTTATCTTTCTCCGGTGACCGCTTTTCAGTCGCTAACAAATGCTAAACATTATCGATCGGTTCAGGACGCGCCTGCACGTATCGCAAGTTCCCCGAAGCTCATCGACGGTTCTACCCGCCGTCTGCTGTCGCCGAACGCTGTGTAATCTTACTGCATGCGCGACGCGAATCGCGTAGTACTTACTGGAAGGCACGCGGGCACCGACGATAACGTTGGAACCTTCGACGAGCCATTTCTAAAAAGCTGACGCGCTCGACCCGCTGATCAGGTTCTCGACGATCGTCGACTGCGCTCGCCGCCATCGTTGCGCATTGAGTGTCACTCGTCTCTTTGGGCACAGGTTCGCCCAGTAAAGGTTTAGCTTTAATTGCTCGACCTTTTCACTACCGTCCGGTTTCTCAGCGTCACTACAACGTCACGATACTACGGTTAATACTCGCAACGGGGCACCGGCCAGGAAGCGGGCGTTGCGTATCGTGCAAAAGCCAACTAGCTGCTTGACACAGTCGCCCGGTGTTGATGACGACGACGATTTCCATACTATCCCGTACTCGCAACCGATAGATCAGACAAGAAGCCTGTCCGCTTGCTCACCATAACGATGATTCCCATACTATAGAACACGCCCACAACGGGCGATCGGCCAAGAAAGGGTCAGTACACTAAAATAGATACGACGAAATGAAGAAATACAAGTTAATATAAAAGTTTGTCACAGTGCGTAGCACGGGTGCGTGCGTCCTAGTATCCTCAACGTTAAAGACGCCGAAAGGAAACTGCCAAATTTGTAGCATTTCATAAAGTGCTTTCAAGAAAGCTTCGCCTCACACATATACCGAAATGCGCTTTTGATCTGCGTAATTTGTTTTTGTACTTATTGCTTGCAACTTCAAGATTACCTCATGCAGACGCTAATATATATATATATATATATATATATATATATATATATATATATATATATATATATATATATATATATATATATATATATGTTACCTTCACTTTTAAGTTAATACGCATCAGAAAGAAAATATCGTTATAAGCACGCTCACCCGAAATGAAATAAGAACGTACTTTGTAAATGCCAATAGGCAAATCTTACGTTTTATTTTTCTCTTCCGTATCGTTTACTCTGTGACATGCATTAGTACTTAGTTTATTCTTTCTTTTTTAATAAGCCTTTCATGGCATACTGTTTTCATTTTATTTTCTACGTAAGCATGCACTGTACTTTAATATGTAATAGGATTATGTGTTTATTGTTTTATGCCTCTGGTAGGTGTACTTAACGTGCGTTTTATGTTGTACGCCGATAACAAACGTACTGTGGCAGTCTGAAGGCCTCAAGATCACATTGGAGGTGTTTAACGCTTTTCACCAGGAGGACCCCCAACAATCTTGCTGGAAGATAAGATAATCTGTGTCTCGTATTTGATGCACTTATTCGTCGGACGCGAATCCTAGACAATGCAGCAAAGGGAGAACGAGAGAGAAAAGCTTCTACCCTGTTGCCTGCTCAGCAGCAAATGGGTACAGACCAGGGTCTCGCACGTAAAGACACCGAAGTGACAAAGAAGCCTGTGAGCTTATTCAAGTAAACGCTATTTCGATGTGTATATAACCACCCCACCACTGCTGCAGTTAAAAGACGCGTGGACAAAGTTACGCCACAGCAATGCCGACGCATAGATGCGCTGTTACAGGCCACTTACGCCGTATACAACACTTCAGGAAAAAAAGAAAAGCAAAAAAAAAAGGTCATCAGGGCGAGCTGAAGATGCCACGTGAGCCGGAGTACATTACTCCTCGTTACTGGGCTTCAAACAACTACAGGACGCCTGGAGCCACTCGCTTCACGCATCCACTAAAAAAATAATAAAAACAACTATCCAGCGCATATCGCCACGGTTCCCTGGGGCTCATGTGCGTTTGCGTCAAAACGAAGCACACGCTGTCTACGCAGTAAGCCTTCTGTGAGTAGGCGCTGTGTACGAAGCGCCAGAACACCCAATGGGACGTCCCTCAGTTAATCACATTATCACTGGGGTCCTAATTATTCAAGTTGAAGCGCACAGAAAAAAGACATACCGATAGGCTGAAGGAGAAACAAGACGAAGATCGACGTAGCGTCAGACAAAAAGAAAGAAAGAAAGAAAGAAAGAAAGAAAGAAAGAAAGAAAGAAAGAAAGAAAGAAAGAAAGAAAGAAAGAAAGATTGCGCTAACAACCAGAGTGCCGGCTAAAATCTATGCCGCTGCACATATTAGGTACGTAGCCGCGATACACATATAGTAGGAAAGGAAGATAGACAGCAGCGATTTAGGTAAAAAGTTCTCACATCAGCCATCAGAAAAATACCCGCCATTTATAGTTGTAAATACATCAAAATATGTTTGTATTGTTTCGTAACGCTGGGTCCATCACTTCAAAGACACATACACATATAAAAGGGTCTTCTTTTCTCTTTATTTCAATTTTTGTCGCCGTTCTTTGAGTGTGGCGTGTTTTATGAGGGCACAAGTTCGCCCAAGAAAACGCTAGCTCCGTCATGCCCAGTTTTGTTACTTTCTTCACCGCCATCACTACGTGACAATATATTTAGATAAGTGTACAACGCACCATGTGCAACGTACACGCGATGAAGTGTTTGCCAAGCTTTTCGAAAGCAGACAATCACGCTGGACTCATGGATAAATTGCGTGCCATGCTGATGCATGAGCGTCACGGACGGCGTTCCGAAGGGAAAACGCGATCGAGCACGCAGCTTGTGACCACGCTTCCGAAGTCACGCACGCCAGCGTCGAGGGAAACCGATACGTGGTGATTTGCGAGCAGGCCGATGGAGATTGAAACTGCAGTGCTCTATGGAAATCTTCAAGCGAATCAAACTACAGCCAGATACACAGAACTTTGTTAGGAAGGCATTCGTGCACGGAATGCAAGGAAATGAAATTAATAGGGACGCTAAAACGAAAAGCAAAAAAAAAACTGTTTCTGCAGGGACGGCGCGAGCAGTGTACACGAATGAATGCGAAAAACGCGACGGCACGAAGCAAGGTGCTTCAACCCACGTGGCAAGTGCCGCGATTGAACAACAGACAAGAAAAAAATAATCAACGATGGCACTTGCCCGACAAGATGTCCGCAGCAAACGTAACTGAAAGCCGATAGCTTTAAAAAATTTTCGTATATAGCCACCGGGCGTCAGACATAACATTCGAAGCCAACGGTAAATGCATGAGAACGGACAAAACGAAATTTAAAAATCGAGCATCGTGAAAAGCAGCAGAATACTCCAGAGGTTACGCACCTGCCGAGTGGAAAGAGCGTACCTGCAAAAGCTCTTAAACGTGCAGGTGAATCACTTTCTCGAAAAAAAGAGAAAAGCCAGGACGCGAGCTCGAAACGTGCAGACATCGTGAGGAAGTGAGTAATTTGTGGCGCGCGCACATCCACAGAGACGTACGGTGTCACTTGTACGGCCTACACACGCACCAGCTATAGCCCAAATTAGCACTCTCGTGCGATTACGCGTCCAACGCATCATTCGACATCGCTGCCGTACCGGCCGCGCTTGAGGCGGCGACGCCTTTCTTCCACGGCCCGACCAACGACGAGACAGTCACGTATACGCGGAAGCATAGGTGAAAAGCAGGCGTGCGGTGGTTGCCTGCTTCGCATGCGATACCATGCGCAACCTTCGACCTTGTTAAAGATCCAAATTCCCCTTACAAAAGCCGTTTTAGAAACTTTGTGTATGGGGGTGAAATGCGAAAACACCCGTGTGCTTAGATTTAGGTGCACGTTAAAGAACCCCAGGTGGTCGGAATTTCCGGAGTCCTCCACTACGGCGTGCCTCATAATCAGAAAGTGATTTTGCCACATAAAACTCCACATTAAAAAAAAAACTTTGCTACGTTTTTATTTCCTTCAAAAGCATCGTGATAATGTTTGCAAGGGGTGGCTTTTATAAAACGTATCCTGATGATTGCGTGAACTTCGCAGCGCTCACAAATCATTAATTATGTCGGTTTACGTGTTTAACATACTTTCGCTAACACAGAGAATCGGGACCATAAAAGCAACAAAGTTTGCACTTAACGCTGTTGTTTAACCTTACGCTACATTTCACCACATGGAAAGGCTTTCGGTACCAAGGTACGACATAGCTTCTCCGAAGTCACTCACAAAACATTTTTATCATACAGGAAAGTAAGAAGACACCAAAGCGCGTTTCGAGGAGGTAGAGATCAAGCATAAAATTGAATTTTCCCGGTGCCTCTCTCTACGTCGTAATTGCTACGTGTCAATACCCAGCCTTGCAAATACTATAAACTAGTCAGTCTAGTACACATCAAAGTGAACAAAATTATCACAGTCGAGACTTCGAGTACGTATACGCAATATGCAATACCCCAAAAGCGGTTAAATTTGATGTCGAGCGCATACAATAACTGGTGGCGGAATAGAAGAAATTACGAGCTGACACTACCCTCAGGCAACAGGAAATTCTTACTAGCAATGTTTGGCAAAAGACACTTCTGCCCAGACCAGTTCTTATGCCCCAGAATTGATCATCCTTCATAGCGGTAACACAACAAACAAAAACAAATAAAAAACTTTCAAGACTAAAGACGCCTGAACATGTTTAGTGAAATCCACCCGTTTGACTCGGTAGCCGGAAAGCAAATGAAATGATAAAAAAAAAACAGCAGCGAAATAAATCCTCATACGCAAATGGGCAACGGAGTATGTTTAAGTTGCCCCCTGCGCTTCATTCCGCGGGAATGATTGCTCGCAGAAATGTTCCAAGGAGCGTAGGCACCTCTACGTATCCAACGGCGACCAGGTAATCGAAGAATCATTTTGTATTCAAGCGAGAACGAAACCGAACGAACGGCTCAATAGGACGGTACACTAGGGACTACGGATACGAGCTGCGCAATTACAGTCTGACGTCGTTTACTTTTGTCTTGCCGCACACGTGCCCGAAATTCCTTGTACCTAAATGGGGATATCCGGAACAAAAGCTCAATAGAGAGAATCGATAAACTTGGAAGCTCGATAAATCATACGGAAAATTACAGCTTCCTACGTTACGACCCAGAACGGCCACCATGTGCGCGGAATTAGATAACTCGTCTCAGACAGGCTCCGTTAATAACTGTGCCAATCAACGCTCCCGTAGCACAACTACCCTCATTACAAACACAACGTCATTACACGAGCCTTTCCTCGGCTGGTATTTCTAGCCCCCGCTGCCGAGGTGCTGACCGGCGCAAAACGAGCCACGGCTGAACAATTTAGAGCAGCACAGCGCCTCGAGCCAAACGAATTCATTTGGGACTCGACAAAGAAACGGATGAACATAAAGAAACGCTACGTTGGATTGTGCCGCGTATCAGGTCGGGCATAGGAAACGAGAAACGACTGGAATATGAAAAAAATACATATATTTATCAAAAGCTTCGAAGAAACTGAAACGATCGCGCTCAATGACGAAGGCAGCTACAGCCCGCTTTAGCGAGTTAGAAAGGTGTACAGAAACCTAGTCAATACGGACAGTTCCGAGGCTGGTAAAGAGATCGCAAGCAGACTCCCGGCATACGCGTGTCTCATTACACACCGATCGAGAAACGCGTAAGACAGCACTTAAGAAGTTCGCGTCCGCATCGGAACATGGAAGAATTAGAACTCAATCAACAGCGCGGTGTGTAGTAACTCAATGCGCTGAATAGGCAGAACATGCATACACGATGGCAGCCACAAACAACCCGAAACAACTGTTTTAACCCAAGAAAAGCGCATGGCACCTTTATTTTGAAATTGCTCCTGAGGCCTCAAACTTAAGTGAAATATTTCTAAATTGTGCATAAGTTTGGGGTGGGTCCGCGAATTTCGAAGCCTCACGTGTCATCAGCCACGAGTCGAGTTCGCATAATTAAGCGTCCTCAGCGCTGTGAATTCTCGAATGAGTGTAACAATGAACACTTCACCCCACGCTACGTATGCGCTCACAACATCGAGCCAGGAGACGAGCGACCAAAGCAAGAGGTTTTCTTAGGAACAGAAGAATACCGTTCTCGAACGCAGAACATTCCAACACGGGCGACGAGTTCACCACACCGTATAACCCCGGTCTAAATGTTATTTTTGCGGTTACCAGACCCATTTTTTCGCCCTCTTCCGTTACTGTACTTAAGGAGATGTTGTCTACATGTACCTCCGGTTACTGCTCTTCTTTGACGAGATAACACTGCACGTAATGGTACTAGGAGAAACAATTAAAGCGGATGCGACACGGTGTATACGCTTACAGCGTTAGACACGACGACACAGAGAGACGCAACGCCGAAACAATACACCGTCAAAAACGTGTCGCAGATGGGTGTCACGCGGTCCCAGCTTAATTTTTCCTCACAAATGCACGCCTCGTCTCTTATGCTGTCTCACGTATGTTCCGATCATACATAATAAACTACGGGTGTCAGAAGATACAACTTATGGTTTACACCACCCAACAGCTAAGCCTAATTTGTACAGAGTGATGGCAAGGGACACGGGGGTTTGGATGTCCCACCACAAGTCGACATTATTTCTCTCTTTTTGTCACAAGTTTTTAAACAGACAATGAACGCGAGCACAAGAAAGGAAGAGCCGGTTGCCAATGAAAAAAAGAAAACGAACAGAAGATGATATCGATCTAAAGAAGAAAATTCGCGGGCCACCCACACTGTCAAAAACAAGGACGCGTTAAAGCTCTAACGCCAAGTGAGGGGACCCAAGCACCCACCAAAGACACAGGATAAGGGTTAAGACACGGGGAAATGTAGCGGAGATACACGAACACGAGAAGTCAGGGAACGGCTGCTCGAAGTAGAAAGGGGTGTACATTCTCCAGGAAACTACAGCAGGTGCGATTGAAATCAATTTGACTGATTGGGTTCAACGGCCCAAAGCAAAGCATGCGCGTAGAGGGACGCCGAAGCGGTGGCGCCAGATCTATCTGGATACCAGAGTTTAATGTGCGCACAATTTACGGCACAAGAGCGGGTTTTTCTTTTATGCGAAGCATATTACGAGAGCTCAACCCAGCTCCTCAGGCGCGGCGGTGTCGCCTTCAATACCACGTGACACCGTGACGTCACGACAGAAAAGAAACGGGGCTCCAACTCGCGCCGTCGCTCGCGGCGTCGCGGCGGTATATAAGCAGCTGCGCTTGCCTCTGCTAGAAACTCACGAGGTGAGATGCCTCCTGGAGACAGAGCTGTTCGTTGGAATGAGAAGCGAAAGTTGCGGCGTGCTACAGAGACTGTTTCTAGGTGGCTTTGCTACGGCGCAGCCACTATGCGCCCCGCATCGGACGCGGTGAGCGTCGAGCAACGCAGCGTTCGGCGCGACAACTAAATGTGCGCCTGAGCAAGCGCCGCACGCCTGAGCCGACGCCGACGACACCGGCTTTTCTGCGACACGAGCTCCTTAACGCTGTCGCGTTAAAATAAAGGCTAGTATGCTTCGCATCCTGGGCTTAACCTTAGCTAAGCCACAGCCAGTTTTTTTCATTTTCATACAGCCCCAATCGAAATGAAGCTATACCGCGACCGGGATTCGAACTCGATGCTTCGTGCTTCACAGCGCAATGTCGTATAACCACTGCATCCCCGTGGCGACCCCGAACCCATTTCTAGCTTAACGAATGATTTCGATCAGAATTGATGACTGCCAATTGTACACGCGCGACCCATATGCACGGGACCGACTTACTTGTAATAGTAAACGCAAAATGGTCACCTACCCGAATTTTCCTCAGCTGTGAAGCGTTATTCCTGAGGAACCAGTATGGGTTACCTTTGCATAGCTTCGCGCCACATTACGATGGATAAGACAATTTTACCTTCCATAAATACTTCCGCCACCTTGCGGGATTCGGCAGAACTGGAAACAGCACTCCGGACAAAGGTGTCTGTGTACGAGTATGTGCGCGAGTGCATACCAAATGAGCGAATAAAAAGATGGAAAATAAAACGAAGTCGAAAGAAATCGTTTACACGGTAGATCTACTTGTGCAATTGTTTTGTGAAACCGAATAAAAACTCATGGCAAGACCGAAACAACATAAAGTAAAACGGCTCCCCGGAACAGCATCAAAACCTGCGCCATTCCGGAACCTACATTGCGCTCCAAATTAAGCTTCGCACAGCGTTAGATAATACATAGCTGGCTGGTACGTAAACACCTAGATCTGCAAGAGCGTCGCAAAAAAAAAGAAAGCAAAAAAATCGAAGGAAGGACATAAAAGAAAGGACAGAATATTATTCGTGTAGGAAGATAGTGAAAGAACTTCCAGCAAAACTACGAATAGAGTAGTGCACAAAAGTAGGCAACGCCCGCATAGACAAGAAAAACAGGATACGAGTGAACAGGAGAACGATACCGCGTGGCTTTTCTTTTCTTTCGTTCTTTTTTCGAGCAACGCAGTAGAAAAAGTTATCTAGAGCACACCCACAAAGAAGATCAAATAAAAACTAAAGCTGGCGGCAGTTACTGGGGAAAAAATTGGATGGCAACAGCTCTGGCCACATTGACGGTAAAAAAAGAAGAAGAAGAAGAAGAAGAAGAAGAAGAAGAAGAAGAAGAAGAAGAAGAAGAAGAAGAACAAGAAGAACGGGGCCTATACACGCCATTAGGCCTGCGCAACTTGTCATGTTGCAAGGCTGTGCCACTTGCGCAAAGTAAAAAAAATAACAAAGAAAAAAACTTGCGCAGGTGCCACATCGAGAGATTGAAGAAACGCAGCAACGCTAAAGAAAAGGAAGAATAAGTAGAAAAAGACGAGGCGTTGGGGATGGAAGCAGACAAGTGGACTGTTTGTGTGCATCTGTGCTGGACAGGTCGTTAAAGAAACTTGTTCTTTCATTTATGCCTCGCTAATGACGTCATGAACAGAGAGCCACTTAAGAATAAGAAGACAAACAGGTGCGAAGAGCAGCGCATACGATGCATCGCATACGGTACGTATGTATATAGCTCTTGTCAGATGATAACTTTATGTTTTGAGGCAACAACAACAACAACAACAAACACTCCCACGGACGCACCACACATGAAAAGTCCGTGCATTAAATGGCAGCAGTAGAAGTGCACAAGATAGAAATATTAAATGGCAAGTACCGAAACGACAGGAAGACGCGTAACGAAACAATCGTTGAGCGAAAATGCGATAATGCGCCCTTTTTATTCTTTCTAGGCGCTCATTCTGACCAATAGAAACTTCCAACATTCCCTTTATTGCGTAACCGTAACGCTCTCGTCTGCTAACGCACTGAAATGCAGCGTATTTTAAGTCGCAACGGTAAGACGTGTCCTCATCGCCCTGCTTATAAGCCGTACACACCCTGCCGTACAGTCTTGCTACATCAAGCGATTGGTGGCTGTTAACAAACACAGTCAAACGCCTTTATGAGGAAGAGCTCGGCATCTCCAAAATCCTTCCTTACACAGGTCACATCGTTGTAAATATCAGGCGCCGTCACGCTCCCAAAAGAGCAGACCATAGGCACCTACAGCAAAACAAAACATTTATTTATCATATATCTGAAAGATACTTATTAAAGGAAGTCGTTAATTTGCTTCTGCACATTTCATCCAAAGGGATACGCTAGTACGGACGACCTAACGGTCATCAAAGTTCAATGCACGCTCCGCGACGAAACCAAGGAGCGATGCAGGAAACGGCTGCAGAGCGTCGAATGCTACTGTCACCGTGGGTCATTTAAAATATTTTGTTTGCCTTCATCGCTCTTCGTCACTGCTGCATTTGCCGATCTTCCCTTCTTTCCTGCGCCTTGTTGCCTTTGACGATACTGTCGGTCGTCAGGTCCGAGGGCCTCACGGCGTCGTCAACCTCGAGGCATTCGACAGCCGTCACGACCACTTATGCGCTGCAACAAGAGGAAAGACTCGTGCTCAGCAATTTTTGGAGCTGTGCAGCCGGACCAAAATGTATTCGCTGTTATCGGCGCGCTCGCGATGTATTACGTTGGTATATTTCGAAAGCACCGACCAAAGATCAGTGGCGGTTGCGGAGGGCGGCATAGAGGCACCGCTATAGGTGCATTTGTTGTAAACCAACAATTTAGCCGTCGAGGACGCCCAAATGTATTCGGTGTACAGGCAAATTAATTTTAACGGTCTACGCAGAAGAGACGTTCAAAATACACATGAAAGATTGGGATTCGGCCGATATACACCCCGGGATCCTTCGTCGCGCAGCTAATTTCGTTGCAGTAGCGTTCGTTTCCGAGGCGTTCGACAGTACGGCGACACGTGAGCACTCGCTAGAGAAATACTTCTCATCCCTTTTTCTCTTATCACTCGTAGCAGCGTTGGCGACATGCGAGATCCTTCCGTCACATGCGGCATGTCCACCCCACACAAGTTGGAATGAGACGCTCGAACCACTGCAAGGCCAGACTTCTGTGCAGCTATGGCACCATCTTCCTGCTCCTTTCAAGCGAAGCGCACGCTTTTCTCAAACAGCAGCGCCAGATGATCCATGCACGACGGCGAAGGCCACAACCAGAACGCTTCTTTCCACCGCGCAGCCGGCCCCTCGCTGTACTGCTTTTTCAATTCATCTCCGCAGAGGAAAAACATTGTGTATCTTCCTATACTGGCGATCGCAAGGAAGGGAGAAAAATGGGTCGGCTCAAACTGAGGGTTCCAACCACCACGCTACGCGTTTGCTCACCGAAGCGCGAAGTGCGGGATTTCGACGAGACGAACTCCCCGCACAAGAACCACCCACGGGTAACAGAACGAAATAAAGCGGTAGGAAGGAAAGCGGGCGAACGTCGGGGACGCCGGCAGCGTGCTCTTATTGCGAAGCAAATGATGGGGCGCGGCTTAGGCGGCAGAGAAAGCAACTAACGGGCCGAGAACAAATCGCCATTCGGTTTCGGACGTCCACACCATCATCAGTCGGATGTAACTTGACCCACGCCGGTACGCAACACACACACATACACACATTTTTTTTTTCTTTTTTCGAAGCATAACTTTCCTTCGTAATCACTGCACTTCAAATCGCCAAAACAAGGAATTGCGGTAAAAAAAAAAGCGGGAGCGGTTAACCACAGAAAATGAGGTTGGCTTTATCTGCTCGAAAGGGAAGAAATGTACAGATACACACGCATGTACGTGCAGGGTCTGTTTTTATCTATCGCGTTTACTGAAAACAGCATTTTCAGTCTGGTTCAGCCACTTTCCGTCCGTCAGTCCGTCCGGCCGTCCGTCCGACCGCCATCGAAATGCAGGTATGCCGCATTTCGATGGGGGTCTAATTAAGTCTAAGGAAATCTAAGTAAACAGGTGTTTTCGCATTTTGCCTTCATCGAAATGCAAAAACACCTGTCTACTTAGATTTAGGTGCACGTTAAAGAACCCCAGGTGGTCTAAATTTCCTTCGTCCCCCACTACGGCGTGCCTCATAACCAGAAAGTGGCTTTGGCACTTTCTGGTTATGACCCCAGAATTATTATTATTATTATTATTATTATTATTATTATTATTATTATTATTATTATTATTATTATTATTATTGTTGTTGTTGTTGTTGTTGTTGCTGTTGTTGTTGTTGTTGTTGTTGTTGTTGTTGTTGTTGTTGTTGTTGTTGTTGTTGTTGTTATTATTTAGTTTTCTACGGTTCTGGGCGGACTCCCACCTGCGTCACGCGGTTGCGTCCAGCACAGCAACCTGACCCTTCAGCGCTATACCACGAATGCTCGAGTGCAACGAGGCATGAATTCTCAGCGTTAGTACGCATCAGCGCCTCACACATCGCGGATGCATCGCGCGGTTTTCACGGAAGCGTCTATAGGTGGCGGGAGAGGACTCCAACTGCAGTGCATGGTTCATACACGACGCGTTTCGGCGGTGGAAATACGGTATGTCGCCAGATTGCTTGAAGCATAACCGCATTAACGTTGACAATCGACGTGAGGTGGCTTTAGCCGTAATGTTTTTATTTTAGCTCGGGTGTACTATCATATGAAATTATAGCCATCACCTTAAAACATTGCGTGAACTCTCTATCTTTCTTTCTCTCTTTTCTCCTCCTCCTGTGAGGAAGACCACAGTAGAGCGATTCGAAAGTGTGATAACAGCAGCAAAAGAAAAAAAAAGAAGAAAGGAAATGAAAATTTTCTCAGCGCATTTTCCTGTTTTCCCACGAGCGTCACGACTTGATTTTTGGCCGATCTACAGCTAGGCCGAAAGAGCTACCCTATTAGCAACTCGCAAGGTATTCGCAACTCGAACGAATCCAATTCACAACTCGAAACTTTGAGTCGTAAGCGAAGAATGTTCGCGTTGGTAAACACACACTTAGCACACTCGAAATCGTATACACGCTTTGGTTGCTCACAAACGCAGGCATTTCAAGCGTCTTGAATTGTGAAGATATAGCATTCAAAGCTTCCGGTTCTGCTGAATGCCGCCTATATGTTCAGCGGGTAGTAAACACTACGATCAGCCGCTGTGGTTCACCAGTACAGAAACTCGCAGACATCCAACATATGTAGTTTACAGCTTATTGCAATTATGTAATGAAATGACCGTATTTCGTAGACATTACAAAGCTCATGTGACTAAAGAAATATATCGTTAAATGGAGAACTTCGCTATAAGTAGGAAACACTACGATGCTCATGCAAATAACAGCATACTTATTATGACTGCAAATAAGGTGCCTTGTCAACGATCCATACTGCAACAGCCCCGCTTGAAAATTTCACCAGATAGGATAGCACAGCACGCGTGTGCGGTGAGGTTGCACCAGTTGAAACAGCGCGCACCGGTAGCGCAGGAGGACCCGAGTTATATATATTTTCGTTTCCGTCTTTAGTGGCGCCGTTGCAGGGTGAACCATTGAAGTACATTCATTAAACAACCACAACAAAAAAAAGAACTGAATTTTCGGTTGTGCACGCAGTTGTAGAAAGCAATGCCGTTATACGGATCCTGTGTTCCTTCTTGTGAGCGTCAAACCTTCGTCACAGGCCAGTGTACATCCTTTACCTGAACTGAAACGGAGCATGCCCATATTTTCTTCGTGTTTTACTCATATTTACTTCAGAAAATTTCGTCTGATAGGACGAGGCGCTTAGTTGACTTCCATGTTCCGAAATTTTCAGTGCATTGTAGGCCCCATGTGCCGTGGAATCAAAAACACCTTCGCTAAATTGAAAATTTCGCAAAATCTGGTATGGTTAAGTTGTCGTCCGACTGCCCGCACAAAGCTGTGCAAGCACGTGGACGAAGCATAAAACGCGTTTCTTTCACTGCAAATCGTGAAAATTAAATTTCCCCTACATTAAAAGAACGTAAAATACGCTTCTTTTGCGGTAAAAGTAATCGTCAAGAGCACGAGACCCGAAATTTTGGGGGCCGAGGTCACCACTGTCAAAGCGAATTCGACAGCCTTTACAAACAAGCTCCGGATTGTGACGTCAAGATGCAAGATGCGACCACGTTGCCGTCACGTTCCCTGCCGACAAAAAAGAGAGCTAACTCTACTTGGCGTGAATATTCTCGGAACGCAACGTTAGTGGCTGCTATAGTTTCCAACATAAGTTAGTACGACGAACCATGGCGATACGATCGTTCGGCTGCCACAGTAGTGATAAACTTAAGCAGTACACGGACTTGTCAGATCTTCGTTCCCGTGGCCTCAGGCGTCCTTCTTGTGGTGTTAATTGTTACGTATTAGCTTACGAAATTTCCAACCAGTCACTGTTTCAAAAACACAACAAGGTAACAATTCTCTGCGCGCAAGCATAATCATCGCGAGTTGTTGCTCTTATAACACAATTAGCGGTGAGCGAAAACAAAAATTTTCGAATACGAATCGAATGCGAATAATTAACATCGAATATGGAGTAATATGCAGATGCATTTATTAGCAAGTTGGTTTATCTTAGCACGTGAGAACCCTGCAGTTACAGTGTCATTGATAAAAAAATTAAACTAGTGAGCCTTTATACTAAAAGATTGTGTATTTGGCTCATGTTAGCTTTGAAAAACTTAGTAATTTCCTCTAGTTTCGCAAGAAACTGCACTAGCGTTTTTGTACATGCTGGTTGACAGGTACGGCCCGACAAGTCTGCTTCTGACTTGGGCCAACGCGCCAAAGTTAGCTGTGTATCTTATGGCGAAACAAACATTATTATTATTATTATTATTATTATTATTATTATTATTATTATTATTATTATTATTATTATTATTATTATTATTATTAGTTGTCTGTTCTCGCCAGCCTGTGCCTTAGTATATCGCATCAATTTCCCGTAAATTCAGAGACATTTGACCCTGTGCCACCCGTCACTCATCGAATTTTCTTTCAAGCAATAAACTCAGGATTGAGGTTGGAACCTACAAGAGAGCGCACCCTTGCTTGCTATTCGCGAACCCGTGCCCCTTGCTAGTAAGGGTCTAGTTTTTGCTGCAATGCTCAGGCGTCAAAGTGGCTGAGCATATCTAACAGGAGAACTTTCACCAGCAACATAATATTACCGCAAAATTCAGCACAAAATCAGACACACTTTCTTAGACAGAAATAAACTCTAAAGACCATGTTCACTGCTGCACAGCCAGTAATATACTCAATTTGTTTCGGATATTCGATTTTTTTGTAAATTTTCGAATACCTAGTTCTCGGACCGAATTTCGAATATTCGCACCCTCCTAAACACAATATATTGCTTTTTTTTTCTTTTTTTAACTTGATCAACATGATAACGAGCCCGTTTTGAGCCAGAACGACAGAGTTCAAGCAAATAAATCGATGTATCACCCATCGCCCCGTCGCTGGCCAAACCTCCACACTAGCAGCTCCGGCACACACAAAAACGCAAGAGCTCCCGCTAGAGATTTTTGTCCTAAACTCTACGGGAAGACGCGGCCATAGTTTTTCTATAATTACTTTCGAAATATTCTCGAAAGATTTTCGTTCAAAGCCGTGATAATGGACGTGTCAACATCCTCGCCCGCTGTTTTCGCCCGCTTGTTTACAAACACGCAGCTTCTGTGTACGCTGGGGGAGGACCGTTACACAGCAGGTGCACAAGGCAGGTGCTGCACAGCGCATCGCAATAGATGGGCGTGAGGAGGGAACGGGGGGGGGGGGGGGGGGTCCCACACAGCGAACACGATGCCAGCTGCTATCGCCTAAAGGGATCAGCGCATAAGCCGATCAGGGCCAGATTTTCCTAACAAGAGGCGGAGAAACGGAGCAGCGCGTTGGATGCTACGCGCCCATGGCACGCGGTGCACGTGGCACCGAAAGAACGCACGCGAAGCGCAAGTCAGCCGGGCCCTCCTCGCTCCGGGAACCGAGCGGCAGCTAAGCACACTGCCGCCGCCGCCGCCATTGCTCGCTCATTATTTCGTTCGCTCATCCGTTGGGGCGCATTCGCACGCACCTTGCTGCCGACGAAAACGCGATGTTGGCGGGCCTTCTCTCGCGGCTGGCCAGGGACAACTGAGAGTTCCTGGCGAAAGCGCCGTTTTTTTTCGCACAACGCCACCTGCGATCCAATTAGGACGCCAGCCCCCCGCCGAAGTCTAAGCACGCTCCCCAGTGCCGCGCCTGAAGAGAGCCCCGGTAAAAAGGGATAAGCGGGGAAGCGGCGGAGCTCAGGTGAAGCTACAATCCTCCTACGCCATCACTGCGGACGGAAGACAGAAATACGCGCACCTCAGCCCGACCTATGCGAGAAGCTAGTGAATGCAATTATACGGCATGTAGAAAATGAAAATAAAAAAGAAACACCACTATAGGGGCGCATTTACGCTTCGCTTGCTTTTAATCAGAGAAGGAAATAGACTGAGGTTTAGATGTAAGAAGGGGGCAGCAGGATATAACACGCAATTTACGGAAAACGAACGCGTCCTCGCGAGCGCAGCTCGGGTCGAGCTCGTCAAATTCGTTCAACCGCAAGACGTCGGCGTATTGTGTAAGCACGGAAAACGAGAACGATATGCGAAACTTCTGCGGGAAGGTGGACTTCATTTTACGACCGCTAGTAAAATACCTCCGAGCAAATGAATACAGTGGAGGGTAACCGCGACATGCGGTCATCGAGTCGCTGCAACCGATTTCACAACGTCCAAAGCAAATGAGTAGCGGTATACTGGCGGCATCTTGATGGAAAGTGTCCTCGCCGCTCTCCCGCTGTACATATAGGTTCAAGACAACGCTGAGGGTAATGCCGAGGAGAAAGCTATAGTGAGTTTTTCCTGTCAATCATAGGGGTACGTTGGGTGGTGCGTCTCTTCGACCCAACTCCCATTGGAGATTATGTTTATTCTCACCTATCTGGCATATTGAGCTAGAGGGCGTTGCGAATTTGTCGTGTTACAAAAGAGAACACACACACACACACACACACACACACACACACACTCACACACACACGCGCGCACACACACACACACACACACACACACACACACACACACACACACACGCACGCACGCACGCACGCACGCACGCACGCACACACGCACACACACACACACACACACACACACAGACACACACACAGACACACACACACACACACACACACACACACACACACACACACACACACTTCTTGCCGTAGTTGACCTCCCGACCACTATATTATAAGGACTACTACTACCGATATGCTTTGCGGCAGCGACGGCGTTGTGAAACTCGTCGCTCCGAAAATGCCGCACACTTGTGACGTCACTATCGATAAGGAGAGGTGCCCCCAGCCACGACGTACATTCATCAAATCTTTATCACACCGTCAGTCGTGTTCTCTTTTCAGCAGAACCATCCTGTGTTTTCCAATCTTTTTTCACGAAGGCGCGCCGTCGTCACCGTTTCCAGGAATTGCGTCTCTTTTAACACATCGACTGACTTGTTCCCAACCAGGTCAACAAGCGATGTCACTTTGGCACACCACCTTTAGAAGGTACAGGGCGATGTGCCCTGGTGGCTTTGTTTTTACGGGCGTTCAAGCTTTCTTCTGGGGAGCGAGAGACCCGGACAAGCACTCTGTACCATTCGGAGAGACACACTTGCGCGGTATCGCGCAGCAAACATCCGACAGCATCATAATTCAATATTATTTCTACGTACGATAGCGTCGAAAGTTGCACAGGCGGTACTCACTCACGAAATTCAGCCTCCAAAGCCAAATCTGTCCTACCACCCTCTTACTTATAGATCATGCCTGCGTTGTGCGACAGACCTTCACGAAGAATCACCAGCAACGAAAAAAAAAGACAAAAAAAGAACCCCACAGCAACAAGAAGGAAAAACGCAAGCAGTAGCAGGCGCACGTCCATCAGAAACGAAAAAACGTCTGGCAGAGCCAGATAGGCGCAGCCGCCACGACGGCTGTCGGTCGAGCGCATGCCCCGGGACAAAAGTCGCCGGTTGGTTATTCGGTGTTTGCTGAATAAGCACGGGCTACACGCACGGTTGTGCGCAGTACACGCATACAAAGAACACGTGCGACTTTCACTCGCCGAAACCTCGGGGACAGATTGCATCCACGTCTCGCCGTTCGCGCGTTCTGACGCGACTGCCCGCTCGGTGGCGAATAACGCGACACGCGGCTACCTTCTATTTTTGACCCGTCGACGCACTGCTTGCGGCATCACGTTCCGCATTTTGCCCGAGGCGTGACAGAAGCCGGCTCTGTAGCACCAGGTAGCACTGCGACTCGCAGTGCGGCAACTGCACGGCCTCAGGCAGGACGTGTGTTTGGCACGATTGTGTCCTTGCACGCGGGCCTGTGCGTTAAAATGCGCAAATGCACGAACTTCCTCGACCAGACGTATGGGGCAAAAACACTGTCGGGTTCGCTTTCTGCCGCGCGAACAGCGGATCACATATGCTAATCACGTTCGGGCAAGGCCCAGCATTCTCAAGACAGGCCAAGATGACACGTGTAACCATTGGGTGCACGCACGAAATCACGAAGTGATTGCGACTGACACAGGCGTTTCCCTAGCAATTGAAACCAGGAAACGGGTAAACATTTTTAGGTTGGTGGTGGGGGTTGTAGAGGGTAAAGGAGAATTGGTAGCCCTTTTTAATATTCCGTCAGCGACACACGCGACGGTGCACACCTCCCCATTTTCCCCGCCGCTCATGGCCACTCAACATAGCGCTAGAGTTCCCGCGCGTCGACTCCCCTGGCAGTGCGTCTGCGCGCAGTGCGTCGGTGTTTTAGCCAAGAATTTGCGCTCACGTATAAACGAAAGCAGACGTGCAGAGAGACCTTTGCTCTTAGCGTTCCCATCTTCGTCATTTCTGTAATACGCGCGTTACAAGTCCTTCGATGAAAATGAACGGGGGACTGCAGCGTCGCAGGGTAGTTGCAGGCTGCAAATGCAGCTGGACTGATAAAAACGCACCGCACCGGTTGCCGCGTAACGCAAAGCTTCGGCAGTCCTGGAAAGAGGGCATCGGCAAGCCAGGTTTCATTCATTCATTCATTCATTCATTCATTCATTCATTCATTCATTCATTCATTCATTCATTCATTTTTCAGCAGTCAAGCGCTTTGGCAAGCTGCCGCCGCAAAGCGGGTTCCATCGTCACGTTCACAACACGAACCAGCACCACACGGCCACCGGCGCGGCACAGTAGGCGTCAACCACACCAAAACTGAGAAAGCTACCCACAGTTTCCTCTTGCTCTGAACTATGGACGGCAGAGCTATAGAGCAACGGTGCTCGCCGTCAGTTGAGGAACAGCCTCCAAGTTTAGCGTGTCGAAGACACCTATACGTGAACATTCACAATTAAGTTTAAACTGCGAGCCCCGTGATGGCAAGTCGGGCGGAGCGCTTCGGGCGCCGCTGCATTCGGGCGCATACACTCAGCAGTGCAAGCCGGCGATGAAGGAGGAGTGGGAGCACCGCGGAGGGGATTGAAGGGCCGCTCTTTGAATAACGATAACTTCGCTACGATAGTGAACACATTCAAATACTTATTGCTGTCCAGAGGGCCCACGACATTGCGGCGGGACTTGATCTCCCGGTCCCATAGTGGGCGGAGCCACCGACTTGATCTTCGGCAGCCTTCGGTTATGGCTCCCCAAGATCTCAGTCCCTTAGGACTCAAATAATGTTCTTGTCATGTGATGACATGCCAAGTATTTCTAGAGATGGGTCCTCTCTTGTGAAAACTTTCTTTTTTGTTTGACCAAATTCCAATAAAGTGCCGCGCCCCTTGAACAAACATCGGAGGAAGCATCCACGTAAAAACCGAGAGGTGGCATAGCGAGCCCAACACAAACCGTTTTACCGAGAGAACACGAACTTCCGCTGATTGTCGCAGCCTCGGCGCGTGCAAGCGGGCAACAGCCGAGGAAATCCTTACCTGCAAAGAAAAAAGAAATAGAAGAGCGGTTAGAAACAGGCACGCGAAGAGGTTCGAACAAAGCCGCGACTGAAACGAAAGCAAAATATAAAGCAACAAAATTTGACGGCCACTCCAACATGTCGGGCCGGAATTCGAGCGAACTCTTCCGGCCAAAGGGAATACCCACTTCGCCTTTCCTTTCGCAATCTCGCTGTCAATATTCCGCGTGGCAGATCGAACAAAACGTCCCATTGTGCGCGAAATTACGTACACGCCCAAAAAGAAAGAGATAAAAAGAAACTTGACGTCGTCTCATCAGACCTTGCGAGACAATGGCTTGTCAAGTGAAGCAAGAGCCAAAAGTTCCTACGACACGCGTATCAGTTTTCTTTTCCTTGTTTTTACGGAAAGATACCTGGCGAGGAACACAAACACACACACAAAAAAATAGAAGAACGTGAAGGAAGCGTTGTCAATGTAAAGTTCAGTATTTGCACACAGAGAAGAGCGCATTCCAAAGCTCCACCTTCTCGGCCAAACCGCATAAAAGGCGGAAGACGAATAGTGCCGCCGAAATTACCTGGCAAACGTATACAGAACCAATTCATCCTGCATCTCGTTGGTAACATTCCTATTTCGTTTTGTTTTTACTTTTTGTACGACGTGCTCTCTATCAGAATAAACATTTCGCTGGACGCCCACATCCTTCTTAGGCTGAGAGCATTGATCTTTTGTTCTTTTTTTTTTTGGGGGGGGGGGGGCTACTCTTCATCGCGTGCGTTTCTGCCAAATAGTCCGTGCACCATTCCATTTGGCAGCTAATATATTTCCCACACGTAATCCAAATGGAAAGCTGTCAAAAGCTCATCACAATACCACCTCGCAGGAGAGCGACTTGAATGCGGTGAAGGAGTTTAAACGTCACTGCTGGGGAACCGCAAACTTTCGGATAGCTGGGTTTTACTTGAAGTTGAAGTTTATTGCTTCCCATAACATATGTACATAGTAATAATCAGCCTGCATAAGCACAACTGCTTGCGCGCACGGCTGGGTAGTACAAAGCGTCGTGCAGGCTGAACACATAAGCCTTAAATCTTAACCCCATGAACAGCAAGCCTGTGGACAGCGCCGACTCATGAACAATCTCTGTACACATACAGGGCCACAGCCCACCACTGTTGGGTAGTTAAAAAAAAAATCACGTGTACATGTATTCGAAGAGTTTC
Source organism: Dermacentor albipictus (assembly GCF_038994185.2). NCBI lineage: Eukaryota > Metazoa > Arthropoda > Arachnida > Ixodida > Ixodidae > Dermacentor > Dermacentor albipictus. The sequence continues at coordinate 392,176,351 of NC_091821.1, forward strand.
ACACAGCCGACACTAGAGTGAAGTCTGGGGCTAGTGTCTACGTGTGCCATCAGGGCGATAACAGGAAGTCCCCTAAACGTTTGTTGTCGTGGCTTCGAATGACATTGTACATAATTCTACTGACCTACCTCCACCTCGTTTATATAAGCTCCAAAATTCGTCGTATGAGAACAATTAGCTTCATCTGCATCAACTTTCCAACAGTGAACGCTTTTGGGAACATCATATTTTGAAACCACCCTGGTCTTCCCCTTTCTTCTGACCTCTCTTACACAAAAAAAACAACAGATTACAATTAAAAATAGCAAGAAGCATAGATTTACGGATGGTGATTCGTAGTTGTAAACATCTTCTAGATTTAGAGCAACATACAATAGGTAATTAGAACTGTAACACTTCATCAATCCTTGCTGGAAATTATGTAATAACATAAACCATTCCCAAAGCAAGCTACTCAACCGAATTCAATGGAACACGGCGAAACGATTGGCAGCAAATGTCCACCACAAAGAAAAGACTATCATGGGAACGCCCACTTGAGACACTGGATTCCAACGGTATCAGAACAAATTATCGGCTTTACACGTTTCCCTCCAGCAACCTAGAATTCTCGCTATATATCACTTAATGGCAGTAGCTGCTGGGCTTAGCTGTCTCAGCCATGCCGGCCGAAGTCGAAAACAGACAAAAAAAGAAAGGACAAAGAAAGAGAAGGTAATCGGACCACATTACGCGCGTGATTGCTCCAGTCTGTGATGCAGTTCCGGAAAATGGTTGCGCCCCCGACACGTTCTAGCACAAAAATATATAGCAACAATTCCTTTTTAAGACGCATCCACTGTGGGAGAAAAATGCACCTTTTTTCGTTCGCGTTTCAAGTCTGGTTCATTGTACAAACACAAATGTAAAGATGCCAAAGCACGCAAACAGAGACGGCGGGGATTGGCAAAGCTATCGCTCTGCAACTGAAAAACAATCCAATGTTCTGTCTGTCTGCCTGTTTGTTACTACCGGCTGAGTACAAATAAATACATGCAATGCAATAACAGTAATCATGAAAATAACAGCACACATTGTCAGGCAAAAAACTCAAAGGTAACCGGCAGAAAGATGCAACTTTCTTAAAGGTACAAAAAAAAAGAAAAGCTTTCGAAAAATGCTTTCGAAATATGAACTGCAAAGTGCCGCAAGAAAAAACAGAGCCTATATTCACAAAATCTTATTACGCTAGAATCATAGACTTCTACGTAACAAACAACACCTAATTATTTGTGATCTACTACATTCTTCTTTATTTGGTAATTTTTTAACTTAACGATTACATTTGTTACTCGCTAGCGCTCCCTGAAATTCAATTGCCTTCTTTCAGTAATCAATTGCATGTAACTAGTTAACTTATTGGTGAGACAAGCTGCAAGAGGTGACGTAATTTCCGGAACCAGAGTTCGGCGGAGAACTACCGCACAACGTCCGTGATCGTGCCATGCAGCAGCCTGGCGGATGCGCATATTCAGACAAGCAGCAAACCCGGAGGATCAATATTTGTTTCCTCGTGTTAACGGCTCCGCCAGATATTGGCTGACCAATTGATATACGTCTCGATAGAGAAGGCCACCTAAGACGTTAATACCAAGATATCACCTACGGATAAGGTTTAGAGGTTTTCACTCGCCCAAACGAGAGGGTCTTCTACTATACCAAGTATACTAGATACCAAGTATACCTAGTATACCGTTCCACCTTACCGATGAACCAGGTGCTGGGTAACAATCAATACTCTAGAGCGCAAGATGTTCGTGCGTTACAACACTGGCCTGCCTCCAAGCATGCCTCCGAGCCTGCCATTCGAGCGAATTTGCAATGTCGCTGCTGATGTCTTCACGACAAAAACGAGGGAGGATTTCAAAACTTTCAAACTTTCAAAAACTTTCAACTTTCAAGAACTTTAAAAAAAATGCAATAAGGGATAGGGACATTCTGCAAGCGCGCTTTTCTTCGCACCTAGTTTGACCTATCCGCGACGGCGGTCATCTGGTTGGAATTACAATAAGGTGTCAACATACGGGCTTGCCGACACCATTCGTGCTGCCTTCCCTCCCTCGTACCATACTACATCTTTGAAAAGGCGTGCCTTAGATGTAACAGTAATACTAGCTAGAACGCGGCCATCTTGGTTAAGGCAAGTCAGCTATGTGAAAAAGCCTACTTACTGGATTTCGCACATCTCCTATATAGTGTTCGTAAAGATAGGCAATGTACCAAAGGCTGCAAAGGACGCACTGAATGTGCCAGTATAGCTCGTTCTGTTTGCGGTATCTGTGCAATGTTGTTAAATGTCCGCATGAAAGTAAGGTAGAAGCAAATATCGATTACCTTTATAGTAACTCCCCAATTGCATTCTTGGCGTAGCGACTAGTAACTGTAATCAATTACATTGTTAAATGAAGTAATAGTAATCGGCAAGGTTTTTTTTTCTGTAACGTGTTCAGGTCAGGGTAAAATATTGTACGTAAGAGACAATTTCAGCCAATCCTGACGCTGGACATATTATTAGCGAAGGGAGCCGGCCAATGGCACAGCGCACTTACGAACGAAAAGCTTTGTAATTTCTGCCACAGAACAATATCTCCATGGCAGTATTTTGCATTATTACAACTCGTTTGCCGTAATTTGCGCCCTTTCATTCTTTTCGACGTTAAAGGCGGCATTGGTCGAACCACGCGACAGATAACAGGAATAATGGCAAAATGAAATGGATCGCCTGGACAACCCGGGGCCGCTTATCGAACTGCCCTTTCACGTGATTTGACGTATCAAACACCGTAGTATTCGGGGGGCATCTGCAAAGCCTGGCTGCCATCTGGCCGGCCGCATTTGGCAATGAAATGTGCAGCATCAGGACTCGGTGGAATTTGCTCTTACGAACAGTTCTAGCGTGAGAGCTTTGCGCCGATTTTCCGTAAGAGCAGACAACGGCTAAAAACATTTCTCAGAGACTCGCAGCAACATCTCCATCGATATGCTTACTCTCGGATGTGCGGAAAAGTTAGCACGGTGGAGGAGCGGCAGTGCGAAACGTTTGCTCTGGGACAAGCACGCGGTCTCTCTGCTAGCGGCGCTGCTCGTCGCAACATCGTTGAGAGCGGGAATGGGCGCGGTGATCGAGTGAACTCTCTTCATGTGTGCCCCTGTGCGCAGGAGACCAGGCGTGTTAGTAAGCGCGAAGGTGTATGCTGCAACTGATATTGTCAATAAAGCCACGAGCCTTAGATCCTATATTAGTCGAATACTTTGATACCGCTATCAAAGTTTTGTCTTGCGCGCAATACTGCAGCTCTCCTCCTCCTCCTCTTCTCTCTCTCTCTCTTTCTCTCTCTCTCTCTCTGTCATTTTTTTTTAAGCGTAGCAGAAAGACTTCACGCCTACTGATGTGCTAAAGGACGACCACGCAGACTTGGGCCTTTGCAAAACACTGACGGCGCAGTTGCCCTTCCTACACGAGCTCTCCCCTCTCCCCTCTCCCTCCCCCTTAAGATGCACGAAAAACAAACTCGAGTGGCACACGGAGAACATGACGCTTGCCCGAGCCATGCTCGAAAACCCTTCTAAGAACGCCACTCCGTTTTCTTTTTTTTTTTATCCTGTACTTCTCGCAGCGTGCCGACGCAAGCTGTGAAGCTCATGACAGGCGCGGGGTCGAAGCAACCGAAATCAAAACAACGACACCACAAAGACCACATCGCAGAAAAACTGCGTTAGCATAGAGATTGAGATAAAACAAAAAGCTTCCCCCCGCAAGATTTCGTTCCCGCGGCAACATATAATCATAACAAACACACACGCAACCTTCCACGCACTACACGCACACGTACACACACAGAAAAGAAAGAAAAAGCCGAAAACGGGCAAAAACTGATGGACACCGCTGCTGAAAGCACATGAAGCGGGCGCTGATGCACTGCACGAAGAAGCGCAAGCGCCGCGAATAAAGCACACAGCCAGAAAAAAACAAAGGAACAAGAAAGAAAGAAAGAGAGAAAGAAAGAAAGAGAGAAAGAAAGAAAGAAAAGCGGCGCGCGTGTCACACAATTTCCTCTCGCTCCTTTCGCAGGTGATTTATGCGGAAGCAGCATCCTCGGACAAAAATGGAAGTGGAGCCATGGCCGTCCAGCAGGCGAAATGCCGGTCGTAGGCCGTATCTTCACGGGCTCGCCTGCATGCCAGCTTTAGTAGGCTTGTTTTGTTCCTCCAATTTTTTTTATTTATTTTTCACCTGTTGCTGCTCTTCAGTTTCTTCCTTCTTCGCTCAGTGACGCTTCATATACATCTCCATTTCCGACCCGACGGCTCCTGCCCAACCCGTCCGTGGCGACGCATCAAACGACCAAGCGGGCTTAAGAAGGCAAAGCAGACGGAGCCGGCGCAAGATATTTCAGCAACGCCTGCAGGCGCGTCAGACTTGTTTTCACCGCGGGCCCGTACGGAAATCTCCGCTGCGAAGTGGCCCTGGCGTCTTCGCCGGGCCAATACTGTCCACTCGCGAAGCGGGCACTCACACGATGCTCCGCGTTTCGAGGGCGAAGGAGCACAATCCAAGAAGCACTGCGGCGCCATCCGCAGCTCCGGGCACGCGCGACCTCATCTCGCTGTCCAAACTCTCGGCGCGTACGCAGAGCACGCACGTATACGCAGAGTGCACGGCGGCGCCTTCTCGTAAAGAAGGAGCAGAGATCACGACGGCGCGTTGTCCACCCGTGGAGGAGAAACGAGACGAGGCCGGATTTCTTTTTCTTTCCTCGCCCCGAGATTATGCGCAAAGACACAAAAGAAGCGTGAGCAGCGGGACGAGTGGTAGGGCGGCAAAGAGGAAACGCACTCGTCCGGCAACAGGCCGGCGCGTTCCTTTCCTCGGGGACCTTGCTTGCGTGCGTTTGCGCACCGAATCTGGGATGAACGAGATGGGGCTGAGCGAAATACGTTATCGGAACGGCGTGGCCAAGTTGCTGCGCAAGTTCATCACAAGAAGGGGCACAGAGGCGCGAAGAGGAATTCGGGATATAGGAAACCCTCCCTCCTCCCAAGCAAACAGGAGGCGCCACCTAGATCACAAGGGCCGGATGCGCAAACACTCCGGCCCCTTTGTTGACATGTGCGGGCAAGAGGGCAAACAGAAGCAATGTTTACGACGACGCGCTGGACGAAAGGGTCAGCCTATAATTGAGTCGGCGACGCCCTTGGCCAAGAGCGTCGCCGAGGCTCTCGAAGCTTGCTCCTTTGTTTCCCGCATTGGTGCGAGCATCTGATTTAGCCGGATGTAATCCTCTTGGTAAGGACAAACGTTCCCGAGCAAATTGCACGCGCGACCTTGGCGCATCGAGCGTAATTTCGGGCTGGCAACTCCATAGACGCGTATGTACACGGGACAAGCGGACCCAATCTCCACTGCTCGAAGGGCGTGCAAGCAGCGCACGCTGGAAATGGCAAGCCCGAGAGGCGGCGACGAGGCAAGGCCTCGAAGCCCCCTCATGGGAGACCTGAGCCCGGGTCGTCAAATTTGCCGGATTCAAAACAAAGTTGTTTCCATCCATGGGAATGGCTTGGTTTAATAAGTTTTGACGTCCAAATTTCGGTTGGCGCAACCGAGAGATTACGGCGCTACATTAAAGGAGTACGACACAATATTTTGAAGCGGAGAAAACCCGTGAGGTCGATTTATGTGGGCACACACACATCGTCCGCAAGATATCAACGGCGAATACACCTTAGAACATATTTAAAATCCGTTTTAAAGTACGTGCGCGCAGCCATCCGCAAAACGCAGCACCTCATGACATGAACATCGGGGAAGGATCTTAAGCAATTGAGGAAAAGCTACGACACGAATTTTCATTGGCTGCCATGCTGCTTCCATGTGAGTTGTTGCTTGTAGTGGCATGCTCTCCGTGCCGCTGCAACTTCACAATTAAGCGGCAGCTTTCGTCGTGCCCACAGACTTGCCGCACGTTCGACACCGATTTGTCGTGTCTTACCGATGGATGCGGCCGATGCGATTGTCTTGAGGTTCGTCGTCGCTGTCACCGGTCGCAATTTCCGAGTCGCTACTTTCTATAGTGGCACGAATCGAATGTGATATGTCACGTCTAATACGGCGGCGACTACTGCCTGCCTGAAATCGTCACCGCCGGACGACGAAAGCGAGGACAACGACGGTGGCGAGGACATCGCAAAACACGTGCAGGCCTAGCAGACGAAATAGCAACACGTAGCTCGCGCACCAGCGTGCGCGTCAGCGCATACGTCAGAGGTTTTTACGGTTACGTGTTGAGCTGTTTTTACATCCTTTCCCTGGCCCATCCCATTGCTTTCTAATGAGTCATTAGCTATTCATTAAAGCAGAAAGAACGAGCTCGAAATTTTTTCTGTATGTACTATTTTAATTAAACTTCCACCACGCGACATTGAAAGAAACGATACTATAGACGCACAAAAGCTTTCTTTACATTATCTTAAAGGTAGTTCCTAGCAAAACAGCGGTACGTACCGCGCACAAGGTAACCGGCCACGCGATATATATATATATATATATATATATATATATATATATATATATATATATATATATATATATATATATATATATATATCAAAACATTAAGTTCCGATGATTGCGTGCAACAGGACCCACGTACTTGCACAAAATGAAACTGACTTTTGTCAAGGCAAAGAACCTGCAACAAAACTTCGTCCAACCATCCTCCCCCAACATGCAATTCCAACTCATTTCACGGTCTCTTACAAAGTCAGGCCAAAGCACTTCGTACTTCTGATGTTCGCAGAAGTTACTGTCGCGCCAACGTACACGCGGCTAAACATTGATCAAGGAACAAGATGAAACCGGGCGCAGGCCCCTTTGTCTTATACCGCGACCCAATTCCAGCCCGCAACAACCAGCGAGAGCGTCCGTGATTGCGGCGGCCAGTCAAACACGGCGACTCCCACCAGGGGGAGGGGCTCTACGTATAGTCGTGATGGCGTGTATAGTACCGGACGAAGCCGGTCCGTTCGGAAGGAAGCCGCCGGCACTGCGGCGACCGGCTGACGAAGATCAAGCGTCCCTCGCGGCGTGTCCACCGCTGTCCTCGTCGCGGGAGCCCGGCGGTCGCCGAATCAGCCGCCCCGAGTCTTTCGTGACCGCTCGCGGCGACGGGCCGCCACTCGTTTATCGTCATTTGTGCGTCGTCGGACACGGCGCCGGCGCGCCAGGCGACGCCATCGACGCACGCCAATATGGGCCGACGCCAATTCCAGAAGAGGCGAAGAAACAGGAGAGAGAGAGAGAGAAAGAGAGAGAGAGAGAGAGAGTAGCCGGTAACATGGTCCCAGTCGAGCCGTACACGCTGCCGAACACGTAGTGCAGCTGTCAAGATAGGGCCAATGAGGTTGAATTTTAGCTTGCCCATATATACGTAATTACCAGAGACCAGAGGCCGAATGCACAAAGCTTTACTTTCGTAAGTGCTGTTTTTCATTGGCAGATCGCTTAATAATAATAATAATAATAATAATAATAATAATAATAATAATAATAATAATAATAATAATAATAATAATAATAATAATATGTCCTACATCACTAGTGGCTGCCACGAACGCTTTTAGCGTAAGAACGTTTCGTGAATACGGGCCCTGAACTTTAGGGAATATGGATATATTTCTTCCTGGCGTCCTGACCGGGCCTATTTAACATATAAGCGCGAACTATAGGTCTACAAACATTTTACTGGCACTTTTAATTATGCCTATCGGTGCGTTCTTTCAATGTTGGTTCCCAAATTGGATTTTCAGAGCCTAAAATATTCCTTTTCCGGTGTTTTGTAACTGCCCCGTTTTGTTTACGACGGTATCACCCGCTGGCGGACTTGGCTAACGGCAGTAGATTATTACCACGAACACTTTGCTGGGGTATGGACTGTTGTTAACAGCTTTGCTGCAGAGAAGAGCATCGCTGTGAGACGGGATCAAACTGCGAAACGCGACAATAGATTTTGAAAGTGGCTTAGCGTACTTGCGCGCTCCTTTCACGTCTTAAAGCGAAACCTTCCATGTCTCGCTGGTTCGTCCGTGGGCGCCGAAAACGCACTGCACGAAAGCCATCTTTACACATCCGCGTAGAGCACTACAGTTTACATTCGCAGTACCGCGCCAGCGCCGACAGGTCGGCCGGTCAGTGCCAGATAACGGCGCGAAGAGACGAGCTCACCAACAGTAGCGCATGCACACAAATTTCACTGGAAACGCAAATTTCATCTGCTAGGCACGACGCCACCCATGTCGCGACTAACTGAGTACCCCTGCTTATCGGAGACAGCAACTGCACGTGAACACAGGCGCCCCTTGGGATCTGGGGGAAGAAAATTAGAGCCCCTTCCTTAAAGAAAGATGTTTGAGCGCCACACTACCCAGACGAACTGCATATGCCTACACTGCAGACACCCCCGACGCAACATCGTTCCTGCATTGACCTCACATTTGCAAGCAGGCTGTGTCAGATCACGATGGCAGAGCCTCTGACTGTCTACCACAGCGACCACAAGTTAATTCTGTGCAAGTGTAGAGTCGTCCTTGAAAGTGTGAGTGTGTTAGTGTAATGAACGGTTACATGATCTAAAATAAAGGCTATCCAAATTAACGAAATGTGTCCTCATTCAACTTCAACTTTCAAAAAATTCAATCCTAAGCAGGCAATCCAATCACATATGCATACCATCGGGTCGCTCAGCATTTCTTCGGCCCGTTGCGTGGTCGCAATTGGCTTTGGACTGACTCTGATCCAGTTTGCATTAGGCGAAATCTTCGCGTTCAACCATCTTTCTTTAAAAAAGGGGCTTTGAAATTTATTAGTCAACATCATCGAAAAACTTGAATGCTAGGGCGCAACTCTGACTTCAAATGCGAGGCTCAACTTAGATGTTCAGGAAAGGTTCGCCACCATCCCCAATGAACCTGTTGCTGACAGAGTTCGAAACGTCAATCTTTCAAGAAAGAAAAATCCAGAGTTTTCGGTATACTAAAAGAACAGTCAAAGGTTCTGACCGGCGAACAATCTAGAATTCCATAGGGCGTGGATTATCGGAGGTTCAAAAATACAAATACGTGCCCCTAACTTTGGTGGACGTCGAGAGCGCTCTTTTTCTGGATATAAACCAATACTGTGCGAGAAAAAAAAAAAGGCGCAGTACGAAACTCGGAAAAACTTCAGATGGTGCATGTCTGTCACTACTTTCAAAACTTTTCTTGTGGTGTCACGTCACCCGAAATTTCAGAAAATCTTTGTAACCTACGCAGCGCGTTTCATTCCCTTCTATAAGTGAATTTCACAAGGCAGGGGTTTAGTGCGCTGTGTTCCTTAGGAAATCACACTACATCTTCAAATGCACAGCTGAAGTTCTCTTTATTTGAGCCCACAAATAGGGGGTCCTAAAGGATAGTATTTGGCACCTACAGCATATGCCTTAAATGGTAGATTTAGTGTCTGTTATAAGCGCCTAAAAACCGCATTTTTGAGTGCTCAAACATCCGGTCTCTACACTCTAAAAACTAAGGGAGTGCCGGGCACTCCCTTTGAGGGAGTAGCGGCTTGTCCCATATTTCACTCTCTTTTCGAGAGTAGATCGACCCTCTTTGAGAGAGAGTAGGTCAACTCCTGTTGACAGAGTTTTGTTACTCCACCGCAAGGGATTGCTAGTACTCTTCTGCAGAGTGATAATACTCTTCCCACAGGGAGTGCTAGTACTCTTCCGCAGAGTGGTAATATTCTCACCGTAGGGGTAATGGCACTCCACCAGACCGAGTACTTCTACTCCCCCAAACAGAGTGCTAGTACTCTTCCCAATACCCTCTTAGCGAAGTCCTGGCCACGCATGCAGGCAGGAAATCAGATCAAATTAGGGTCGCTGATACACCGTTCCCCATAGGCGGCTCCTCAGACTCAGTGGCCCAATTCCAAGCGACCTTCAGAATAGGCGTGAGCAATGTTATGCAGGATTTTAAAGTCATTTTTTCCTGGCTATTTGCTGCCTACCATGAGGCGTGACTGCTCGGAATCTGCCTATGCGTCCCGAACGCCACTGCGGAGAAAAAAAAAGGGAATTACCATTTAATCCGCAATTATCTTCGCACATTTCACAATCAGGAGACACATCATCTTATTAGAACACAATACCCGAGGGATTCACATAGTTATGGAAAACCACATTGCTCGATACATCACGTGGATTCGAACCCGCGTACACTCGCATCTACACAATTCAAAGCAGACAACCTAACCATTACACCACAGCGCCACCACGCGCAGTCGTGTTGTTTTAGAGGTTATATATATAACAAATGTATTTGAGGAATCTGCTGTGGTGGGTGGAGTTTCTCTGCAGTGTGCTGTGCTGTTGTGTACTGAAATACGTTTGCGTTTGCATCATTTCCATTCCTTGCTACGACTAACGAAGGAATACAACGTAGACGATGACGTGAGAACTATTCATGGCTTGTCGTCACCCCAGTAAAATAACAAATGTGCCGTTCAGCTCATGATCAAGTGCTTTTCCAGTCCATGCATTATATGTTCTCCGAAAATACGCAGATACAAAGTATCGTGCCAACCATCCACGTATGTGAATTTAAGTCGCGCGTATACTGGTGAGCATTTCTGTTTATTTTTTCCGCCAGTTTCATTTGTATGTGGTTAACTGCGACGCCAGTACCAGGCATTTCGACGTGCCTCACGCTGCCGTGTAGGCGTTCTTTTCAAGTGCATTAGTTTAGAGTTCGGTTCAGTCCGCTGTGAGCTGTTGTCCTGCATTAGCAGCGGATCGTTAGCGTTTTGAAGAGCATGCATTCCAGCATTTGGAGACTGCTTATGCCGATAGCCGCGTCACATGCATTGGCACGCATGTTTAAATGACTAATGTGTCCACTTGTTACGCGTGCACTGCTCGTATCCTGTGGCAGTGCTCGTTCTAAAAGCTTCGAAGACCATCTACATTCATACGTGTGTTCAATATATATGCACAGGATGGACTTGTCGGCTAGTTGGTTGAGCATTTTAGAAGAAACAGCGCAACGCAAGGACGACGCAAAAACATGGACCACACCACGAAGCACTGGTGTGGTTGATGCTTTTTTTCGTCCTGGTGTTTGCGCTGTTCCTTCTTGCACGATACACGCACACCACAGGTAGGCAAAAGTTTAGGAGCATAGGGCGTTAACTTTGTTTTCCCAGTTTCCTCTCGGTGTCAATGGCACAATGCGTTGCCCGGAATTGCGCACGCTTACCCTCATATTCAGAAATGCATCATAACTTGAAGCCCATGCTTGACTTGATCTAAATGACGCAAGCCGTGAACGCACCAAAAGAAAGGCAGTGAGCCTCTGGGGACGTTCGCACCAGGCGTCGTTTATATAAAGTCAAGCATGAGCTTTGTATTAAGATGCATTTCTGAATATGGGGGTTAGTCATCTACTTCTCACAGAAAATGTCGAAGAAACGCCCACCAAAACCAGGCACATTCGTAAACTTAACTAGGCAATACGAAGCTCCATAGAAAAAGAGTGGTATTAAAAGCTTTCAGTATTTTTCTGTACTCCAATATGATGCGCTCTCGTGGCTTCCATGTATAGAGATAGTGCAGCGTTAGCTAAAAAGCATGAATTTCCAAACTCCATGCCAAAATAAGCTTGTAAAATTATTTAGGTGCTAGAATCCAGGGTTTGTAGCGATCCTTGAAAACCCTTTATTTCTAAAATGCCATTTTGAAGGCATTGAAAACCCTGGAATTTTTAGAAGTACTGGAAAGTCCTTAAATTTGTACACTTGGCTAGACTTAGCAGACATTGCCAAGCGTTTCTTTTTCCCTTCTGTGACACTCTTCGCATGTCACAGAGAATTGTCTGTGGAGGTAATAGAAGGAAAGCGACATCCTTAAAGTTGAAATTACAAAGGAGCTGCAGATACCAGTTTTAGGCACACGGAACCGGCGACAAATGTACTTGGAGGAGCAGAAGCAGGAAGCTCAACAGTTGAGGCATTCAAAGAAAAGCCGTGATGAGTCAATCGAGAGCTACAGACACAATAAAAGGAAATTACAAATGACTTGCTTATTTGGTGGTGAAAAGCTGAGGCAACAGATGACATCACATACACTGTCAAACCAGACAGTATTCAAAAACTGCAAATGTTGCAGGTCCAAGTAGTTAATTGTGCTATTGCAGAAAAACTTTAGAGCGCTTTCTTGAAATGCTTCCTTGTGTGCGTTTAGTGATTGGCGGTGAAAGGCAAATTAGCAGTCGTTCAAATGTTTGAAATCAGTGAAATGCGATTTGTTTTGTTTTCTTTTGTTTGCATTAAAGTTAACAATGTTGTTGAACAAGTTATTGCCTGTCCAAACTACAAAACAAATCGCACGAGGTCCTTGAAGTTACTGTGTCGGGGCCTCGAAAGTTCTTGAAAACCATTGCATTTTTTTTCAATATTGCTACGAACCCAGTAGAACAACTGTCATGGAGTAAAAACCTTGGCTGAACAGGGGCTTATACGAAGAGCACAGGAAGACTAGAAATGCAGTAGTAGGCATGGAGGGCCCTGAAAAAAATGTGCCACATCTGCTCGTCTGCCTTATGTTTCTGCATTGACTGTCACATTTTTAATAGAAGTGCACTTACTGTTCTACTCCAATAAACGCAACATTACCAACTCCAGTGTGGGGCAGTCCTTCAGCCAGTGCAGAACTCTTTCTGTACATCCCTGTCAGTTCTGTCATTTTTCCAGCATTGTAGTACAAGATTTGTTAAACTGGTTTTGCAGAATATGAGCAGTATACTCTTAAATTAGCTGTTTATTTGTATACACAAGTTCAGGTCCTCAGTTTGGTTGCATGACAAATTGCCATACCTCAATAGATACAAGAAAAAATGTTATTAGAGTTTAATAAAATCCAAACAGTAATAATCACAACAATATAATGACATACATTTCTTTTGGTACGTATACAGCCCATGTCTTGGCACTGTATAAATTCAACTATACATCGCAAGTACTGTGTCCTGACCACTATTATTCACATGTGTAAAACCATCACAGCAATTCTTCAAAAAATATCACAGTGATTAGTGAAATACATTTTGTAACTGCTTTACATGAGCATAATGTATACAAATGGTCCCTGTGTACCTACACACGACTAGTGCCACCCGAGTACTATTACTCACAGGTGTAAAACCAACAAAGCAGTTCTTTAAAAATATCACAGCGCTTAGTGACGTACATGCTGTAACTCCCTTGTATGCTTAATACAAACAAGTGAGCACACAGAAAGATAGCAGTGCGCCTACATGGAAACACCACCGCCTCAATACTAATTCACAAGTGTACAACCAACCAAGCAGTTCTTTAAAGATTATCACAATGCTTAGTGACATACAATTTGTAACTAGCTTATATAAGATTTATACAAACATGAGAACATACCCAAAGCTATCGGTGCACCTACATGGAAGTGCGGCCATCTGAACACTATTATTTGCAAGTGTAAGCTCAACAGAACAGTTCGTTATAGTGATGCCCATTTTGTAACTGCCTTATACAAGCTTAGTGCAAGCACAAGAATGCGGAAAAAATAAATTAAAAACTTGCTCTATGAATACACAAACAGATCAACACAAATGGTAAACACCGCTTTGAAGACACGTGACCAAAGCGCAAGTGCTGTGCCGGTTGAAACTGCCATCCACAAAAGCATTGAGCAATGCTTCCACCACACGCAATAAAGTGCTGAAAGACTGCATCTGTAACGTACCTATTTTAATTCAAATTTCTTGAATATAGGGCTCTCTTGGAGATAAGGCATCTGATCCAACTGACCTGATTTTACACCTGCTAAATGCATACAATGCACTCAGATATAACTGGTAATAATAATTATAAGACATTTAAAAACTTGATAGTATGATGAAGATGCATGACTAGAAAAGTTCTGTCGCCCTCGTACTTGTTAAAAAGGTGTAAGTACGACACATGTTCTTTTTTTCCGCAATTTTTGCATTAATGGACACCCGGGAACCTCGAACCCACAAAAAAAGAAAATACTGCTGTGTTAATAGTGTTGTGAATAATTTTTTGTGAAAGCTTTTTACAGACAAGTTGCAGTCTCGTTTCTGGAGGTTGAGCTGTATCATGCAAAATAACATGGAAAGTGGTCACATGGGAGCATGACACTATGCCATAATGTTCGTTTCAGTTGACTCTCTTGCCCTACAAGTCAGTGCTCACTGTGACCAGTGATGGAACAGCAGTGTCTGTGTGATTTTCATCACACTTCTGTCTCATGCCATCTTTACCAGAGTTGGCGGCACATAGATACCCAAATTTCGATAGTGTTGCTTTCTCAGGTGGTTGTTTTTGATTTGCTCAATATCAGTTGGCACTTCAGCTGCATCAAACTTCTTTTTTACCTCTTCAACAACAACGTAAACAACAATCTTATGACACCTGTGTTGTCCTTCTAGTTGCCTACAAAGACCAGTTAATCTAGCAACAACACTGACAGTCTCTACTATCTTCTAATGGGGAAGAGGTGTGTCCCACCATGTGTTCCACGTTGTTGTCGCTATGTGGGCTGGCTGGGGAGGCAACAACTGTAATATGTTTACATATTTTAAAGTGATGCTTGTACTGTGTTATAACACCTAACTTAGTCTCGCACTTGCTGCACAAGAACACTGGCTCACAGTCATGGTGAAAAGCTTTTGTATGTTGAGCAAATGCACTACAAAAAAAGTCACAGTGATAGCACACATGTTGCTCTACCAGGCCTGGTGCGGTTCCTTCTGACACTGCTGCTGATGCTGACACACTGCTGCTTGCCTCGTACACTGTTGCAGCTGCAGTAGACATGGCCGTCTCTGTATCTATTGCTGCCGTGCCACCTGTCATGGTAACTTCAGGTGGTATCGGGCTCACTTCTGCAACAGAGATGTCGTTTGCCCCTTGAGAGCTCTCGTCATCAGGGCCAATAATTTCGTAGGCATTGTCTCCTGCATCGAAGAACCAATACGAACAGCCTGAATTAATAAACATAGCTCTAAGAAGTACGGACATCAAAACTTAACCACAAGCTTTGCACATCAGTGACCAGGCTTAAGGAATAATACTTGCAGGAGGAGTTACACAATTGTGTGCGTACATTACAGTTAAGCCTCATTAGAAGAGATACTCAAGAGGCACGGGAAACATGTCTCTCGAAACCAAAAATTTTAAAACACTGAGGAGCCAGACTAGATCAGCTTATTATGCATCATCACTAAAGTATGTTCAGATATATCT
Organism: Dermacentor albipictus; assembly: GCF_038994185.2. Lineage (NCBI taxonomy): Eukaryota > Metazoa > Arthropoda > Arachnida > Ixodida > Ixodidae > Dermacentor > Dermacentor albipictus. The sequence goes on from NC_091821.1 coordinate 392,191,724, forward strand.
GAAGGAATAATTGCTCAGGGTGGCTTGAAGGGCCCCTAAACCACTTGACATTTTTTGAACATTTCAAGTAAACATGAGTATCAAAATCACAATGGCGTCACAATTGACGACGCCAAACGCCACAGTGCGTAGCACTGTGGGAGCACCACAATATGACGAAAACGACCCCATGCGCCTGTCTGGACCTATCCTGCACCCCCCAGTTTGTCCTGACATCATCAGGCTGTCTCTAATGATGTCACCAGTTTCCAGTGCTGTCAATTGGTCGAACGAAAGTGTACGACTGCCGGCGAGGCCTGCAAGCAAATACACACTCCTTCCTCGTCGCGTTGCTCGCGATGCCATTGTGGGCAGCCAATGGGGGCAAAGAACAGAAATGCCAACGGAAGGGTCTCCCTATGAGGCTCTTCAACTAGAGTCACCATACAGTTCCATTGTATTGGCAAGGTCATTAGCGCCACCCCACGCAGGATGACGGGCCTGCGCGGCAGCAACAGAGCTCGTTGGTGATGGCCTGTCCCGTAACATTTGGAGGTGTACTAGGCGAGGAAAAGACGATACTGTCCAGATGGCGTGTACCACATGAAAGAGTAAAATGAGCGGGGACTACTTTTCGATAATCAAACACGTAGCTCCACTATTACTGCACCGTTTTGAAAAATTCTCGTGGCTACGTGTTCGTTGCCTTAACATGTACAACTGCAACACCGCAACTGAATTTCAACCTCGGTGGTTTAGGGGCCCTTTAAAGAAGACATTAACAGCTTTTTAGTGACTGTAGATTGCGTTAGCTTCCTCCCTAACTTGTGGAAGTTAAACACTTCACTTTGCAAGCCTTGTTGCTCGCAGTGCCTTTGAGGTGCTCTTAGACGCTCGTCAGCTTCAACTGTCGACACTTTCTGCCCTGCACTGTCCTCGTTGCCCTCCTTTTCTAGTTCATGCTAAAGAGACATGCACACTTGACCTGTGTGAGGATTGCGTGATCTTTACGCCCTTCGGAGCACACAAGGTGCATGAAGTGAATGTGTCTGGGTTGTGTCCCTTCGAAGTAGTGAATACTTAAAAAGTCGTTAGTAACAAAGGTGACTCTTGCGTACAGTGTTGTTAATGTGGCAAACCAACCAAACCTTTTTCAGATGTCTCTTACAACCAAGTGTATCTTGTAATGAGATTCTACTGTACTGAATATTTTTCATCTATGGATCATCTGCATGTACATATAGTCACAAAGACATGCTGTGTGGAATGGCGAATTAGGAAAAAGCTCGTACTCTTACTTTTTGTCCCTAACATAAGCAGCTGATAATATGATAAAAAGCAGGTAATGAGGCAAGCATGGAACATAATCCTTCAGCTCTAAACAGTTTTTTGGGCCCGCATCATTCCCTCATGACATAAGGAAACAACTTGATTGCAGTAATGGCTGCATGTGATCTGAGTTTATTGAAACAAACAATACGTAAGGTTGCCCTGTATGTAATTTTATCAGTGCTTTTTAGATGTCCTGCTGGCAATCCTGGCTGCACAATGTTTCTCATGCTTTTTGGCACGATTCCTTTATTTTCCACTCCACTCTTTTTTCTGGTTTTATCCCCTTTCCCTTCCCCCTTGCATAAAATAGCACACCTGAAGTATCAAACCTGTTGAATTATTGTGTGTATCATACCTGTTAACATGCGGGCTTCTCTGTGGTCTGTGTTGTACTTTTGCGCTGTACAAGTCAATTCGAAATGAAAGATAGAATGTCCCTGATTTTAGTTTAATTGTATGTGTGTGTGTATATATATATATATGTCTCTCTCATGTTTTGAAATATATGTACATTCAGGAGTGCCTGCATGCTCTTCTCCCCTGCTCCAGTGACGAAAAGGAGAGCCTTTTTATGTAGCATAGTAAAACATTCACATGTTTTCGCTGTGCCCATTACATCACTTATCATATGGATCTGTCACAATACAGAGTAGCAGTGGTCTATAATACTAACTCATCCCAACAAAACTATAGATTAGCACATACCGACATACTGTGAAACAGCTGTTGCAAAGCCGCTGGTGCTGGCAATTCCCGCAGCACTGCAGTGGTACAGCCGAGTGCCATCTGTATAGTGACAAATGCACATGCATGTTAGCAACTCACTAGTTGCTGATGGTTTCATAAGCTTTACACTACACAATAAAGTAATCTAGACAACTTTGTTGGAACAAATACACATAATTAGGACACCACTTAAAGACTAACACGATTAATTGCCCCCAATCTCTCTCACTAAGGGATGATACTACTGAAACATCGGTGGAGAGCTCTGATTAACACAGTCCATAAAGGACAAGCTTTCTTTGAGGAAAACAGTTATAACAGCGGTTAGTTTTCTTGATCATCTTATGTGCTAGCTTTGATTTAAATGTCATGCAGTACTATAAAATATGAAGTGCCGCATTTCTAGCAGCAGAAGGCGTCATCAGCCTCATGGTACAACTGATTTTTGCACTGTTTGTGTCAGTGAGCCGACACATACAAAGAAAACCGAATTCACACATATATATACAGTGCCAAGTGCACTCCTCCTTCTGAAAACGCAGCCGCCAGTTACAATGCTGCTGAAAGGAAAGGTTATATAGAGTGCGAGACTGCATGGAACTACCACTTATGACTGTAAGTGTATGATCTGCTGATTGGAGAGGTAGTCACATGCTATTTCTAGTCTCTTTTGGAAGCATTACTAAAGGATGAAATAAAATCTATTTATAAGTCATGAATTTCACGCATCCACGGTTTGGTTAAATAACTTGTGAGAAAAAGACATGTTTACCTGGAAGAGCAACGTTTTTTTCCTGCTGCAAAATTTTCCTTCGAATTAATGAAATAACTTTACAGCGTCATAATATATTGTGTTTCTCGCAACTACTTCCCAGCAGTGGCGAGTTACAGTGTTTATATCTGACTCATTGGGCGACAATACTGCCAAACACAACTGCTTCACGAACACGAGAACACGTCCCTCGCAGGGAATAGCAACCATATACGCCTCTGTGAGACATGATCGCACCTTTGTGGTCAAAATGTACATTAGAACGACACCACCATCTGATTAAAAAAAAAAGCCTCAGTACAAGGCAGCAGCCAACTGCATAATGTGAAATTCCAACTGATGTCCACTTACTGGTGGCCTGTGTTCGAGTCACTTCTGGCAGTTGACTGGGTGCTGAGAAATGCACGTCCTGGGTTGTCCCTACAAAACATACAGGGTTATGTCAAATGTTGAAAATATATATACACCGGCATTTCATAAGTTGCAAAACAAATGAGTAAACTAATAAACAACTGTAATGTAAACAGAGTACACATAAGATAGGCTGTCAACTGGTAATGCATTACGTGAAAAACCTAATGCATAGGAAAGACTATATCTATACACACGAAGCTGACGCACAATTTAATTCACTCTAGGTTTTTCCGTGCAGTATATTCAAATTATTATGTCTAGTGGTTAGAGCAAAATTAGTGTAAATTACGCACTAAATTATGTACCCTGGAAAACTTTTCTTCAGTATGCACCTGTATGCACTTCGAATGAGTAGCGTTGTAAAATTTACGTACATAGCATTTAACATGGTTGCTGAAAACGGATTTCCTTTGCCCTGTGTCGCGTACAGTGAGCTACATATATCTGCCCCCCCCCCTTTTTGTACTAGCCATACTGCGTGCCATTGCACTTATACGCACGTCAATAAACCTTACGACACAGAAATAAAAAAAAGCGCCAATCACCCATGCTTGCATGTTGTAGTGGGCCTAACCTAACCAAGCATGGGCTGTTGCTTTTTATAGTAAACACAGGCACCGTGCTCATTGCAAGTATGTATCATGTCACTAAGCAAATACGCAATTTCATTGTACCACTATTTTTTTATCACATGGATGTATCTGTTGAGAGGCAAGACAAAAAGCAGTCACTTCTCAGAACTAATCAGCTTTTTTAAAACACATTTCTAACTTTTCAATGACACTTGCTGCTGTGTTTGTCTCCAGAGAACATACTTGATTTGACTTTCCAATCGGAGACATTACATAAGTATACCATGTTAAGATGACTGCCTGGAGCACGTGAGAATTTTCATCTTGGTGTAACATACTGTATCTTGATTTTGGTTACATTTGGTCAAATGGTACACCCAATATACCCACATACTAGTTTTCTTGTCCAAATTGCATGGCAATGTATTTTGATTTTTTGGCATTGGCTCCTCTGCACTACGCTCCAATGGCTCTTTCACATCCTCGTGTCCTTGCAGCTGCCTTCTTGAGTTATATAAAGCGGGTGCCTGAAAAATATCATATGCAAAAGTCAACACAAGGGCATGGTGCAAAACAACATCAAGACAGTCAAGGCCATGGCAATAAAAGAAAGTCTTAGCTCTTAGTCTTCTTAGTGAAATGCATGCAAAACATCCAAATGACTGCAACAGTCAACTGCTAAATTAACTTCAATTTTAGATTTACACAAAAAAGAAATAACGGACAGTTCATCCTCGTTCGGCACGAATGTTAAAATACTCCTGCTAATGAATAGAATATTGGTCATTTTCAGACATCATAGGTCTGCCATGAGCCTGGTGTATCGCAAACACCATTTGTGACACATATCCTAAGCACGTGCCCAGTGTGCCCCCCGCACCATCCCTGGTTGTGCCACTGCTGAAGCCATAATTTGAGGATTATAGCTGCAAACATGATGCTCAGTAGGGATGAAAATATTGTCCTTCAGTTCAATGGATATATGGATGTTCCTATAAAAAAGGGCAACGAGGCTTGTTATGGCAAGCTTACCCACATTTCAATACTAACAAGAAAGTTCACTGCGGCCTGCATCTAAGCTTACTAAAAAGCATGAACTTATTTTCATGTATGAGGTGCACAATGGAGTTCATTTTTGACAGACCCGACTACTGCTGCAGTTTGAAATCTAGCATTTTAGATTCTTGAAGGCATGTAAAAGTTGCAGTTAAACCGCAGTTATTGGTTTATTACACCAACCTATTGTTCTGTGTACGACAGACTGGTTACACGGAATTAAAGCAAAATTTTATTTTCATATTTTATTTCTCTACTAAAAATATTAAAGCGATAAACACATTTTGATCTGCCATGCAATAGCAAAATGCACACATTACGCTTGTAACCCCCAAAGGAAGGCTGATTTAGCTATTCATATGACATAACTCTGACACGCCAACTCATATTAGCAAATGCACAGGCATGTCCAAAACAATAAGCGTATGCAAAGCGCCCTTGCAATTGTAATTCCACACAGCAGCCGTTATATTCGATGCCGATGCATAACTAGCTGCTCGACAATTCACCGAGTTCGTAGACATAAGCATCCTTTCAGTTTCGCACCATGCACGAAAACCGCAACAGGAGACAAAACCAGACCTACCTATAACCACACCATTTTAATACATGAGCAAAAACAGTTCAGTCTTAGGGATAAACACTGTGAGAGCGATTTAGTGCGCGACGGCGATGCGCGACAAAACGGGCCGTCGCTTGAACAGATGGCTTGGTTCTGGAAATCTAGAAATCATCGCTCGTTGCCCGAAAGTGCTATGAGCGACTAGCCAATAGCACGAAGCCGGAACTAGATGTACTACATACATCGCTCAAATACTACCGATTGTAGCGCGGAACGAGCAAATGATTCAATTTTTATACGTGCAAGGATAAGAACCTACGGCAAGACCTCCGGAAATATTTTATGCTACTTTTTTCGTAAAATACATCAACGTAAATTACTAAAGCACGCGTCACGCGTGATTGCAGCCCTCATGCCGGCAACACCGGGGAGGCGTCGCTCAATATCGTCGCTCGCACGGAGTGCGACTTGTAGGCGACGAGCGAACGCGACAGCCATCTCCATCGCGTCGCTTGTAGCTGCCGCGCGCAAGATCGCTTATATGGGGTTTATACTTTTTTCAGCATAAAACATGGATTCCTCATGCGTTTTCAGTAAGTTCAAGATAACGCGCCCAACTGACCTCTTGCAGCATGCAGCTGAATGCCTGCGGCAAAGTTTCCAACTAGCACAGGTGCTGCACGTAACTTCAGTGGTCGCAGTTTCCCCCTGCGCGAGACACCGTCAAGCGCGCGGTTTATTTATAAAAAAAGCATGCTGCCAGCAAAATGACGCCTTCTGTTATGTGATTCCTTAGTTCAACAGCGTTCCGTACACAGTAGACTGCTAAACTGAATAAATTCAAACAAACAAAACGCACGCTAATCACGCTCCGCATAGGCTCGGAATCACGGGCTGGTGAACGAACCATTTTAAGCGTCCTCTCGCCTGGCGTCTTATTGAACATACCATAGTTCTGGCAGCGTTTGCGATCTTTAAAACTCTTACGGACAACGGCAACGTGATGAAATCACATGCAGTTATCGCGACGACTGGCTTTTTCGATTGACATGGAGAGACACAGCGCGTATGCCTAGTCCTATCGCGTCGGCTAAGCGCAGCGACGACTTCCTGGCGATAGCATGACATATACGTAGAATGTGCACCTAAGTTAGAATTCACTTACCGTGGAGGATTTGCTGTTATATCCAAGGCATGACGAACGACTGTCGTGTTTTCGTAGCGACGCGAGATGGCTGACATACGATCTCCTTTGGCTGGCCTTCGCGGCGGCGGTGCAGCTCGCTGTAGGGATCACCTTTCTCTGGCGCTGTATTGTTCCGCGATCTTGAGCGCGCGCGCGCGGTGGAGCAAATCCGAGTGAAAAAGTAGAGCGCTCGCTACGCGTTTCTTTGAACTGCGGCGGTCTGTTCTCTTAGAAGCAACTGCATGTAATAAAGCCACAATTAAGTTTCTGGCCTCCTGTAACAAAATCCCGCCGGACAGATGTCCTATTCTGCCGTATAAGAATAGGACACACTTTTGGCACACATAACTTCTTACACACGGGAAACGAGCCTCCAACCTGTGGTAGATGCGGGGAGAGGCTGACCGTCCTCCACGTCCTACTGGAGTGTCGGGAAGCCGAATCCGAAAGAAAAAAAAACATTTTCTCTTAACATACGGGCACCACATCCCCCTTCATCCTGTTATGTTACTTGGCCCAGAACCACTCTTTGACATCAACGCCGTCCTAGGTTTTTTGAAAGATGTTGTGTTGCATGTTATTAGCCCCACACGTTCGTAGCGCTTCCTCTCTTCAGAGGATGCCGCTGCGATAATTATTTTGAATAGCACATGCCTCTAGGCCCTTGTGGTTCAAGGGCTCTGGCGAGGCAGTAGTGCTGTAAGCAATTTAACATCTCGCATATTTTAAACAATGCATAATTCCTTTACGATGGATTTTAATGTTCATAGTATTCGTCATTAGTCATCGCCATAATTTTATAGCACGTAGATTTTACGCACTTTACAGCGACTATTTTTAGGCCGCTTTACAGCCAAGTCACATCTTCCATAATACATCGTTAACATTACAACTTGTCATGGCGCTCTTTGGCCCCACCTGGCCCTTGCGCCACAAAACACCACACAGCATCATCATCTTAGAAGCAAAACGATGTGTTCTTTGCTCAGCGTGCATGAATGATACATTGCCATGTTCGGGGCCAGCCACCTATACAGTTGAAGCAGAAGATTACGCTACGTTTTGTTCTCTATTGCCGCAAGAGTAGTTCTACTCTCTCTCTCTGAAGGGGAGAGTGAAAAGCACATTTCACTCTCTCCTTGGTGACAGAGTGAACAATGCATTTCACTCTCCTCGACATTTTGTGAGAGTAAAACGACGCTTTGAAGAGTGAACAGGCCGCTTCACTCCTGCGATACCCTTCCTAGTTTTTAGAGTGTAGTAATTGCCGTCGACGGAATGCTGGCTTACCGCTGACATAAACGTGAGAAGCCTGGGGTTGGTGATGCCATCGTGCAGCGCAGAGTTCAACCACAGAGGACAGAGCATTGTTTTATGGCAGTAACTGACCGTATTCATTTATCTGCTGGTGCAAAGCATCGGCGGCGATGCAATCGACAACCTACAGGCCCTTCTGCTTTATATTCCGTCGACGAGAACAAACAACGAAACACAAACAACATTTCACGTGTTGTTGGACAAAGCATCACCAAAAGAATTAAATTAAATTATGGGGTTTTACGCGCCAAAACCACTTTCTGATCATGAGGCACGCCGTAGTGGAGGACTCCGGAAATTTCGACCACCTGGGGTTCTTTAACGTGCACCTAAATCTAGGTACACGGGTGTTTTCGCATTTCGCCCCCATCGAAATGCACAAAATGTCGCTACTACAGCGTTGTACTGCACGGTATTTCCTCAAAAAGAAAAAGAAAGAAAGAAAGAAAGAAAGAAAGAAAGAAAGAAAGAAAGAAAGAAAGAAAGAAAGAAAGAAAGAAAGAAAGAAAGAAAGAAAGAAAGAAAGAAAGAAAGAAAGAAAGGCGCACATAACTAAATGTTGCTACAGTGTAACGGGAAAGACGGAAACATCGTTAATACTCGTGCGGCGCAAGCCACGCATACACCACAGCTTTACATACACCGTGAGGCGTACCGAATTCCTATATAGCTCGCGTAATAACCGAGCTTCAGATCCTGTAATTAGGTTAACAACATTACAGCAAGACGCAAGGTAGAGAGTCGTTTTCGCATCAGCATCAGTGGGACACCGCCGGAGTTGGTGTACATACTTTTGTGAAAAAGACAGCATCGAATTCACACGATTACACAGTTTCCAGCTCGGCTACAAAAGTGTCAGAATACCGCGCCGAGAACTATTCCAGTCACAGCGGAAACCACGGTTGAAGCACGCGTTTTAATTTTCAAGTTTGTTTTTACATGACCAGAATATGCAGAAGATGGTCCCGATGTCAGGCTACCATACCCGGACCCTCTTTACAGAATCGATCGACGAAAATACAAACCGTCAGGAAAATAAAAATTTGGGCATGACAACAGACGATACGTGAAGTACAAAGAGAGAGAGAAAGGGAGGAATACAGGCAAAGGCAGAGAGTTTAATCAGATGGAAATGACCGTTATGCCTCCCTGCGCTGCGGAAAGGCGAAAGAAAAAGGGAGCATAAAGGGTAAAAGAAAGATAGTACACCCTGGGGCTGACGTAGTCGCTCGCACAGGCCAGCTGCCGAATTAAGCTTCCCATGCTCTGTGTCGAATCGGTCTTGTGTTACCTCTCACATGTGCACGAAACGATGTTGTCCTGTGAAGCATTTCTCTACTCGAGGATTGCCAGCGGTATACACTCGTGTACATCGAGTACCTGCACAGCATTTCGACCTCACGTGAAGTAGCTGGTTATCCAAAAGTAGACAACGTCAATTACAGAGCGCGCTCGGCATACAGCTCGACGATTTACATAAGGTAGCTCTTGAGTAAGGGAGGGGGGGGGTGGGGGTGGCACTGCGTGTGAGAGTAGGGGCAGCCCGCTGCACCTCCCGCGCAGCCGATGCTTATACGACAGTGCCGGCCACTCCTTGAAACAGTCTGACTCTCCAGCTTGCGTCTCCGGCGGTCCCAGGACACACACGGCGTTAATGTGGTTGGTAATTCGGTGGAGGTACAGAAGTGTCCTTCACAGCGCACGTAGTCTTTGTGGATGGCCATTGGCAGAGTCGTCGGCGGCGGGCTCTTTGTGGGTCGCATTTTCCAGTAGAGGATTTCTCAGAGAGATGAGCGACCTTACGCTTAATTTGTGGACAGTTTTTCCAAGTGGCCTTTTCAGAACCCTGGCAGTTCGAGCACCCTGAAGTGGACTGTGTAGCCGGTGTCTTATGTATGTGACTCCGCAGGCTGGGGACACACTACTGAGCTTGCGCACGCGACCTTACCGCGTCCCGCATCTTCAGGCATGTGTGTCACCGAAGCTCAGTTTCCAAGCCATTTATGCGCCCCGATAACGAATATTCACGCGCTACGAATGTCGTTTTCTTTCAGGTTTCAAAGAAACGCACTCAACTGCGCGATCCGCGGGAGCGCTGGAGTCGGCAACGAAAATTCTGGTGCCCTTATACGTTCTCTAGAGCTCCTTGACTGGGCCGCCGGAAAAAAATGAGAGAAAATGCATGCAGCGAGAACAAACGCAAAATTTAGTAGCCACTGAATGCAGGCAATGGGTGCCCAGTTCGGTAGAATACGTGGACCGTGAAATTACGAGGATTAAAGTTCTTTCTTTTTTTCTTTTTTTTTCAGCGATGCTGCGCTAACGAGAACATCGACATTCGATGACACTCGTTCCCAGCGGGAAGGTGCGTCATAGGGCTGCAGGGAATCAGAAGAAAATTGGATACTAAATCATTCCCAGCAACAAGTAATGTGCACCTAGAAAGAAAAAAATTATCCTGCCTCTTTTTTTCTCTCTGCAAGGCAGGTCAAGCGCGTAAATGTACAATATGTGCGCTCCATATTATACGTTTAAGAACTGAATTCACAGTGCATGTTTTTCAACATTACCGCTAATGCAAACGACCCACCACAATCTCGTAGGCCATTGGCGAAGATTAATTCTGACCAGAATATTATAAGACAAAAACAAAATCGAGTTGTCCGGCTTAACGCCTCGAAGCTGCACAGCAGGGCAGGGGACTCCGGATTAATTTTGAAAACCTGGCTTTCTTCAACGCGCGCTCGAAGCACCGGTGCACGAGCGTTCTTGCATCGCGCCCCATGCCCCCCCCCCCCACCTCCCCCTCCATGGGAATGTGGCCGCCGCGTCTGACAATCGAACCCGCGACATCGTGCTCAGCAGCAAAATTACTTCTATTTATTCATTTACTTACTTAAATGCCCAGTACCACGACAACACAACAACGCAAAGTGGCGACACAAACGCATCGCACGAATGCACCAAGGGTCGCACGAACGGCCATAAATCGTGAATGAGAAAGCCCCGTCGGGACGACCTAATTATTTTCCGGCTTCCCATTCGAGTAGTTCTCCATACACGTTCATGCAGTAAGCCACGCTGTAGTATACGCCGCATCCAAATTACTTCCTCAAAAGCCAGGAATTACAAGCGCTGCCGCACAATTGAACCCTCGCAGAGCCATAAGATTCCGATTAAATATCTATACGTCTTCCATGATAAGGCCGACGCACATTAAGAAAACTGGCCGTCTATATAAGCTAGCGGATTTCGAAATTTGTGGCTAAACTAAGAACGAACGAGAACAAAGGACAGGAAAAAGAAAGGCATTGCTTTCCTTTTTTTTACGTATGTATATTAAATGTGTCCCACGTTCGGAGAGCCCAAGTGGCTGCAAGAGACCGAGCTATGTGCACCAGCACCAGCCTTTATCATGACGGAGAAGCAATAACAAAGACACAAATTCAAGACAAATAATAAACATCGCGCGTCAGGGCGCGCCTAGCTCAAACGAGCGTTTTTACTGTCGCCCGTTTGAGCTTTTAATCACATCACTGGGCCTCTCCAGATGCCCTGAGAAGACAAAGTATACTTGAGGCAAAAGACACGCTGACAAACGAAACGAAAGAAACAACAACAAAAAAAGAAGAAAGAAAAAAAAACACGACACGCATGAAAACGGTCTCAGTTACGAGGCAGTCGAGGCGTAAAAAGTAATTTCCTTCAAGAGCCACCGAACGCGTCACAGAAATCTGCGCTGCGCCGACAACAACGAACGAAGAAAATGCCGTAAATATTTCCGGAAGGGGTAACAAACAACAATAACAAAGAAAAGGCACGATGCGGGGAAATAGACCCTCAAGCATTAGTGTTATCATTAAGAAGAGAGGCAGGAAGACGCCTTTAACGGAGGCCACTGGATATAAAATAAGCGTACGTCTCTCGGTGCCACCCAGGCACACATTGGCGGGAGAAAGAGGAGGGTTACGCATCTGCCTACTGGACGAGAAAATGGAGCGCAGCGAGTCAAGGATCCGGGACAAGTGGCCGTCAAGAGAACGGCGACGCGACCCGATGCCTCCTCTGCCGATTCCCATTATTACCATGGTTGCCTGGGTACGGCTCTCGAGGCAAGAAGGTCTAGCAAGTGAGAGAGAGAAAGGGAAGGAACTCCTCGAGAAAGTCCCCAAGGGCCACACTTCGATACGAAGCCGAACTTCTGCTGCGTCACGAGTTGTTAAGTTCTGCGAATTGGCTCGTATAGTGCACTCAATACGCTTTCCACTAAGATTTGAACCCGTTTATAGCTTTATAATACCCTTCTCTCTCTCTACTTTTTTTTTTTTACGTTAGTATTGAGTATACGTCCGCGCGTCAGCCAGTCTGGGACAACCACGATGAGCCTCTGCTAGCGGACCGTACAGGCAGAGGAGCAATCTGATTTATTGCGCGAATAAAACTTCTGCGAATTTGAGCACGCGCAAAAAGGGGTTTATATGGCGTAGCTAAATATCTATCGAGGCCGGAAAGTAAAGAAACGCCATAAACTTCGAAGCATGGCCAACGAATCCGGTGCATACTTAAACGCCTACACGTAAGCAAGCAAACGTCACCGTGAAGTAAATCATCGACAGAATTAAAATGTGACAGGTTCCGTAAATGCCGTCAGTTTTAATGGCACAAAGGTCCGTTTGGCTGTTTAGTACGTTGACAATGATGGGGAACATGCGTCTTCCCCAGTAGACAAGAACCTCGTGATGAGCGACGTCGGGGGGAAGCGCAAAGGCACAATTTCTCTGCGTTCCACTACGACTTTCTTTAAAGGTGTGGGCTCTCGCCTGAATACGAAATGTGTATGGCGTTAACGACGTAACAGCGTCTTCAGCCGCAGGGTCCGACAGTGAGTGATGATGATAAATCTTTATTAAAAATGTCTGTGACGCATTGGGAAAATCGGAGTTTGCTTCGATCGCGAGTCCCTTGTGAGTCAACCGACCACGCTACCCAAGGTCCCACCGACACGCCACATATATACTTCAAGCCCGTCGCTCAAAACCACACGGAAAACGAACCTGCCGGAATCATGCGGTCTCCAGAGCGCGTTGAGTGCGAAACACGTAAATCAAGGAGAATCATTCATTTTCAGCACATACATTCCTCGCATCCTAGTGCGACGCGTTGCTTAACGAACGCTACATCACCGCACGTTAGCAACTGTATGCCATGCGTGGCATAAAAGCCACGAGCCAATGTAATTTGTTAAAGTAGCCCTAGGGAATCTTCAAAACACGTGCGATTTCGATACAGCGCCCATTCTTTAAACTACGACCTCCGTACTCAATTTCTCAGTTCCGCTCAGTATCGGGAAGGGAAGCGTCGTAGCGCTTCGCAACGCGTACTTGACGCTCTAGCACCTAGAGAGCGGAACGGGGGGCAGTGAAAGCGAACGAGAGCAGACAGGGGCTCAGATTGTACGCGCGGCAAACTGCACAAAGTCCAGTTAACCTCCCCTGCGTCTCCCTTTCTTATCTATTTCCCTCCTGCGCTCTCGCGGGTCTCTGCCCGCGCCGGCACCTACGCAAGCTCCGATGCGCACAATCACAGCCGCACAAGCGACGGTTCTCCGCGTCCAGCAGAGGCGCGCTAAAGCGCAAAGCGGCCAAATTCCTAAGGGCCAACGCGAAGTGCGCGAATGCCCCTTTGAGCAGAGGAGTGAGCGAGAGAAAGGCGGAGATAAAGAGAAAGAAATGCAAGCAAGATTAGCGCGAGGGGCCCCCAGCTATATATCTCGCAGGGCAGCCAAACCAACGGGCCTGGGGCGCGCGGCTAGGGCCCTCGCTCTGGCGTCTCTGCCCTCGGGGGAGGCCATAAAGTGAAGCCACGGCCGCATCTGGCACAAAGAAAACGCCGCCGCGACCACGGTGGCGGCAAGCGGTAGGGTCAAACGGGTTCTGCTCGCCCACTGCCGTAAAAACAGTGGCTCGCGTGGCGGCGGTCGTGATTGAAAAGGCGGCGGTTGTGACGGCGGAAGTCGGTGTGTCGCCAGCGAGCCGCCTGCCTCGACCCGGACGCAACCGCCCGCTTATCGCCGGAGCAACGTGCCTTGCGCTGCTCTTTAATGCGCGGACGCGTGTGCATTAAAGAGGCAAACATATACAGGGCGTCGTCCCGCGTAACTTCAGCCAAACCTTAAAGGTATGCAAATGCCACGTAGCATGACAAAACCAAGGTAATGTTATTGCCGTGGCCCGGAACACTCAGACTACCTTATTTTTTGGCATTCCACCTAATTATATAAGTACGCTTAAATAATCAATTTCTGAAATATTATGAGATTAAAATTGTCACAGAGAAAATTGTAAAGCAACGTGAAGAACTACCGATACAGCTTAGAACGACAGAAAGCTGAGCTAGTTGGTAAGGATTCATCATGCAAAGAAAGGGTATACCCTTTATAAGGCGCGCAGACAAGGACACAAGACAAGAGAAGCGAACACGAACGCCGACTATCAAGTACCATTGGTGCTACCATTCCAGAGCATGCGCAGATGGGTTTTGTGTCCGCTTTCCTTTTTCGCCTCAGTGCTTCCTTCAGCTGATAGTCGGCGTTCGTGTTGTCCACTTCTCTTGTGTGTACCTTCTCTTGTACCACTTGTGTACCACTTCTCTTGTACCGATACAGCTTTCTGTTGGTCAGTACGTGCTACATAAAAGCCGCGCGACTGGCCGCTCGAATACACGCTGCGCGTGCATTCTCGTGGTTTTACCACGCTGGGAAAAACATTTTCAAGTAGCACAGGAGAACATCTCGTTGCCTGGTTTCTGTATCGCTGTAAATGTATGCTTTTTTTTTTTAGTCAAAGAAATGATTGTGCACGCTCTTGCGTAGAGAACATTAAGGAGCGGCCCCACAGTTTTCGCCTTCTGTTCTGCAGGTTGGGGAAGGCCGGGTTTACGTTCCTTTAAAAAAAAAAACATACTTAGAAGTGTAGCGTACAACTTGCCGTTAAACTCATCTCGAATATGTTTACGCCGCAGGTTTTGCTTCTCTATGCTCTTTGTTAACTATTCAAACACTGGTGTTCGGTCATTTTTGGGACTAGGATTTTAAAGTTGAGCATGTACCTGCACGCATGCTCCGCACGGGTTTGCGTTTTACTGCGCCTCGTTCTTCAACGAGATACAGTGAGGCACGACGTTGTGTGCACGTTCCTAACATTCTTAACAATCTGCAGGGAGATCCTTTCTCTGAAACTTTGAAAACATTGATAAAAAACACGATCCCTGCACTTTAGGTTGAATCCGTTCCATGTTCCCGATAACTTTGCCTTCTGACCTTACGTAACATTTGTGGGAATTGATTCAAATACATCAATTTTGCAGTTTGTCTGCCTTTGTGAGTTGTGGGGATGCGCGACCCTCGCGCCTCCCCTGATGCTTTTCCCGCATAGCGCGTCTCCTATAGTGCGGCTTCGCCGCACACGCGACGGTCGGAATGGTACAGGCGCAGTGCGAGAGATGGCGCTAGTGTTGCGCTGCTGCGGGGTTACTTGGGTGCGGGAGAGACAAGGCGCTCTCTCTCTTGGGTTCGAGACAGGAAGCGGGACGGACGTGCTGCACGTGCAGCAACCCTCTTCCCCGGCGGGTCGCCGAACAGCGCGGACATTCCGCGCGCGCGGCGACCAATGCATCTGCGAGACGGCCTCAAGTGGCCGCCTTCGAACGCGCCACGATTCGCGTGACTATACACGCGAACGACCAGGCGTTGGGATCCAGCATGGAGCGAATATATTCGCTCGCGAGGACGCGGTGAGTCGGACTTCTAGATTTGTCGCGCGCCCATCGGCATGTTTTGTGGATAGCAACTCGACTAGCAGGCATTGTTGTATGAAAGGTGCAATAAATGCCCCTGTGATTGTTTGCACTACTGTGTTGTCGTTCCTTTGTCTCAAGAGTACGGTGTGAGAATCCCACATCTTCAGACCCCACGGAGTTAAGGTTTCTCTTACGGGTACGCATGCACGAAGTTTAGGTATCGTTGTATGTATTCCTGGGGGAAGCCTTGCGGCCGCGAGATCGTCGTGTTTGCCCAGCGTTGTTCCGGCCGGCCCCTCGGACGGTTTCCGGGTAGTTGCTGTGGCCGATTTGCGCGAGTGAGCCGGCATCTGACCCGAATAAGTGGCCGTACCATCGGAGACGGAGTTCGTGCATCTTCACGCTGATCGGAGCAACGCTGTAGCATCGGCGGATGTCGTCGTATCCGCACGTGGTCGAAACGAGTGGTGCCACTGGTCTAGCGCAGCATTTTCGCATCCATGACGCCAAGATGGCGTTCGATCTCCATGGTGACAGGCCAGCACTCGCAGCCATACAGCGCTATACGGTGTTAAGAACGGCCAGCTGAAGTACAAGTTTTGCCAGCCAGTTGCGAAAGCGGCGGCAACTTTTTCTTGGAACGCCACCGTTACGCTCTAGCCTCGTCGCCGTTGTGACTAAATGCGATCGGCGGACCAACTATTGTTACTGAGCCTGCCACCGCCACCCTGGTCTGCCGCGAGCGGGGGAGTGCTCGCGGGAACGTAGTTCGAGGCTCCCTCCCACGCGCCGTTCAAGAGGCAAGACAATGGGCACCTGGCGGCGCGCTATCGAGGGTCAGCTCGGGGGATAAAAGGCGCCTTTCCCGACGTAAGCCCCGAGTTCTACGAAGTCCGTCTGACGTCGGCTCCGGACCGTGAACCTCGCGCAAGGAAGTGTGTGCGTGCGTGCGTGCGTGCGTGCGTGCGTGCGTGTGTGTGTGTGTGTGTGTGTGTGTGTGTGTGTGTGTGTGTGTGTGTGTGTGTGTGTGTGTGTGTGTGTGTGTGTGTGTGTGTGTGTGTGTGTGTGTGTGTGTGTGGCGGCGGCGGCGGCTTATTTACGATGGCTGGACGAACGTTTCCGACATCTTGGGATCGAGGGGGGGACCGAGTGTTTATAAACCGCTGTTGTGCGGCTGCTCAGTGCACTTTCTCAAGAATTCATGTTAGACTGATGCACTTTTTCAAGCAGTCATGTCAGACTGATGTACTTTTCTCTCGCAGTCATGCTAGACTGATGAACTGCATGTAGATACTGTAAATAAACCCATGCATATTCCTCGTTCTCGATAAGAAGCAGTCCTTCCCTTCATCAACGTCCTCAGCGTGGATAAGTTGGACAACGGCATGGGCCAGCTACCTTCTAATTCATGCCCGACTCCAATCTTGACAATGGGTTACGAGCGATGGGACTGAGGCCCCAATCCTGACACTACGAGCGATCCAGCGTAGCGATGCGAACGTAGAAGCCATATTTGTCCTTGCGGTTTGTTTGTCTTTTCCTTCTTTTCGCGTTTCGTCATTGCCTAGGACATCATCCAGTAGTCGCCGCGCCTCCATTAGCGCTGTAAAACGAGACCTATTTCAACGGGTACGTGATAAGAAATTAGGAACAGAAAATGCAATGGAACGTTGCAAAAAAATATTGGACAGCGCCATAATTTAAGAGTGCGCTTCGTAACGCTCGAAAAGACTATCGGACGATAGCGTTATCGGAACAACAGCATTACAGGGCTTTAATTCGGAACTGTACTAAACTTTATCCGACAACAGCATCGGGACTGTGACGAGCCAGAACCTTAGAAGTCACTTGCGCATTGCTTCATATTAGGACTAAGCCATATTAAAGATCAATTTAAGATTATGCCATATTTCATTGAATTCACCCAAGGGTCAGTCTCAGCGGCAGTTCACAACAAGCCACACATCTTTTTTTTTCTCTCGTCCCCCTCAAAATGGGTTGTTTATATTTAGTCCAAGCAAAAAACTAAAGAAAGCAGGAGGAACAATCCCCAACCGCCGCCCTTAATCTTATGTCATGTTTCCCATCGCAGGGACGCTATACAGAAAGCACAGAGAGCAACCCACAACGCTCTTTTTCCCACATTCTACAAACAGCATGGCGTCTTTTCCGCTTTTTTATCGCAAAGAAGTGGAGCGAAAGAACAGCAGATTGCGAACGATAAAAGTGAATACCAACGAAATCAATGATGATGATGATGTGTGGTTTTTTGTGGCGCAAGGGCCAGGTTTGGCCAAAGAGCGCCATGACAAGTTGTAATGTTGACGATGTATTATGGAAGATGTGACTTGGCTGTAAAGTGGCCTAAAAATATTCGCTGTAGAGTGCGTAAAATTAACTTGTTATAAAATTATGGCGATGACAGATGACGAATACTATGAACACTAAAATCCATCGTGAAAGAATGATGCAGAATAGAAAATATATGAGATGGTAAGAATGCCTGGAGCACTGTTGCCTCGCCAGAGCCCTTCAAACACAAGGGCCTAGAGGCACGTGCTACACGAAAGAACTATCGCAGCGCCATCCTCTGAAGAGAGGAGACGCTACGAACATGTTGGGCTAACAACATGCAACACAACATCCTTCAGATAACTTAGGACTGCGTTAGTGTCGAAGAGCGGTTCTGGGCCGAGTAACATTACAGGATGAAGGGGAATATGCTGCCGGTATGCTAACGGAAAATGTTTCTTTCTGTCAGATTCGGCTTTCCGACACTCCAGGAGGACATGGAGGACGGTCAGCCTCTCCCCGCATCTACCGCAAGTTGGAGGATCATTTTCAGTGAGTAAGAAGTTGTGTGTACCAAATGTGTGTCCTATTCTGAGGCGACAGAATAGGACATCTGTTCGCCGTGATTTTGTTACGGAGGGCCAAGAACCTAACTGTGGCTTTATCACGTGCAGTTTGTTATTTACTTCTACGTCCCACTTACGTTGCCAGTGGTTTCGCAGTTTCCTTCTTAAGAAAGGCTTCAGGTCCGTGACAGGGACCGAAGCAGTAGGACTGACTGTATGCAATGAAATTGATGTGGCCATCTGGTCTGCTAGAACGTTACCCTCGATGCCCCTATGTCCAGGCACCCAGCATATAATGACATGCTGGTTAGACATATACGCTCTACAGAAGACGGAATAGAGCTCAATAATTACGGGGTTTCTGTGTTTACAGTGTGACTTCAAGGCTTTTACCACGCTTAAGGAGTCTGTAAATAAAATTGTTTTTTGAACATTTGATTTTCTGATATGTTTCATAGCCGACAGTAGTGCATAGGCCTCAGCCGTAAATATGCTTGTTTCAGGGTGCAGTACACCGGATTCCGAGAAGGATGGGCCAATGGCTGCGTAGGACACCCCGGCATGCGACTTAGAAGCGTCCGTATAAAACTCTGTGCACGAGTACTTGTACTGGAGCTCCAAGAAGTGCATTTTGATATGTGTCTCTGACGCATGTTTAGTGACCTGTACAAAGGATGTGTCACATTCTATCAGCTGCCACTCCCAGGGTGGTACTAGCTTAGCTGGAGGCATTAGGCGTTGGTCGAGAATTGGGACATCCATTTCCGTGCTAAGTTCTCTTGCACGCAGTGAGAAAGGACGTCTCACAGAGGGTCTGTTATGAAAAAGTGTTTCACATGTCAAGTCGTTAACGGTTGTGAAACACGGATGTTCCTTATTAGAGCGCACTTTCAGAAAATAGTTGAAGCTGATGTAAGTTCTCCGAAAATGGAGTGACCACTCATCGGACTCAACATACAAACTTTCAACAGGGCTTGTTCTAAATGCCCCAGTGGCCAGGCGGATTCCCAGATGGTGTACGGGGTCTAACATCTTTAGCGCGCTCGGGGCGGCAGAGTGATACACTGCGGCTCCATAGTCTATTCGCGACCGAACTAGGCTCCTGTAAAGATTCAACAGGCACTTCCTGTCACTACCCCATGTTGTGTATGATAGGATTTTAAGTAGGTTCATTGTTTTTAGACATTTTTCTTTAACATGTTTTATGTGAGGAATGAAAGTGAGCCTAGAGTCAAGAATAACACCAAGGAATTTGTGTTCTTTGCTGACAGGAATTTGGTGTCCGCCCAGTTCTACACAAGGATCTAGGACCAGGCCTCTCTTTCTTGTGAAGAGAACACAAGCACTTTTGTGGGGGTTGACCTTAAATCCGTTTTCGTCTGCCCACTTGGAAACCTTGTTCAAGCCCTGCTGTACCTGTCTTTCGCATACTGTAAGGTTGCAGGATTTGAAGCCTATTTGTATATCATCTACGTATATGGAATAAAAAATGGCAGGTGGTAGTGAAGCACGTAGCGTGTTCATCTTTACGATAAAGAGAGTGCAGCTGAGCACGCCTCCCTGGGGTACACCAGTTTCTTGCGTAAAGGGACGTGAGAGTTCATTGCCGACTTTTACTCGGAAGGTACGATTTGACAAATAGCTTTCAATTGTGTTCAGCATATTTCCACGGATGCCAATTGCCGACAGGTCTCGTAAGATCCCGTAACGCCATGCCGTGTCATATGCCTTCTCCATATCGAGGAATATGCGAATATGCGAATCAATGCGAAGAAACAAGCGCGCAATAATCACGGAAACAAACGTACAAGAGGGAAAGCGTCCCCAATACACAGGCGCCATCGGGAGTCGTTCTTCGATCAGCAACCGTGCGAGAGTTTCGCTCCTATATATAGAGACTCCTCTCGTATATCCACTACATCAACGCGGAGCGAAAAATCGGGCCCGAAAGCTGCGAAGGGGAGCGTAAAAAAGAAATCAAACGGACAGAGGTCAGCCCGGCGAGCGCCGGGAAGCAAAGTCCCCATCTATTCACAGTCGAATTGAGAGGATTGGTTTCGCTTATATCAATCTGCAGCCGCCGAAGGTATCTAATGTATATGCGCGCTAGAACGAGAAAAGCATCGCCTGCGGGTCGCTAAAAGGACCGCTGGATAAAAATAAGTAAGGAGGCGACGAACAGCCGTGCCAATGGCGTGCGTTCGCGACGGGGCTGGAACAGATCGAATACGAGCGACGAAAAGAAGCGGGTGAAGCGAAAGTCTCGTTGATACGCACGTTGCACGCCTATCGTGTATCCAGAGCGCTGAGCCGCGTTCAACGCACCCGACCGAAGACGACTCGCCTTGGAAGAAAAGATATCATATCCCGCGTGCGCCGCTTCCTTTCCATCTTTATTCTTAACGATATCACGCTGTTCCTGAACACTGAGCCTCCGGTCAAGCAGCACGGATAACTTCTTGCTGCAGAGAGGAAAGCACGGAGTACAACTTCTACGCGAGCTGGCCTTTTTCTTTTCTTTTCGTCGTCTTCTTTTTTTTTTTCAGGAATACGTCTTCTGGAAGCCAGGACAAGAAGAAATGAATAAGCTTGTACGCGGTTCTTACAGCAATCAGGAATAATATGCAAATAAGAAGAAAAAAAAGTATAGCGACGACTAATTTCCATTTTGTTCAGAGACGGTGCCCAATGAAACACGGTCAAGCGTGTTTCCCGGCTCTCTTTGTTCGCACAAAGCCCGCTTGGAGAAATGTCGGGTTCTGTCGAATTCGCGTCAACGAACTTGCTTTCAAGATTGAACGTTTTTCTCTGTATTTCTTTTTTTCTACGTTCTACAGTTATGTATAAGTACACCGTGAGCTAAGATGTGTCACAATGCCTTCCTTTGGATGAAGTGACGCCAGGAATAGATATTCGTGCCATGAAAATTAAAGGAGAAATAAAACTGCATCCACTTGAGAGGAGAACAACGGTACAGACTTTATGCTATAGTTTTTTTAGCTTTGTGCTATATTGTCAGATAGGCGCCAATTTTTTCCCGTTCATAAAACTTCCTCCACTTCGTGAAATTCCAGAGAACTGATTTGCCTGCATTATATTAACGTGAAAAAAAAATTATATTGCGACGCATCTCGTCATAACCGAGGTGGAACGTAAAAATCTGCTTTACAATCCGTTCTGTCGTCCTACAAAAGATAACGTCAATTCTGTGGATTTACGTGCCAAAACTACGACTGTAGTACAGGGGCACCGGATTAATTATGAACACATGGACTTCTTCAACATGCGGATAAATCTAACAAACACATGACCGTTTTTGTACATCGCCCACACCAAAATGCGCTCCCCCCCCCCCCCCAACCGCCCTTCGGTCAGGATCGATCCCTCTATCTCGCGCTCGGTATTCAGCACAACCCCATAGCCACAGGGCTAATCAGCAGCGCAACCCCATAGCTACAGGCCCAATTTCCGGAGTCAGAAAGTGGTATCGACACTTAAACCCCATAATTTTTTTTTATCTGCAGGGTCTTTTTCTTTGTATGCAAAACTATGTAAAAACGCTTCTAAGCTCCGCTATTGTGGAGTGGAACGCGTCCGTCACAGGCGGACACTGCCTACCATGCGTCGGCGCTGTTTAATTGCTCATACGTCGTCGCCTTCGATAAACCTTATATTCCAATACTAACGAGCTATCAAAAGGCTAAGTAGGCAAACTTTTCTTTTGTAAAATAAGAATGCCCGAAGTAATACCCACACCTGAAACTACCGGTTAGAATGCGTCATGTACGATAGTTACAATGACTGCACAGTACGAAAGTTTGAAATTCAGTTATCATGTGGTGATAACAAGTGCCCCTGTGCAATTCAAAACACTGAGCGTCAAAAGTGTAGGTCTGAAGTTCGAATTTCAATGATGACATAGCATCACACAACTCTTCTGTTATTATTATTATTATTTTTTACATTTCACAATGCATCAACGGAAAGGTGACGTTAAATACACGTATTGATCGAGCTCCGATGTACACACTACAGCGTTAAAATACACACTTTTCAAGAACGCAATACGCGATGGAACTAAGGTAACCTGGCATTAGGTCCTTGCCATTTTATAGCGATAGAAGTTTTCTTACTGTACAGACATCAATTACGATAGCAGAAGCCAGAAATGCATTTATAGCACGCCCAATCCAATGCCCATGCACATCTCATTCTTACAAAGCACATAACAAAGATTTCCATGAGTGGCATTCAAACGTAAGCAAACCATCCTTGCTTTCGGGAAGTGAAGGTAAACTTTGCGCATATCGTGTTGCTATTCTTTTTTTTTCTTTCTCATTCATCTTTTATCGATATAGATCAATTGGAACTCCCTCCCAAATACTGATCGAGCCCAACGCTGCTTAGCTTCGGAGATCGGACGACAACCGGCGTATTAAAGTATGGTATGGTATGGCGGACGGCATCAATTACAATTAGTACGTTACGGGCTCCTTCACTGCGTCATTAGGAAAAAGAAAACGGTATTACTAAAGAGTATAAACGAATTCACAAAGTAACACATTTTAACGGCTATACAAATGGAACAAAACAATAATTATAGATATTTCGCCTTTCTCAGCGCCGCTCATGGTAACGGCGTCGCATTTCAAAGCCATTTCCAAGTGAACTTATCGCTGCACTTTGTAAACCAAACTGAAGTTTGCTTAAAGACCACTATAAAACGAACAATGTATTGCAGTTGAACTTTTTTCACATAAGGCAAGAACTCCGATGCCTAGATTTGGCACCAGCGTCCGGGTAGTTAAACGTTTAAAGATATCTAGAACTGGCAAGCAATAAGACGCACGAAAAAAAAAAATACCTCGCAAGCAAGATTTTATATGAATGATAATTTAAAAAATTAAATTATAGGGTTTAACGTGCCAAAATCACTTTCTGATTATGAAGCACGCCGCAGTGGAGGACTCCGGAAATTTCGACCACCTGGGGTTCTTTAACATGCACCCAAATCTAAGTACTGTTAGGATCGGCCTGCAGCTATTTCAGCGCGCTGCACGTGTTCCGATCCAACCGGGACGGTGGCCCACTTCAGAGAACTGCGGATAACCGGCAGACACGTGGCGAGGGGTCAGCTCAGGGGAGTTCTCGAGGGGAGGTAATTGGCGGAACCTCCCCATGCGCTTTTCGAGACACCAGACAATGTGCTACCCGGGTGCGCCACCCGGGACGGCTCCGAGTTCGACGAAGCAGGCTTTGTGCGCAACACGACAACGCAGCCCGGTTCTGCTATGAGCGGGGGAGTTGCCGCGGGAACGTCGCCGAGGGCTCCTTCCCACGCGCCGACCAAGACGCGAGACAATATGCTACCCGGACTCGCTACCCGAGTCGGCTCAGAGTTCTACGAAGCCCCTCTGACGTCGGCTCCGGACCATTACACCTGTGTGTGTGTGTGCGGCACGTGTATGTGAGCCCTCCTCCTCCTCCTCCTCCTCCTCCTCCTCCTCCAAGTCGAGAGCCCCCCTCCTCCAAAAGGGCGGGTCATCTACAATGACGTAGAACTATGACGTCCAGCGGAGTGCTTATAAGCAGCGATTGTCGGCTGCTAGTGGGTGCTCGTTGTCGTGCTCGAAATGTACTCGTGAGCTGTGTTCTCGTAAGCTGTTTGCTGTATGCTCGTCTTGCGGGCTCCATTTGGGAGTCACGCTAGATTGTCGATATATCTCATGTTCAACTGTAAATAACATGTAAATAAATCCTGCTCTCCTAAGTCCAGACGAAGAGTCAAGCTCCTTCCTACAGCTACGACTGCCAAATCTTACATCTGAATGGCAGCGGTGAGATCGGCCTACAGCTCGTAGATCGTCCGACAACTCTAACAAATTGTGGAATCGGCGAGATCATCCGACGAATCTTACAGTACACGGGCGTTTTCGCATTTCGCCCCCATCGACATGCGGCCGCCGTGGCCGGGATTCGATCTCGCGACCTCGTGCTCAGCAGCCCAACACCATAGCCACTGAGCAACCACGGCGGGTATGAATGAATGATAATCGATTCGTTTTCTTCTGAAGGGAAAGTTTTAGCTCGTGAGTTTCTATCCAAACAAATGGCAACGGAGAAATCGTTTTTCTTAGCAACCGCCAGGCCGATATCGATTAGGCTTGTTGCATTTAAAGGAAAAAGTTTCTTCTAGTGACTGTAGCAAGCACGTATTTCATTTATGGCGTCAAAATTTTAAAAAGTTCATGAAGATTACAAAATCTCAGAAAACCAACTATGAATTTACGAACTCTCTAACTAAGAAATGAAAAACGATATCACAATTCTGCCAACTCCACCTAATAAAGGATCCAAGGCAGACGAAATTCAACATGCAGCGTTGAAACAAACCACTAATTTACGAGCAGAACTTTTTGAAGAACACTCGTAAACACAGGAAAAATGTCCCGTAAGCTGCAAATTCATATATGAAATTGGCCCGCGTTAGATGCCCTCATAGATGCAGTTTAAATAACGGCGATATCTATTTTTGCTGCAGAGTTAAGAATTTGTAAGCGTCATGCTTCAACTTTAAGGTTGCCAGCGTTAGGCAAATTTTCTAAAATATTTCAGGCCTTAAATCAAAATTTTCAAAACGTTCTCTCTCGAATACAATAAGTTTAATTTTGATCGATCACACGGTTGTCTCATAACAAACATTTCCGCATTTTACAGGTACTTCAGTAGGGAAATCGCAGTAGGCTCCGAGATAAAGCTTTGTTTTAAGCGCGTGCTCTAATAACTCTGGTGTCGTCCTTCTCCACCACGGCGAAACTATCCCACAGAGGAACCACGAAGCAAGGCACCCTGTTACACATACTACAAAATTTCGCCACCGCTGAAGAAATGAGAGCATGCTTGAACGCATGCGCACGTTTCCTTTATTAAGGCGCGTTTGTGAGAACGTCACTTCGTAAAGGCCTCCCCACGAAACGAAACCTATAGTATTCCGCACCTACAGGAAAACGAAACAAAACAAAGCAAAGATATCGCTCGCTCAGGCGCCCAGAGAAAACAACTCAGGCCGCACAAGAGAGACAAGCAAGGACGCCTCGCTTCAATAATAAAGTCTGTAATCACGAGTGAAAGCAGCGTCACTCAACGAAGAGGCGGCTGTCGACTGCACGTGGCCAATGATAGAATTTTCAATACACGGCAGATGTTCGTTTCCGCGCTCCGTCTGGCCACCGAGCGCGCACGCGTAGGTCTAGCCAATACGCGCGACAGTCGGTCGAGCGATAGAGAAACATATATATATATATATATATATATATATATATATATATATATATATATATATATATATATATATATATATATATATATATATATATATATATATAGAGAGAGAGAGAGAGAGAGAGAGAGAAACAATGTTTACGATTGTAAAACAACCGACAGATTCAATATCTCTTCTTGGTATACCTGCTAAACGCTCACAGATACATGAGATGCTGAGAAGTGATACCGGAAAACATTGTTCTTTAAAGCCAGCCGAAGGTTTCGTTATTTTTCTAAGTCTGTTGCAATCGAAATGTGGGCATCACGAATTCAGCCAAAATTTTATTTCGCCCCGTGCATCAACACACGGCCGCAGCACGTCAGTGCCTAAAGAGCTCGTAGCAGGTAGTGCGAAAGACGTGATCCGTTTGGTGTACATAGGACACGCGGGTGGAATTTACATATTGCAAATATTGGCATCAGCGAAGCGAGCGGGCACAATAACACCTGCGATCACTGTTGCCCACATCCTACGCGTGCAGCGGAAGGGTAGCGGTCAAGGGTGTTGCTGATCTCGATCGACTCCTTCGTTTACCTCTGAGTCACGCAGCGCTCTGCGCGATGCATATATATATATATATATATATATATATATATATATATATATATATATATATATATATATATATATATATATATATATATATATATATCGTCACATTGACACTGCGTGGTTTAGCCAGTGCACGCGCCAATGAGAATGACACCTCCCAAAACGTCATAATCTATTTAGAGCACCAGAGTACGGTCCCAGCCAGGGTGTCGCAAGATGCATACAACGAGCTCGTTTCTTTGCCGCTCGGCGACACATTGTGCGTCAACAATTAGGTCCTATATGACGGCAAGCACCGCAGAAATGACAGCGAAGACCCACCTCCAATAAAAAAAAGCGCGCACACCTTTACTGTAGAGTAACGTATACACAGCAGCGATCGATACCGCACGACGCGAGAGCACAGCACGCCCCTCTCACGCATTGATCCCGCGCAAGCCGGTACGGCGTAGCGGGCTGCGCGCCGTGTTCGCCGCCAAACGAGTGGGCGCTAATGGAGGGGGACGCATGCGCAAAGCCAAATCGGAACCGGCGACGTAATTAGGAACGTCGTGCGCCGCCGCTGCAGTAGTTAACTAGCCCGGCGCAAGACTATACAAAAAAAGAAAAAGAAGGAGCCCGCACGTATTGGCGCAGCAGAAGCCCCAACAGGTCGGGCTCCAGCCACTTCCCTCCCTTCTCGATACCCTTCCCTTGCAATCAGCGATTGATATTGAACATAAAGAGAAGCGATCAATAGAGAGACCACAAAACACGAATCCAAAACTGGCTGTGCAGTCAGTGATGCAAAGCGCGGAAGCCAGCAGTGCATAACTGAGGGAAACCGAGCGACAGAGACGGGGGAAGAAGTGAGATGGCGTTCAAGTGTCACCAGTACGAAGGCTCCATGACGAACACGGCGCACAGGCGTACGACCCTCGGTTTGCGGATGAGGCCGTTCCTATGTGCCGCGCAAGAAATATGCGCTCTATATACTCGAACCTTATCGACACTGCGAGCGCTTGCTTACAGGGCATTCCAGCTTCAGAGGCGGGGGAGGACACACGACGAGGCGTACAGCGGGAGATAGCAAAGGCAGTAACCATGGTATAGCCACACAGTAACGAGAAGGCCTCTTGCGAAAGTTGCCGCTCCTCCGCCCGACACGCGTCGCTCTGCAAGGCGTGCGCTACGCGCGCACGACAGGTGTGCATACGCGAGCCGTCGCTCTCAATGCGACCCTCGTGAATAATTACTTTGACGAGGGGCTTCTGTAGGCCGCTAATGGGCACAACACGGGGAATCGGCGCGAGCCGCTTCCCAATGTGCACAGAAAAAAAGAGCGCGTATAGCGCATGTTGGCTCAACACTCGAAATGTTGCGTGGGAAGAGCCGCAAGAGCCTATATTCTGCCTCCGCGTCGCCAACATGAAAGGATAACGGCGCATACGACCATGCATATTATGCGACGCGGGGACCAAAGAGACGCGGCATCGCGAATGCAAAACGAGAATTCCTGCTCAGTGCGTGCACACGACAAGTCGAAGCACGCGCTCAGAGAGAATACTTGAGTGCGAGATCAAAGGCTATAGAGCTGCCAAGACCGATTACTTTTCCTCGCGCGACCGCATGATAAAGTTACTCTTAACATATGTTTCTTGTTGCCTTCAGATCTATGGTCCTTTCCTTTTCATCTATTTCCATTCCGTCGTTCCAACTACTTTCTGTCTAGTTATACACACGCTACCCCATTCGCCGAAGGAAGTCGTCGGAAGCTAGAGGACGCTTATTTACCCAACAGGATCCCCGTTTCCGGAATGTCAGCAGACGTCGCATCCGTTTCCTAATACGAGACACGCTTCTCTCCGCTGCTTGCGGGATGAGTCGAACATCTCTGCTCGGCGCGAGTTCCAGGCCTAACGTTCTATGACATGACATGAACGCGCCACCTGTCAAGAGTCATGCACGTTATACAAGATCGGTCGTTTCTTGCACTAATAGATTTCCCGAACCACATACGTGCCATCAAGGAGGAAGTGATCTTCGATTACCTCCACAAACTGACAGGAAGGGCAAGTATTGATCGAAGAGACGAGAAACCAATGAGCGGAAGGCGAGCAGAAGAACCCGTGTGCAGGCGTTCACCGACGTAAACGTTCAGAATGCGAAAGACGTAGACACAAATAACAATTACCTGGCGACCACGCGCGCATCACCGGGTAAACTGCCACATGAAACTGTTTAGTAAAGCGAGCTGATCATATATAGCACTGAGGTAGGCAGACGTGAATAACTAGTACACGGGAAAAAGTACAACAAGACGGGAAAAAAAAGCGCACATAAACATGTGATATGTCTGCTGTCCTGACATAAAATGAAATACAGAATGTGAGAATAGACAGTTATAGTTTTCCTTTCGCTGCGTCTGCACCCTTTTTCCGCCCGCTAATTATGTGGGTCCCCTCTATCATACAGGCTACAGCGCGCTTTGCCGCAAGGTATTATTAGAAGCTAAGCCCGTCAGAAGCCTTTCCGCTGTTCAAAAAAAATCGCGGTTTCGCCCGGAAGGCGAAGCATCGATTGCAGTATCAAATTAGTAGACAGGCATACGAAGTAAGAACAGTAGCTTTACCGGCTGCATAAACTTGTAAATACTCGCTTACTAAAGAAATCAACAAGCATGGTGTCAGCGCGCACAGGCAAACATGCACAATCGACCACCGCGGACACTCGCTGTCAAAACGCTGGCGTGCGGAAGCGCGGCAGGAAACCGCGAGAGAAGTGACTTTCGTGCTGTCTATCGCCTGACCGCAAACTCAGCGGCGAGAACGCGCAAAGCTACAAGCCGTCGGTTCACCTAGACTCTGTCCCCAAAGCAGATCGTTTTCGAGATAAAGCTCGCCCGCGACCGCGCGCGGCCGCGCATTGCTGCCGGCATACTCCCCCCCTCCCCCCCCCCCGCTCCCCTGGTTCCTTGCGCGTGACGGAGGACGGCACGCTTCCTCCTTGCATTGATCCGTTGAGCGTGCGAGATCGAGTCGTGATCGTCAGCTCAACCTTGCACGCTTTTACTAGCACTTACGACGCGCGGCGACGGTGTTATCGCTCTTGGACTTTATACGGAACATCACGACGACGGCGACGGCAAGAATGGGCCTGGGGCATCCATATCATTGCTATCGCATTAAAAGACGTCCGGGGGGAGGAGAATCACGGCCACGCTTGCTCACTCAGGCACGTGCATACACACCAGCTCGCATAAACACACGAACAACACATAGCTGCAGAGGTATAACGTATCTTCAGTGTCCGAGTCGTACGAGCAGCGACTACATGCAGTTACTTGAAGCGAGCTCCACCACTGGAAAAGCTGGCGCTGCCACCGGCGTGACGTGGTATGAGGGATCACGTGGACACAGCGGCCGCGTCGGCTGCTTCGGAAGCGCCAAAGCAAGCTAAAAATGAAAGTTGAAAGTTGAAAAATGAAAGTCCCCTCTGCGCTGCGGTTCTGATTAAGTGGGAAGGTTTTCCCTGTCGGCTGTGTGCTTGACAACACTTGAAAGCACTATAAAAGGCAATGGCTACCTCTGAGGGCGTCCAACGTGGTATGTTACTGCTCGGAGCCGCAGTGCCGGACATACGCAACGGAGCCGGTTGTGAGCCTTCACACGTGCCCGCAGGACAAGCAGCTGCGTAAAGCTTGGGCAGCAAAACTTAAAACCGGCAAGCAGTCATCGGCTACAACTCTGGTATGCATAAGCACTTTCTCGAGGAAGATTACTGCCACGGCATCGGGGCTGCGATGTTCATTGAGCAGCAGAAAGCGCGCGCTGCCCGGCTAACGTCATGAAGCTTTGATCTATGAAATTGTTGACGCTAGATACTGGCAACTTCACTGGAATGAAAAGGGAAAGGTAAGAAGCACATTTAAAAAACCATGGCATATGCTCACGTTTGTATTAGCACGAAGCAATGAACGTACTGGATTACGAACAGAAGCAGCGGGAAATTGCTCGCTGACAAGACCGATTAACATACAGTGCGATGCAACTTGAGAAATAATGATATTAAAACGTCCAAGAATTTAGAAGAAAAGAAAAAAAAAGAGAGACTGAATCGGCGCGACGGCACACCAATAGCTGCCGTAGAAGTCGCTAACTATAACCAAATTATCTTTGAACAGCTCTGATAGTCTCCACGCAACAATTATTGCTTGTGTACTGCCAAATGCTACCTCCCTGCCTTTCTTGTATTCTCTCTCTCTCTCTCTCTCTCTGCAATCCTCTGGTGGGTGCCAGGGCTAAGCTTACGTTAAACGCTATTGTCACCGCACGCGACTGGTTTCGTAGCGCACTGTAAGTGCTCCACTTCATGAGGTATACATTCGGCCATTAACCACACCTATAAATGGCTACGTTCAACTTTCAACCGACCGTATTTGAGTGCAAGCACTGGCAAAGGCCGCATACATATGATATACAAAATCCAAACTACAACACATAGGACAGCGTTGCCCAAAACCAAAAGGCAGCTGACGTCTACGTGACAACAGTGTTACTTTATTAATGTTCCCCAGGGAAAAACAATATTCAGCACCAAAAAACGTTCGCTAGGACAGAATACACTGCAGTTCTTCATCTCATGAAAGTTCAATCTTGGTTTAGAAATAAGCACATCATGCCTGAGTGACAATCGGATGAGAACCGGCGTATTTATGGACGTGGCCATGTCTGAGTTAAACCCCAAATGACACGCGCAGTGCAGACCAAATAAGTACAATCACTGAAAAAATGAAAAGGAAACCGAAAAGAAAATGAAAGCAGGCGGACAGACGGGTGCCGGCAGGGGAATCTCGGGGGAATTACCGAGCTGATCAATCGCTGCGGCCGCGTAATAAAGTGGACGCCGCCGCGCGCCAGAATCACTGCCATTCGAGGTACCAGGGAAGGCGCGCAAACCTCCAGGGGGTAACTCGTAAGCGCACAGCGCTACGCAATAACCACTCGAAGGCAGAGAGTGTTCGCACGTTCCGGCATAAATGACGAAAGTACCGACCACCTCAACGAAAACAAGAAATGCGAGGTAATGAAGGGAGAAAAGAACCCGCAGCAGAGAAGAGAATAACCCATCCGATAGCGGCGCCAGACCAAACGAACGAACGAAAGAATCTCATTACTCATAACGGTGTTGAAACGGCACGCCTCGGCCGCTATTAGAAGGAAAACATGGATACTGACTAGCATCGTAACTACCTGGTGGCATGATGTACGGGCGCATGCGGACCGACAGGCGCAGAGCAGGCCCGGACGCGCACTGACAGCAAAAAGCACAAAGATTACCGAACGTCAGTTGATGCAACGGGCAAATCATACGAGGGACAAGCTCGCTTCTTAAGCCTCGTTGGTGGATAAAACCACCATTCGTCCTACGGGCAAGGTGCTTGCCCGTGATTGAGTTGAGGGTGAGATTGGGGAGGAGTCACTGCGCACGACACTCTATTGCGTCGCCTCTAACTGGAAGGGAGGATAGGAAGAGTGTCGCACTCTTTAAGTTCTTTGAATGCCCTATCTTTGGATAGGCACACATGTACAGACTGGAATATTTTTGGTATCCGCCCACATTTTGACGTATGAAGAAGCGTTAAATAATTTCAAGTATGTTTTTTTTACGTTTTGCATGCCAAACCTGCGATCTTACTAGGCATGTCGTTCTGTGAGTGTGTTTGGAGCGAGAGGGGGTGGGGGGAAGTGCGTGTGGGTTGCTACGATCGGCCAGCGGGGGTTATATCGGGTGCCAGCGGGGGACCTTCTAACCTCTCCTAGCGCGCTGCGACGAACGGTTCGTGAAGCCAAGAATGCGCTTTCCTTGGACTGACTACAGGCGCCGCAAGGCGAAAAACCAGTTTGGTGCTGTTAGGTTCGGCCTGCAGGGGTACTGCTCTGCAAAACTATCTCAGCCCGCTCTAGGTGCTTCGATCAATTCGAGGTGGTGGCGCCCTTCAGAGAACCAGCGAGAACGGCAGCGCTAACCAACTATGAACTACCTTTGGAGAACTTGACTACGGCGGCGTTAATCCACCATACGCCTCGTTCGGGGAGTCGGCGACTACAGGAGAAAGGTAGCTCTGGAATTTAGAGGCGCCGGACAAGGGACAACCGGCGGCCACGCAGCGGGGGTCAGCTCGGGGAACCAACGCGCCTTTCAAATCTCAAGATAATGGGCAAGCGGCGGGTCGACTGCGTTGATGTTGGACGCTGCGAATTGGCAGTGAAAGCTGTGCGTACGTGTGTGTGTAAACCCCCTCCCCCCCTTCCCTCAAAAGGGGGCCGACTGCGATGACGCCGAACGTTTTTGCCTCATGTAGGGATCTAGGGAACACGAAGTGCTTATAAGCGGCTGTTGCCGGCTGCTAGGTGTGCTCGTCGTCGTGCTCGTGCTCGTCAATGTGCTCGTGAGCTGCGTGCTCGTCAGTGTGTTTGGAGCTTCGTGCTCGTATGCTGTATGTTCGTCTGGCGTGCTCCATTTGGGAGCCACGCTATACTGTTGAATGTATCCTCTTGTTTAAAATGTAAATACTCTAAATAAACCCTGTACGCCTAAGTCCCAACGAAGAGTCAAGGTTATCCCTACAACTACGACCGCCAAATCTTACAGCCGACCGAGTGTGGTTAGCTGGTTCACTGCCGCCTTCACGGACCAATGGGAGCAAGAAAGCTCCTAGAAAAGGGTGTTCTACGGCGTTCTCCCACGGACTCCAGTAATCATCACGGTCGTTTATCAGACGCGGCAGCTAACTGCGGAGTAAGCTCGGGAATCAAGACGTGTCAGCTTGAGTCAAGCGTGACAAGCCTTGTCTACGCACTCCTTTAGGTGTGTTCAGTGAAACAAAAGTCCAGAGTGAGTGTGTGAAACCTCGCCCTCAAAGGCGGGTTCCTTCGACTACTTTAGACGCTCCGATTGTACGAATGTACAATGTTCTGGCACGTAAAATGTTCTGGCACGTAAAACCCCTTAATTTTTTTATGCACTTCCAGGAGGCCTGGAAAGCTGTCCCATCTAAAGAAACGAAACTAATTCCCGAAATTCAGGTAAAAGATCGCATCGCGTCACACCAGCTCGAGCCCACACAATTTCGCGTCTGAAGTACACCCCGGATAGGCAGGGAAACTTAACTTTCGCGACGGCGTAATTTACGCGCGTTTTCCGCACATGACTTACAGCACGTCAAAAAAACTGGCAATATAAAGAGCAATTCAACAGAGCAGCCTTGTTCGGTACCCCGGATTATTAGCAGCGTGAACATAGGTCATCAAATGTGTCATACCCGAGGGTTATACCGACTAATCGGGGCGCACTCAGTCCGCGCTAATTGTAGCTCGCGGGAAATGAAGTATGCAAGTCGCAGCGTGTCTACCAAGTTGACATTTCCAAATTCCCTGAGTTTTCCCGGTTTTCCCTGAGTGTCTTTGCGAAATTCCCTGAGTGATGCAGAACTATGTCTTATGTCAAGAAGGGCTGAAACCCTAACGTTCGGTGCTGTCACTCTCTAGTAAGCATATGAAAAAAACAATAAAAACGACTTAATCCAATTTGAATACTAAGGAGTAGTGCTTATGTTATTCAACAAGAGAATAGAAGGGAGGGGTTAGTAAAATGCACGGCAAATAAGATGTCTTCGAAAAAAATTGCAACTGGATTCGGACATTCTCAAATACGAATAAAAATGAGATGCATACAGAAGCAGGTATTTTCGAATATGACCTATTTCTACCAACTGATAGCAAGCTCAGTGGTACGAGGCCCGAACTTTGTCACAATTGAGATTCTCTCTCAACCTCAACTGTCCTGGCATACTCTCAGCCCACGTACGACGCTTCAGTGTTGTGTTTTACTGCTTTAAATAGTTTATTTTCGTTTGGATGACGACACCTGCATCTCGGCATCAGCCAACACTGTTTTTTGAGCTCAAGCTCCTTCAAAACGGCGGCAGCATGCTTCCTTGCTCGTTCATTCCTCAATGCGTAATTACTTTTGTTCTTGTCCTCCTTCCGCCACTCGTTCGTCCCACGGACCATTTGAAGCATCTTCTTGGTTAGTTGCACAGTCCACATCGGATTTTTCGAATTCCCTAGGGGGCGCGAAAACGTCCAAAAGATCAGCCAGTTGGAAAAAGTAAATGCATGTCAATTACTGCCCTTAAGGAGTCAAACCGCCAAAGGCACATCCGAAAATACGCTGAAGGTCTGTCGGTACACGTGTTAGGCATATCGGTGCTCGTACTGTGACAGGAAATACCGGGTGCACACGTGTATAATTAAGGAATACATACAGTGTGCCGCGGCAATAGTCTCTTCCCAGGCTTCTTATGCTTCACTGCTACACTTTTGCGTATGCTTCACCAAGTAACACTTCTATACAGAGGCGAAGCTGACTTTCGGGAATCGGCATTATACAACGAGCAATTCAAAGCCAATGCGAGGACCACAAAGGCGGAGTCCGTGCCATTGCAGACAGCAGCGAATTCTTTCAGTAAAAAACATGGCACCCAACGGCAAGAAGCTTTATAGCAAACGTCGAAGCAGCTAGGGCTAGCGTTGCAGCAGTGGTGGCTATGGCTGCCAGCGGATCTGCGTGCGAGAACGCCGGTTCGAGGCGGCGAGGTAACCAAAATGGCAGCGGTGGTGGCTTTGATTAATGTCGTTTCGGACCTGCGGTCACGGCAAAACGTCCTGAAAACCGGACGGGGAAGAGTTGTTGCGCCAGAAATTTCCGACATTTTGATACATTGACTCTATGAGGTGGGTACGTGGTGGTGCCGCAAAACCGTCCAAATTATCGTGAATCCGGAAAGTCGGTCGTTGACTGTACACTGGCAACTCCTCCAGCCGGCGACAGGACGTCAAAGACGATTCACTAAGATTCCTGTCTGTTATTTGAGTCAGCATTACCGCGACTTTCGGCCCTTTCAATAAAATTACAACTAATTTTCCCTGACAGAGGTACAAATTCCCTGAGTCTTCCCCGAGTTTTTTCAGACTACTCAAAATCCCTGGGAATTCCCGGTTTTCCCCGTTTTCTCGGTTGGTAGACACACCGAAGTAGAAGCAGAAACTTGTTTACATATCACTACGTGAGCTTGAGGACAGACATTATATGGACACTCCGAGCGAATTTTCGCCATCGTCGTCACCGCCGGCGTTGCCGTTGTTGCGCGGCGTATATATTTAAGTATATGTGAGAGATATGCTTACGCAGGCTATAAATTCGGCTTATAGATGCAACTCTATTCAGTAACAAACGTTGCTCATTCCAGCTCTTACGTTAACTAAATAATTTTTCAGAATTTGGCAAACGACAGCCCACAAACAAATGCCACGAAACATAGCATTCGCAGCGCACGCCTTTTATTCTAAATCTTCGCCGACTATTTATTATTACCAGCAAAACAATATAAGTGGTCAAACCTGAAAGTGATGCAATTTCAGTGGCGCGGCTCTTCACGCGTAGCGAAGTGGCGCCGATGCGATGTCATTACAGGCGTAACACGGCGTGTTACAAGATTTCAAGTGTGCCAAAAGTTTTGGCGCACCCGCGTATCTCGCATCGGCGTTAGTCAGGCCAGCATACAGTTACAACAGCGTAGGAGAAGTTCAAAGGGAACGCAAAAACCTTGCTATCGCAGTCGGTGCTTTGCATTTCGGGAGAAACTAACCATTGCTTTTTCTAAACAGTTCGCGTACCACTGCCATCGGCAATCAGCGGCTGCTTTTACAGATGCCACGAACATTTTTATCTCCCCCTATTATTCCGCGCTGTCCGCACGGTTTTTCCCACGACTAGCTTTTAGCCATGTAAACGAA
Source organism: Dermacentor albipictus (assembly GCF_038994185.2). Classification (NCBI taxonomy): domain Eukaryota; kingdom Metazoa; phylum Arthropoda; class Arachnida; order Ixodida; family Ixodidae; genus Dermacentor; species Dermacentor albipictus. Next base: position 392,228,010 of record NC_091821.1, read on the forward strand.
ACAGCCTAGCGAGGCTCTACCTGATACTGAAGCACCCGTTTCCACTGACAACAGGGCGACAGAACGACGTGCCGCTAGCAAAATAATTATACAAGAGCCCCCTACAAAAAGGAAATCCACCTACCTCCAATGCGAACCAAAATGGCACCTAACAAAGCAACAAAGCATACAACCATTCGTAACCTAAAACAAATCGCTCGATTCGATTAGAACTTCGCGCTGCGAGCCTCATTTCAGCGCCGAGAGAAGCATGGGCCGCATTACGCTCGAAGCGCACGGGGACGGAAAGGGAGGCGAAGGGGGCGAAGCCGCTCGACAGCAAAGCGCGGGACGGAGAACCAAGCAACGGACTGGGGAGAGCATCCGGCAAAGCCGTTCGCGGCTGGTAGCAGCTACGTGTGTCAGACGCAGGCGCGCGCGCGCGCACACACACACACATCCCCGAGAGAATCCCGCGCAACGCCGGCAGAGCTGTCAAGCGCTCGCGATATTTCCGCGGACGCGCAAATGGGAACGGGCACGCGCTCTCCGAGGTGGGCTGTATAAGCGCGCCTAAGCGCGCACCCTCGTTCTCGGACGCGGTTTTTCCGCAATTAAAGATCTCCCCCTGAATCTGACGGGAGAAATTAAAAAAAAAAAGTCGTCTCGTCAAGCGTCGGACTGTCTCTCTCTCTCTGGAAGCTTAATAGACAGTAACCCCTCCTCCTCCTCCTCCTCCTCCTCCTCCTCCTCCTCCGCAGTCGCCACCGTTTCTGTTGTGGCGCACGTCAGCGAAACGGCACGACCACGTCCCGGGCGTTTGATTACATAACGCCCTTGATCAACGCTGCCCGCAGGGCCCGTAGTAAAGCGGACTCATTGCTCAACGGTTCTGCGAGCCCGCAGATGACTGTGAGAGCGAAAACGCGCGTGACGTGTTCCTGCAAACATCGCGTGCAAGAAATTGGACGCGAGTACCTTTTCACGGTGGAAGGGAGTAAATTATTTTTTTTTTCCTGAAAAGTATACATTTCTTCTGGCAAGAGTGCAACCGTCTCCATGGTCGACCTCACAGGAAGAGGAAATGATAATAGAACTATCCTCGAAAAATAGAACGGAGAAACAAAACGAAGGAAAGGAAGGAGAGAAGCATACGTGAATATGAGAGATACGATGGAGAGTATGGAAGCACTTCTGCAAGGGGAACGCAAAAACCGTAAAAAGCTTGTTGAAAAGAAACCAATAGGTAACACATATAGCCAGAAAACATCGGGAGAGAGGATAAAAATAAAGCGGGAAACTCGGGAAGGTTAGCCAGTGCAGGTAACGGCTGGCTACCCTGTGCAGGGGAAAGTGCTAAAAGGTGTAAAAGGTGATAAAAGGAATAAAAACAAAAATACTTGGGCTTTAATCCACGCTGTGAAGGTGGTTGGACAGCGAAGCTGTAAACGACACCTAGAACGATTACCCGCTGCTTTTTAAATTTCTTATTAAATTTAGAATTTGCGCCGTCGAAACGACTGGTTCCATTGCATCTTCGTCGTTAGGGCGCGTTTTCGGCTTCACGACATTCATCCTGCCGCGAATGGCACTTGCAACGCACGAGCACAACGCCGTTGTTCACACTGTCGTATCTGTTCTCTTCGCCGCTCCTCGCATGCACACTGCTGTTCAGGAGTCCTCACTTTACGTGGCATTCCCATAGTACTGCCACAACACAAATTCAATGCTTTACTAGGCTGGCCCTCTTATATACAGGGTGTTTCAGCAGACACTTTCAAAAATTTTAAAAGGTTGCCTGTGGCAGATAGCTCAATTCGCCGGTCTACTCCAAGCGGCGGACGCTGCTTGCACAAAAATTGAAATGCGAAATCGACAAATTAACAATAATTCACTAATTAACTTTCTGGCTAATTATGACACATATCACGATTTACAAATTCCAGCACTGGAGTTCGCAAGGTGCATCCACTTGAAACGAATTCTCAGGACGACACCAGTTTCTAGATATAAATTCCCGAACTTTGCGGAGAAATGCATTAACGTTCCAGTTTACTTGTGTGCTTCAGTGCATGAAACGACGTTTTCCTAACAAATTAACTAGAACGCCAATGCATTTCTCCGCAAAAGTTCGGGAATTTATATCTCGATGCTGGTGTCACCTCGAAAAGGAAAGGCGTGGGTTCTTGTGCGTGTTTCTACATACATAATTAGCACGGATGTCCCATTGCGTGCGATTCGGACGTGTATACTACGACAACGGTAAGAAGACGGCATAACGACGGTGTTAACCGATAAATGGCTTAACGAAGGCAAAACGAAAACGACTGCACCAGGAAGATGGAATGGCTATACATCGGAATGACCATGATAAAATGACGGCGGCGCGAGTTATTACGACGAAATAATGAAGAAAGAATCCCGAACTACGGAGCGACCACAATGAAACGACGACGGAACGACGACTACGGCCACCTGGGAGTTCAGTGCGCGCCGAGCTGGTGCTGCCTCGATCCACACGCTATATATAACGTAATTCCTCGCAAGTTCGACGCGCTCCGAGGCGAAAGAAATACGAAAGAGGAGGGAAGGCAGGGACGTTAATTAAGGCCATGCCCGTACGGATACCCTTACACTTGGGGTAGGGGAAAGATAAAAGAAAGGCAAGACAAGTAAAGTACTGTAAAAGCGGTCAGTGTGACGCACACTCTACGAGGAAGGTTCGTTGACACACACAGGCGTTCGTTTGCAGTCCGGTCAGGAGGACAGATAACCTAGATAACCTAAGTACCAAAATCAAGGAGAAATAAGCAAGCACAGGTACGCACTGCAGGCACAATGATGTTGTTGTCAATGATAAGACGGCATGCAGCGAACAAGGCTTGTGACCAGCGCGGCATAGGCGCTTATTCTCGCCCATCCCGCAGCATGTATACTTATAACCAAGGAGCGTTCCAGTCATCCAGCGTTCGCGTTCCTCTTAACATCCTATAGCTGTTGCTATACACATCGCTACGCGTCCATGTGCAACAGCCGAACAGTCTTCGCGCAAGGACATTTTTCCACACAGAAAGGATCGACTGCCAGGTGCAGTGGCACACGCGACGCATTGAAATTGCAGATAAAACTACGCACTTCGCACTTTCATTTTTTTTCCCTTTGTTTTCGGAATGAGTTGGTTGGAAGCGTGCCAGCACACATGTCATCAAGCGCAGGGGCATGCCACAAAAAAAAGAGCGTCAGAAGCGATACGGGAAAAGGCATCACCTGACAGCCGGCGGACGACCAAAAGCGGGCAGAAAAATACCCGTTTTTCGAATGCCATAAAATCGACGTCACCTCAATTTTTTTTCTCTCTCCTTCTTATTTCTGCTTCGTTTCGCAACGTCCTCTTAGATTTGAGGTTGCGACGAAATGCCGCCACGTGGCAGTGCGACAGGCCTCCAGGCGACGCCGATCTTTCGTCACGAAAGAAACCCCTTCATGGAAGACTCGCATACGCTCACGCGCGCGACGTCTACCACAATAAACGTCGCGCACTTTCGTCGGAACGGTCAGCTCGCCTGAGGGTGAATACTGGAGCGCATCGCCAAGTTTTCATGTTTGTTTCAATGATTTTTCGCCCAAGAACACGCCTAATGCATGCTTCAACACAGTCGCCGGAGAGAATTCCAGAGATAAACACAGGTAGACAGACAGACGGACAAGGGAAGCGTCGGAAACATCTCAGCTTCGCGAGAGGGGAAAGAAAAGAAGAAATAAAAACGCGTTTAGTTTGAGCGCGTTAAAACTTTGGCGTTCCTCTCAAAATTTAAGGGCGCCTTTCTGCGGGTCTCGGCTTATTCTGTTTGCTTTTCACCAACTTTGAGCAGTCGGCCACGAAGAAAATTGGCACGTGCCTACTCGCGAGTTTCCCACCTCCAAGAAAGTGCAACACAACGCACGCATCCGAGATCGAGGCGCTGCGTCGTCGACGATGGAAAAAAGTTTGGCGCGATCGATGTAATACATAGAACAGGACCGCAAGCTTCCTCGGCGAAAGGGTACGAGCGCGTACGGAGCAGCACGCCGAATTCTCGACATTTTTCTCACTTCTATAGTCAGTGCGCCTTCGAGGAGTCGAAGCCAACGCGCGTTTTTCACCACTGGGGTAACGTCTATGCGACGCGTCCCTAATTGCGCGTTTGAGAGATTCTAAAAGCGAAGTACGAAGACGTGTCTGCAGATATTGTACTCAACTTCTGCGAGCGAAGCTGGCAAAAGCCAAATTAAACGGTAATAACTTTGAGTTACTGAATGCGAACCATTTCTTGACGAATATTTGCCACTTCCACGGTGTCTAGCCACCTACGTCTTGGTGCTCTTATAGTCGTTTCGTTAACTTGGCATGTACCAAAACTGACATCGTATGACAAGAGTGTATGACGAACAGAAATGATAGGACAAGACATGAATTTCACGGCATGCGTGTCATGTACGTCATGAAAAAGCCGCCTACATCTTGGTATGCATCAAAATCGGCATAGTATCACGAGAGCGCATAACGAACGTAAATGATAGATCATGACATGAATGTCATGACATGCTTTTATTAATGTCATGACATGCGGCTTTTTATTCAACGTTCGAGTTCCGCTCTGCACCGCGATTCCTTTAGAAAACCCTCCCGAAACCACCACAGCGCCTCCTCTGCGCCCATTCGTTCCGCACCAAACTGTCCAAGGCCACTGAAGTGTACAAGGATTAGCACAAGACGCGGAACGCAAATCCTCGTACACGGTACCTTTCAGGATGCTCTTTAAAGAGCACGAATGCGCGAAAACCACCGCGGGAAACGTGGCCGCGGCCTACCACTACTAAGCTCGAAGTCACAGGTTCCATCCCAGCCATGGCGGCCTCATTCCGATGTAATGCAAAAGTGCCCTTGGGCACGTTAAACAACACCACTGGCTACTTGTTAAGGAATCTCAAGTGGCCAAAATTACTCCGGATGTAAAAACTCCAGGAAGGAAGCAAGAACAAAAGAACTTGTATTTACAGCGTCACTATTAGAAAAAAAATGAAGTAACGAAGGCCAGTACGATTATGCTGATGGGCATTGAAGACCAAATAAATTATGGGGTTTTCCATGCCAAAATCAGGATTTGATTATGAGGTACGCCACAGTGGGGGACTCCGGGATAACTTGGACCCCCGGCGGTTCTTTGACGTGCGCCAAAATCTAAGTACTCGGGCATTTTTGCATTTTGACCCCGCCGACATGCGGCCGCTTTGAGCGGGATTCGATCCGGCGACTTCGTGCTTAACAGCCCAACACGATAGCCACTAAGGGCCTTCAAGATATGGCACGTACTCAAGAAAGAAAGAAAGAAAGAATAGTTGCTTCTTCCACTTCTCCGTACTTCCTCAAATGAACTGAGCGTTATCTGGGGACATCGCATATTTCGCAATACCGGAATCCGCCCCAATATGGAGTGTCTCGTAATCAGGCCGCAGTTTCGTCACGGAAAACTTCAGAATATAACTTTAGCGAATGCGCGAAAAACGGGTTGGCATGACGTATCGATTCCCTTCGCTCGATTCTTTTCAATGCTTATCATCCACAGATCACGACAAGCCGACAAGATTGAAAAGCTAAGCGGAGCACCGTTCGTACCACTGACAAACCGTGAAAGGGAAAAGAAACAGAATCCATACGTTAACCCAGTCACGAATTGAAAACGGACTATAGGTAAGCTAAAATGTAATAGAAGCCACATTCGTCATACAGCCTATGCATTCTATTCGGGGGACGTGAACAGCGTGGAGGAGAAACGTCATCAACGTTAACGACATGGTGTTAAAGCAAGATCTGTCATCTAGAAAACAAGTCCAAACAATAGCTTACCTACGCCGGATCGCGTGCGCAGTCGGAAGCGAGACCGCAAGAATTCGAATTATCAGCAAAAGGACAAATCATTTATTGCTGTAGCTGAGGCCGAACTTACGAAGCTTTCGTTTCCTGATTAAAGCGATGAACTAGGCTAGCTCGCGTTCGTTCATTTATGCGCCTTTCCGTGCTGTCTCGTTTTTCCGTCAGTGTTAGAAGCCGTGTTAAGTTTCACTCAGCGCCATTCAAAATAATTTTTCTGTCGTGACTGCCGTTTGACACTGGCCGGCCGCCTTATCACATTTAATATGTCAAGCATGACGATTGCATGGCTGGCATCTGCTCTAACGAACAGTTCTACACCATAACAACATTTTGTGCGTGTTTATGTGAATACGGGGGCAGGGAAGGGCGGCTGCGACGGCAGGGGGGCAACCTGACCCACGCGCCGAAAGTTTGCCATTTTTTTCTTTTCATGTTAGTGCATTCGCTATGTTCTCCAGAGGCATGTTTACAAGTTTATCCCCCTATCCGAGGCGTCTTCTACATGACCGCCACTTTGGGCCCGCACTAATCACCGGCTTTGATTTAACGCTCAGAACATAGCCGATACTCCTGACTAATGTTTGAACGCAACCGGCACGCAGCCTTGACCAACTACAGAGATGGGATCCAATTATCGAGCGAGTGTAAGCGCGTTTGGCTGGGCGCTCGTATTGCCGAACGCGAGTAGCCAGGCCCGCCCAGGCCGACAATTATATATGTGGGTCTGCACTCAGTCGCGAGCGCTCGCGGAACCAGGCACGTGCGAGTACCACGAGGAAGTCTGCCGTTAAAGATATCACTCTCGCCGCACGAATGTTGGTGTGAACTGTAGGTAATCGCGGAACATCACGTCAGACGTAAACTCGGTGTTCGATCCAGGTCCGGTAGAGTGGTGGTGAGCCCACCCCGTTCAGAACGCGCCCAACTCGTCACTTCGAAAAACCTACTCCCTCCCCTCAAACCACGCGTCACTGTCGATCGTCACGACATACCTTGGCGAAGCCATGTCCGAGATGCCCTTGACCTTGAAGCGCACTACACAAGCAGACATGTCAGTACTACGTCAGCAGACCGGACACACAACATTTGTCCCACACAGCCTTATACTCGTACAATGTGTTTTAACGCGATAACATTTCGGTACCGGTCGGTTTCGCGAACACTTGCATATGTTACCAAAGAAACTATGTTACCAAGAAACAAGAAACTACGCTATTACATTTCTCTTGCCAATCGAACTCAAGGGCGACTATATTCAGCAACGGTCTCACGTGTAGGCTTGGCTCCAAAGCGACAATAAACTGTCCGCAAGTTTAGTGTCGTGATTCTGACAACGCCTCCCACGCTCCGCGCTTTCTGTTACGCTACCTTTTTTTTTTTCCCCTCTGTATTTTCTATGTTCGCCTTTTTAACGCTATATGTAGCGTACGACGTGTACGCTGGCCTCTTCATTATCATTTTTTATTCAGTTTTATTTAACGACTTCCCGCAAGACTGAAGAAGCTTTCCTCATTGCCAGAACGATAGCAACATTCACCAAAGAACAACACCTGGGCGGAGAGCCAGTCGTCGTGTGTTGCGCTGTCAAGCCGGCATCAAAACGACAAAGGACTCGCACGACTTATAGATTTCAAGCTGGCATTCGGAAAAACTTGGCAATGCCGACGATTCTCATTGAAAAGGCGACACAGACGGCTACATAAGGAGTGCGCGCCGTCCTCATCGCTGGCCAGAGGCTTGTCACGTCGGCTTGCCGACGGGTTCGCAGCCTTCAATCATTCAGGTGAGGACCGGACGGGAGCTCACAACAGGCCGCCCCACCGCTTGGCCCCAGCCCTAACGTCATTAACCCCGGAGAAAGCGAGATACAGTGGAGTCGCGCGCCAGTCGGAACCTAGGTCAGTCGACCGGGGACACGTCAGCTCCCTCCCTTACTTGTTGCTTTGCTTTGTGTCGTTTTGATTTATTTTGTTTTCTGTCGCTCTTTCTCCGTTACTGGGCGTCTGCGCGGTCTAAAAGCCCTGCCCCGCCCATGTCTGCACGCATGACGACCCGCGGACGCGTTGCAGCAGTGACGCGATAGCAGCCCTCCCCCTCTTTCAGCAGCCCTCCCTGCGGAGTGGAAGAAACGGCAGCAGCTATCCTGCTACAACATATCAGTTACCGTGACTCAAAATTTCGCCAAGAAACAAACCAGGGTGTCTACCAAGTTGACATTTCCAAATTCCCTGAGTTTTCCAGGTTTTGCCTGAGCACCTTTGCGAAATTCCCTGAATGAGTCAGATCTTTGTTTTATGTCAAGACAGGCTGACACCACGTTGCCCGATGCTGTCACTCTCTAGTAAGCATGCTGAAAAAAAAGATGACTTAATCCAGTTTGAATAGTAAGGAGTAATATATATTTTATTTAAAAAGAAAACAGAAGGAAGGTGTTAGTAAAATGCACAGCGAAAGAAATGGTAAAGCCCATTCCAAATTGAGTCGAACATTTTCAAATACGAATGAAAAGGAGATGCATACATAAGTAAATATTTTTTTAATATCAGCTATTTCTATCAACTGATAGCAAGCTCATCTGTATGAGGTCCTGAACTTTGTCACAACTAAGGTTCTCTCTCAGCAGCTGGGAAGTCAACCTCAACTGTCCTGACATACTCTCAGCCCGTACACAACATCTCAGTGTTGGGTTTCACTGCGTAAACAATTTATTTTGGTTTGAATGAGGGACACCTGTGTCTCAGCATCAGCCATCACTTAGTTTTTTTAGCTCAAGCTCCTTCAAAAAGGTGGCGGCACCCTTCCTTTCCCGTTAATTCCTCAGTGCGTCGGTCCTTTCTGTTCTCATCCTCCTTCTACCACGCTTTCACCACATGGATCATCTGAAGGATCCTCTTGGTCAGTTGTACAGTCAACATTTGATTTCTTGGACTTCCGAGGGGCCGCAAAAAAAAAATGAAAAAAACGGGCAGTCTGAAAAAAATTAATGCATGTCTTTAACTGCCTTTAAGGGCTAAAATTACCACAGGCACGTCTCAAAAAGCTCTGAAGGCCAGCCAGTACGCTTTATAGGCATATCAGGGCTTGTACTGTGACAGAAGACGACGTGCACGCATGTGTAATTAAGTAATGTATACTGTGTCCCGCGACAATTGTTCCCTTCCCACGCTTGTTATGCTTCACCGCCTAACACTAGTGTACTGAGGCGAAGCTAACTTTCGCAGACTGGCATTACGCAACGCGCTGTGCTCTGCGAGCTTCAAAGCCAATCGCTAGGATTACAAAGGCGGAGTCGGTGCCATTGGTGATAGCGGCGAATTCTTCCAATGAAAAACACGGCACCGCACGGCAAGAAGCTTAATAGCGAACATAGAAGCAGCTAGGCCTGACGTTGCCGCGGTGGTGGTTACGGATTTGCGGATTTGCCTGCGAGAGTGCCGGTTCGAGGCGGCGAGATAATCAAAATAGCGGCGGTGGCGGCTTTGATTAATGCCATTTCAGACCTGCAGTCGGAGCAATATACATTGACTATATGGAGTACGTGGTGGTGCCGCAAAACCGTGCAAATTATCGGGCATGTCCGAAAAATCGGGCGTCTAGAAAATCGGTCGTTAACTACTCTGGCAATACATCGTGCCGATGACACGGCGTCAATAATGATTCGTTGCGATTCCTCTGTTACTGGAGCCAGCATTAACACGACTTTCGTTCCCTTTCAATAAAGTTACAGCTAATTTTCCCTGATGGAAGCACAAATTCCCTGAGTTTTCCCTGAGTTTTTCCAGACTGTTCAAATTCCCTGAGAATTCCCGGTTTTCCCGGTTTTCCCGGCTGGTAGACACCCTGCAAACTGGGCAAAACAAAATTCTGGAGTGCATAAACTTATGGGGAACAACGGCAGCAAACCAGGAGCCTAATGCGATTTTCTTAGAACTTCCGTCGAAACGAACCCGTGTTTCCTGCCACGTGCCGTGAAACAAGACTGCCGGCTAAATATAAAAAAAAAGGAGAAAAGAAGAAGGCACTCAAAGCGCGAACCACGCGCCCGAGAACATTTTAAAACAAGAGAAACAAAGCTGAAGCCTCTTCGCATGATAGCGCTGCTGAAAGGGCTTCCGATAACAAGCTCGGGTATCTCTCGCACACGGTTCGGCTGAAGTACGAGCCCTTGATCATGAATCGCCGCTTCGGGCACCGGTCGGGAAACCTTCACTAACAAAGTGTAAGTATTAGGCGCCTTGGTGAAGCCTCTGTTCGTGTGCCGGCCTCGTATTGTGGCACCGTCTAGCATATACCACTGGCAAACGAAAGGCGTTGCCTCAGTGCACACCTGTGCGTCATTTACCACCTTTGTTTTTGCACGATTGGACGCATGACACACAGGAGGCTTCAGACGACACACGCCAACCGCTGTTAACAATGACCACCTATCGCAAGTGAAAGTTTGTGCTGCCACATATCCCAGAGGCACATATGACACTCAACATGCCGAAGATACAAAGCTTCACGAACAATATCGCAGACGCCCAGTATCTAAGTAAGGATAAAAATAGAGCGGGAACAAATGAAGGAGTGAGGACCTAAAAGAAGAGGTTTCCTAAACATAACAAATAAACACTGGTAACTCAGTTCACTACGTATAATGGTTTTCCAGCGTCCTATCCACATTCAAACCACCAAAAGATATCCCCGATTACACGAAAGAAAAATTGGTTGGCTGACTTCCTACTGTACCCGGGAGAGGTGAGGTGAAGCTTCTACAAACCGTAAGCTGTACATCGGTGTTCTTGACGCGTACAATGAGGCCCAACAGTATGCGCGTCACGCTTTCTCTGCTGACGTCGTCGTATTAAATCCATGACACCAATGTGACTTTCACCACACGCATCACTTGGCGCTAGAGCACGACTATGTGGCAAAGGCTATGTCCATTGTCAAAAGAAACAAGACCACATGGTGCAAAGCTACAGCTGGCTCCGAGATACCCGGTTGAGTGCACAATTCAAAGCCCCTGCACAAAGAGGAGAACACTCATCACCCTCCAGAACTTCTCCTTGAAGCCAGGAATTCCGCTAAAGATTCCGCTTTACATGGCTCCATTACTTCCGTGTGTTCGACGCAAGATAGCCGGGAATCAAGGCCGCCAGTGTGCATAGTGACTACGTTTCTCGTAGGGAAGAGTGTGCCTTTAGCGCCTCCTACTCACAGCCAAACGGGTCGCTAGGGTGATCGCGCGCTGCGAGAATCACAGCTTGGCGCGTGTTATAGGTACAATATATATGAAGGGGTAAGCAATACGCTTTGTATTATCAGTTGCGGCGGTGACGTTTTACGTCAGCAGCATTTTAACGTGTGCCCAGTGGCAAACCATGCATCTACAGATGCGCGACCAGTTTACGAGGCCTAATCATTCCCCAGCGATATAAAAATGCACCGCGACTCATGAGACCCCCACAGAGGCCTATCTCCATGACAACAATGTTGATTATCACTACAAGGTGCACAAGGCACACCTAGGCATGTGTGCTGCCATGCTAGTGTAGACAGTGAGCGGCCTCGTCTTGTCAACATATTTAACAGCTCAGCCACTACATTCCAAGTCAAATGCGTTAAAGTCATGAACTCAGTCAGACTCAATTTCTTTGCAAATTACATGCCATGGCTGCATCTCAGGAGCGGAAAAACTCGTATGAAGAATAATTCCCGTGAAGATACAAAAAGCGTACGCGGAAGCGTGTAAAGAGTATCATAACAAAATTCGTTTTTACATCCTGTATGTATTTTTTAACAAATGCACGAACAAACAAAACACGCACAACAGAGAGAGATAAAGAGAAACGTAAAAGGAAGTACGTCATAGGATCTGGTATATAAACGCTAAAACCACGCCCCTCCACCATACACGATAATTAAGGATGCGCAATGACGGACACTCCTGATTCTCACGCTGCACAACGATTATAAAAAACAGGATACAAAGCTGTCATCTCACCACGTCCACGTAAATGGAGCAACAAAAGAAATGACAATCTCACGGAAGCTTTCCAAGAAAACGCCAAGGGCGCTTGGTAGAGCTTGATCGCACGGGTCAGTGATAGGAAGGGCAAACTTCCGGCGCCTTCTGAGTTGCTGAAGGCGACGATACGACGTTATTGGCTGTGGCTCGGCGACAGGCGTTCAGAAGGTTGCATTCGTGAACTTGGTCTCTGAAATTGCCATCAATCAACTGCCAAACAAACATCTTTCGCTGCTAAGATAGATTATGAGGAACAAAAAAAAAACAATATTTGCTACGCACAAACCTTCGTGAGAAGAAAAGAGTAATGCGATCGAAGGCAAAAAAAAAGAAAAAAAGGTGGGGGACATAACAGAAAGCAGGCAGGCGAGCGAGTAAAGAGCGAACCAGTTGGGGGGGAGTTTCCAGGACAGCCAATTTCTCACAAGTCTCCGCCTGTGAAGGGTGCACCACTGCACTGCCCCTCTTGTTGCGGCAAAGCTTCGTCAATTTTATTAATCATTTTTTTCTAAAAGAACGAAAATGCGACGAGCTGTGCAAGAATCGAGCTACGAAACTCGGTTTCGGAAACATATACCTAATGACGATACGGTTCTATCAAAATACAGTCACGACTCGGATATGAACTCACGTACAGCTGTTAGCCACGCACCGCGAGCTGTCTCAAAAACGTGGTTCGTTCAACTTCCATGAATTCGACCCCGACGGCACCTAAAAATTCGTTCCAATTATCCAAAATTAAAAGTTCAAAAATTTTTGAAGACGCAAGGTTGCCGCCTTTCTGGATTTACCATTCTAAAATCGAAAGACTGGTCAAATTAACCGACGTAAGGTGAACGGAAACCTACTGTGACTAGTCTACAAGTCGTCATAACTAGAGGACAAGATATGTCCTCTTTTTCGTGAGGTCGTTTCGTCGCGTGGCTTTACGTCTTTTTCACCGTAAGAAGCACGAAGCAACAAGCCTACTGGTTGCTACTAGCTAAGCCAATATATTTTTTTGTTACCGAGAGTTCATCCGGTTTAGGAACAACAAGGCAAAGTCAAAAAGCCTTCGTGTCGTGTCAAACTTGTGTGCTTCCTTTTCCAAAAGCAAACGAAAATTTTAAAGTGTTCGCTTTATCCACATTGGTAAGCTACTGTTATCCCGATAAAAGGACACACACAGACACACAAAAGAAGACCAAGCACAAAACCACCGGCTCACAAGCTCGACTTCCGGTTACCTATTATTTACTTTGACAATCAGCAACGGTAAGTTGTAAAACATGGCTACAAGCTAGGTGACAGTGCTAAACGCAAGCGCACACATAAAAAAAAATTAACGGAATGCTTATTTCGTGGTAAAAAAGAGCTACTCTAAGAGCAAGTTTTACATCAGAGCCAACTCTCTGACTTGACAATTCGAGCACATGTGAAATGCAGAAATCATCTTATTAAACAACCGTTGAACAGACCTAAACTGAAATTGTTGAAATTAACAGAGAGATCGAAATTCTATGCATTGTAGGAACCGGAATTTAGATTCCCGACCTTGACCTTCTTGTAGAAATTGCAGAAAACTTGAATTTTCAAGAAATAGTTAAAAATTTTGTAGCTCTGTACTAACAACAGATATTAACATTCCGTAAACCGCACATCATAGAGCTTCTGAGCAGGATACATAATCTATTAGTTCACGTTAACCTGGGACACCTGCAGTGCTTACGCGGGATTCGCAGAAGCCCCACACCAATATTAGTGGCATAATTCAGAGCAATGCATTATGTAACAATATTGCCGCTTCCTATGCCACAACAAATTAGCTTACAGAACTGAAACATCAGTTTTTAGAATTATTATTATTATTATTATTATTATTATTATTATTATTATTATTATTATTATTATTATTATTATTATTATTAAGCCTGAAGCTTTTCTGTCGGTCTTTTGTCTTTAGGTTAACTTTAGGCGAACGCAACGCACGAACCAAATTCGGAGGCAACGGTTTTCCATTAATTAGCCGGTTAAATATCATGTCACCTTCTCGTGTCGACGTCATTACTTCCGCTTTCTACTTCCGGGCTTTCAGGAATTTCGCCAAAGTCGTGCTCACGTAGCGGGTCTCTAAATTCTACGACTTTGTGCTCTTGTGTGCGGTAATTACAGATTTTTAATTAATTCTAATTATTCTAGACACTTCGATAATTGCACTTGTAAGTAAACTTATGCTCTGATATCATATGTATGTTGAAAGCCATAAATTTCGCACTGTAATATTGTTCTATATTTTCTTTTCTCATTTATTTTGAATTTCGTCCTCGGTCGTCTCAGGAGGTGAACCGGAAGCGCTGCGCAAGAAACAAGAGTGTCACTCGATGCTCGTGCCACTAAAAAGTCGTGAGCCATTCCACTCTAGGAAGGTGGATGACCAGCGATGCTGTTTAGCACACGACACAGAGGTGACGTGGAATTTTGAACAAACGTGCGAACATATTAATTGTCCTGATCGGTGGTCATCGTGACGACAGGTATGCGCGCACGTTCTCGTATCACCTTCTGTTGTTAAATGCGTTCGTCACGCTGGACAATGAACGACTCGTATACCCTTAAGGAATTGTTCATCCAACCGCAAATTTTAAAAAAAATGTTTAACGCGTCTTCCCATTACGACCACAGAAGACAAATCAAATTCTACGTTGGGATGATGAGCGGCAACGGAGCCAGTTGAAGAAGACTACGACGGTGCTCAAGCCATTTGCGATGATTACTGTTGCTGTTTATTATCGTTGTTGTTGTTGTTGTTACGACGACGACGACAGTCTCCTCTTTCCATTAAGCAATGAGGGGCAACGGGGCCAGCTATGGAAGGGAACAACGACGACGACGAACGCGTGAGCTGTGGCACGAGAGCGTTCGCGCGGTTGTGCCGAGGGCCGCCAACGAGACAGTTCGTGGGTTGTTCGCGCAAGACAGAAATGCCGTAGCCATACACAGCTCGCTGTAAAACGCTTCAACGGATGCGGAGTAATGCATTCTTTCCGTTCCCAAATACTTAGAGAAAGGACGCCCGTGTACCATGATTCGGTTTCACGATAAATAGCTCCAGGTGGCCCAAATTAATCTGGAGTGCCCCACTACGGCATGCCTCATAATCAGATTGTGCTTTCCGCACATAAAACCCCAGCATTTATTAATAAATAAATATAATTGCTACATCGAAGCACGTTAGGTAGCGTATTCGCGGGGTGTTTTTACAAGGGGCAAAGATTTCTCAAAAACATGCAGCGAATTCACCAGCCCGTCCATTATACATGGTGAACCCGCCGTGGTTGCTTAGTGGCTATGGTGTTGGGCTGCTAAGCACAAGGTCGCGGCATCGAATCCCGGTCACGGCGGCCCCATTTCGATGGGGGCGAAATGCGAAAACACCCATGTACTTACATTTAGGTGCACGTTAAAGAACCCTAGGTGGTCCAAATTTCCGGAGTCGCCCCCTATGGCGTGGCTCATAGTTTCTGCGTGTGTGTGTGTGCGTGTGTGTTTTCTTGTAAGTGACAACAGCAGGTTAGCGTCAACTCAACTGATAGAAAAACGACACTGGAAACACCGGTTCTGTGTACTGCACGTCTCCAAGCTACGATTCTCGAAATCTTATAACGCGGCAATGCGAAGAACACAAAAGGCACTCAAAGAAGTTCGGATAGGATGCTGTCATGTTACTTACAGCACTCATTCTCTTCTGCCCACACCCCCAAAATAAAAGTAAAGGAAAGAAAACAGAAAATAAAAAGCCCGAAGGATAAGAATGACTGAAAGGGTATACCATGAAACGGGAGGCAGAGAGAGTGTGTGACGCGGACAGTCTGTCCTGTCCTTCATCCGTCACAAACGGCCGCAATGGTTCCATCTCTTCGAACGCTCCCCAACGATCGCTCGAGCACGTCTCCTTTGAGCAAGAAAGGCGGCACTTAGCAGATAGAAGCCGTTCCACTCAAGGCAATCGGCACGGCTGCGCCTCGGGGCTACTATACGCGGCGCTCTCCCCCACGTCTCGCTTTCGCCTCTACGGCCAACGCTCTGCGCAGCTTGCGCGGCTTCGCGGACGGTCACGCGCAGGTCGCGCGCTTCCGAGACCGAAAGGTCCGAAACAAAGAAAAGGGGGGGGATAAAAAGTAAGTGCTCACCGCCGCCGCCGTCAACAACGCCAACGTCCACGCCAACGCTCTCGATAAGAAATAAATTAACGAGAACAGCGAGGAGGCTGCGGACACCACGCACAGAAACGATGGTTCCTCAGATGCCAAAATCGAAACAAATATAAATAGAGATGTAGAAAAGTAAGGCGAACGCGAACGAACCAGAACCGAACGCTCGCAGGGGCCAGCCGCGCGCGGTCTTCAAAGGAAAATCAACGGTTTCACGCAGCCGTCTCGTCTCCCCTAAATGTAGGAAGGAGGGGAGGCGGGCAGGCGAAGAGGGGGGGGGGGGGGGGGGACTGCGGCCGTGAGATGTCCGCGCGGACAAGTCGTTCGAGGAAGAAGCGAGCGAGGCCCAACATCCCTGTTTTATATATTAGGTATTTATTTATTTCGCGGCGTTATTTGATCAATTTCTTTCTGTCCGAACTCGCCGAAGCGCCGCCCACACAGGCAGAAGAAACGTAAACGACAGCGAATTGCAAGAGGCTAAAGACGAAGATAAATATGAAAGAACGGCAACAGCAACGAGGAGGAGGCAGTTTGAACGCGCATGCAACAGAAATAGTATGAGGCAGAAGAGCAAGAATCTGTAGGAAAGAAAGGAGTGCGTTTCGGGGCGTCTCAGTAAGAAGAAAAAGAAAGAAAGAGAGCTCCACGCCGGTACGATGACAAATATACGAAAGGACGCAAAGCGAACTAAAGCCCTTTTCGACTCGTCGAACGGCCTCTACACGAGCGACAGGGGCAAAGAAGAGCGCGTCCTCTCAAGGAAACAAAAAGAGAGAGGGAGCTAAGTAAAGAGTTTGGATAAAGAAGAGAAAAAGCTTACTATTCGCACAAGACCAATGAGGCGTACGCCAGTTCTCCCAACGATAAGCTAAGCTCCAAATGCACCGCCGACGTCTGCAACGATAACAAAAAGAAAGAAAGAAAAGGAAAGAAAGAAGGAACAGCCGAAGGGATGACGAGGCGGAAATGAGGGATCCCGAGCCGTGTTTCTCCCCGATACTTTCATCGCCCAGTCGGCACGCGAAAATGCACGGCGAGAGAATCGCTTCGTGAGTCGTTTTGCGCTTCGGAAGGATACTGCACACAGAGAGTGCCGGCTGCACGCGGCACCAAAGAAGGAACACATAGCACCCTCGTTTAGCTCATTGCCCGCCCGAACGTAAGACGCAAGAACTTACGGGCCGGAAAGTAACGGAGAAACGAAAAGTGGAATCGCAGACACGGCACGAAACAATGCTGCAAGGACGACGATATGAGCTTCCCGCCTTCTATGAGTGACTCTTTCAGATACCCCCCGGCCGAGCTTCGTCCCCTTATGTCGAATACGCCGACGGCGTCCTCACATCAGGGGGCGCGCGCATGTCGCCATTTGCACCGTCGAATTCGCGCATCAAAGAAACGCTCCAGATGCAGCTATGTTCCGATCAAGATAGTGTGGCGCTACAGAAGCGGTGCTCTCTTTTCCAGCAGTTTTCCGTTTACGAGCTCTCTATAACGAAGCCTAACTCGGGAAAGAAAGAAAGAAAGAAAGAAAGAAAGAAAGAAAGAAAGAAAGAAAGAAAGAAAGAAAGAAAGAAAGAAAGAAAGAAAGAAAGAAAGAAAGAAAGAAAGAAAGAAAGAAAGAAAGAAAGAAAGAAAGAAAGAAAGAAAGAAAGAAAGAAAGAGAAGCCCCGCATTCGCGAAAGCTCAATTTTTCGTCATTTCTATGCTTCCAGAGACGAAAGCACGAACATGAAACCCTGACGACTGGAATAAGCTCGAAGTATTCAAAGAAACGGAGCCTGCGCGAGGAAAAAATAAATAGGAAGGCAAAAAAAAAAGACCCGCCTTCATTCCACCCGGTGAAAGTGGATGTAGAGCGACGCTGGTCCGGATATTAGGCAAGTACCACCAGCCCAAGTGACGTCCTAAGACGTAGCACAAGCACCACCACCTCCACCACAAGCGACGTACGTCACACCCGCACGCACGTGCGCGGATGTGCGGCGTACATCCTCATTCTGCGAGGCCGTCCGCCAAGCACAAGTGCCTTATTGAACTAAATGAATGTTCAAAAGTTGATCGCGTCATGAAATGCGTAAAGTACGACTTACACGCAAACTGCGGACATGATAGCTTCGGACTGTTATTTGAATATTCGAGAACAACGAAAATCAGTTACGCGGAAACCGAAAGACAAAAACCACTTTCCAGCTGCCGCTTGAGGTCTGTCTGAGTGGCGGCTGCCGCTAGGTGCAGGTACCGTTAGCACAGCATTCATCCTCATGTAGGCCCATCGCCAACCGCAGTGTATTATTAAAGTAATTGAATTTCTCAAAGGAAAATGCGTCAGAAAATTCATAAAGCAGGACTTGCACAACATCTGCAGACAGGATAGCATCGGACTGTAATTGGCATATACGAGAACACATAATCCTGTTATGCGAAAACTCAAACACGAACCCGTTTTTCAGCTGCCGTTTCCTGGCCGAGCACGCCACGAAAAAAATCCCGACCAACTAGAGGCTAACAGCTTCGGCGTAAAAAAGAACAAGCGGGGCACAAAGCCACGCAGAACACAGAGCGAGGACTAGCGAAATTGGTTCCCGTAAAATGGGCGATTCGCGGGATTCGCTCAAGCATTTGACGTCGCGTATACCGCACAGGATACGCGTATTACTTCCTTCTGCTGTTCATTTCACTATTTTGACTGCAAAACGGCGCAGGAACCGCACTGAGTTGGAGACAACTTTAATAAATTGAATACTGCTCACGGAAGAAAGAAGAAATAGGCAAGGGGCTTCGGCTTATTCCCTCACCTTTTCGTAGCAGGGCTCTTGGCACATGCATTTCTCTCAACAGTGGTGGTCACGTTCATCAGTGAGGTCAATGCAGGCTTTAGTCCAGCGCTGAAATCACCCTCTCCAATCGCAGCTAATACGTGGCTCGCATCCAAGCGCGCGCCAATGTCGAACCGCGAAAAGGAAAGCGACTCGGCCAATATAGCGGGTGTGCGTATGGGAGTAATCGCGCAACGAAGAGTGATTGTGTAATGGCGTCGTTGCTGCGTATCCCGCATGAACGTGAGCGTTGCGGTGACGAACTTGTGAGCCGCAAGGTGTTAAGTGTCCGATGTAACGTGTACGGTAGGACATTAATTACAAAATAACGCTACTTGAAGATTAAAGAGTGCTATGGGCACGGCTCCGGTAAGTTCAATCCCCCAGAAATCTTTTCGAGAAGCAAGCAGTGTGATCGAGCTGGTTAGTAAAGATCCATAACTTCGGATTGCGCTAATAAGGAACGAAAGACGAACAAAGTATGCACAACACAGGCACTGTCGCAAAAAAAAGAAAGCAACAAAATGAGCACACAGATATAAAGAGATCGGTGAGAGGTGCGGAATGGAGAAGGGAGAGAGGAAACTTGAGAGATAAAGAATAAAATTCTTATTTTTGATCTAAAGAAGCGTGGTCGCCAAAAAAGAAAGCTTGCTCAAGCTCTTCAGCAACAGCGACGAAATGAAGCCGCTATCGTAAGGTTAACTAAAGGGCTCACAACCAACTTTTATGACGCTTTCAAGCCAACTATAAAGCTTACCGGTCGGAATGTGGGTTCGGCGCACTAGAACTTATACTGAATTTATTACATAGAAACATACATATTTATACAAACAGGATTGGCGTGCGCACAACCATACAGTGCAGTAAACGCGTAACAGAAAAAAAATATACAACGTTATCTCCGCGCAAACCGACATGACATGCCATCAAGACCAAAAATTACAAACCACTATTGTGAATTTAAAAATTGGTACTCGTTATTCTACAATGAGACCGACGGAACACTGACGCAAGAATCACTATCTTTCTTTATGAAAAACGCTTCCAGTAATTCACGTGCCAGCGACCCCCGACTCTTACCTACTATACGCGAGTCCTGAAAATGCGGCAGGCAGCCACATGAAGAACAATGAAAGGGCTAGAGCGAACCTGTACCGTTTATCACCGATAAGCGTTGCTCCCTTGCACTGAGTGGTTGTGTGCATGTCAATCCTGTTTGTATATATATCGGCGTTTCCATGTAATCAATTCAGTTGTAAGTTGGCGCTCTTCCCATCGCTTCTTCTTTCCATTTGGTTTTGCTACGCCGAACACACATTACAAGCATGAACCAACAAGCTCAACATCGCATTCTGCTTACCCCTCAGTGTGTCCATAGAGTTTCCTACAATATACTACAGGGAACTCTGGCGCTGCGTGCAGTGGTTGACCCACCATGGGAATGACGGGAAGTATGTGGATCTGTCTGATCTTAGTGCTTGTGGATTCAGACGTTCTTGTGGCTTTGTTTATTAGGCTTTATATGCCTTCATTGTCGTCAATTTCAGATCAATCTACACTCTTCGAAGTGCAGAAGATGCTGCGAACACGCACAATCGCTACTAACTGCAACGATTGAGCTTGTCGAGGTGGCCGGATCGAAACGCGCCCAGCGTCTCAAGGCACTGGCATGCCCGGGATAAATTCATAAGGGCATTTCGCATCGCTTGTCAATGCATGCGCCCGTGGCATAATGTTTCAATGCCGGGCTTTTGTACTATAGAGGTCATGTGCTCCAATACTGCCGTCGGACAATTTTAACAACGTTTGCTTAATTATTTATTACGCAGTACTTTGTTGAAAATGACGAGTTTTCAAAGCCACAAAGCCATTTGAAGCCAGAAAGAAATTTAGGCAAATCCATGTACTTCCCATAATTCCCACACTGGTACAACCGTTCTCATTACAGCTCTCGTAGACACTAACGCCAGAGTTCTTTCTAATAATTAGTGCCTGAAACTCTACGAGTGTGTCCAATCCTATAGCGCTAACGCGGGAAAGGTCGTGGAAAAATTATTGATCAGAACCTTTAGAATCTTCATTCGCGATCGTGTTTATGAAGTCGCACGCTGTAAAGCATGCTGAAAACAGTGAAAGGTGAGCTCGATAGCGATCCCATACACTGGCATCTGTAGGAAGTTGTAGGATATGCAAGTAGTGCCCATTGATGTTGCACTCTCACATACTTACGGCGCAATTAGTCGACGGCATCTTGTATCTTACAGAGAGACAAACACAACTCTGGGCGCTCACTCGCAAACTCACACGCGTGCAAAACCAGTCGTTGGCGCCACCATGCATTGGGGGTCGCATCAACTCATCGCGGCGTTGTCGCTCCACTCGGGCCTCGAAGGAAGCGGCGCCGGTTAGCGCGAACCTTCTTAGATCGTAATAAGCGTACAAAAAATCGCAATCACCTATATAATGTAAAGACTACGGTCTTAAACGGTACACATGGTGCACTTATTAACATCCGAGTTACGTACAGTCATCTGCAGTTACGTGGTCAGCGTCCGTCTACCAAGATTTCACCGCCAAGCGGCGCGACGTACAGTCTTTCACGACCTTCTGCGCCCATTTAACGTTAAAATTCCTATTTAGACGGCTGAACAGAGCGCTCGATTATATCGCTATACATTAAGGCGCCTTAATTTCCATCGAATTCACATTACACCTTCTGGACGGTTGTCGGTCGTCTTAACGCGACCACTTTTGCTGTTACTTTAGCTGTCACTTCGTTGTCAACGTTGCAACCCCTTCAGCAATACTTGACATAAAATGAACACCCGCCAGGCAAAAACGGTGAAAAATCCAACGCAAAGAATGACCTGTACATGAAGTTCCACACGACAGAAACAACCTGACATGACGTCCATGTCAGGACACCAAAGGTGTTTTCGGCGCGTTATGCCTGTACAGCACAATCAAATGTCGAAGTTCGCCAACGGCTTGCTGCGACGGGAACACGAACGCTCCATTCAGAGCAACAATAACTCCATCACACGCGGGTTAGCGAACCGACCAAATGGGAAACCCGATCGCGGCGGTGGCTCTTAAGCAGAATACCGGCCACATTTAAGGCTGTTCATGGAATAGTGAAGCCAAACAAGTTAGCATACATGGTCAGAATCGCTTCTTTTCCGGGTGGCTGATTAAACCTGATTGTGAAAGGGAAGCCTAGGCAAACGTCAACGCAAGTGGCAGCAACAAGAGCGCAGACGTGTCTATAATTAAAGCGTCAAATGGACTCCATTCAAGTGCCCAAAGCCCCGACGCATGTCGGGATGTGTGCGAATACTTTACCAAAAGTTTGTATTTCACTGCGCGTAATATAAAAAGAAACGTCAACCTTAGCGGACCTTCACCTCAGCTTTCTCTTTTCTTTCTCGCGCATTTACCGAAACGTTATGGAAACAGGTGTCATTCATAGCATAAATGAATAAAGGGAAAATGAGACATCCACCTGTTCGTAGCAATTGCTACAAAGGAAACCCATACGGGTTCCTCGAAAGAAAAGCCTCATAGTTGAAGAAAAAGGCAAGAGTTTGCCTTTGCTCGTGTTGTCGACAAATTCGACTTCGCCCTGCCATCTGCTAGCCGCCTGGTTAGCTCAGATGGTAGAGCGGCTGCCCCGGAAAGGCGGTGGTCCCGGGTTCAAGTCCCGGACCAAGACGAATTTTTCTTCAACTATGAGGCTTTTCTTTCGAGGAACCCGTATGGGTTTCCTTTGTAGCAATTGCTACGAACAGGTGGATGTCTCATCTTCCCTTTATTCATTACTTCTCTCCACCTTGCGGGTTTCCGCAGAACTACTACGTCAAACTCTTGCCTTTGCTTCGTGTTGTCGACAAATTCGACTTCGCCCTGCCATCTGCTAGCCGCCTGGTTAGCTCAGATGGTAGAGCGGCTGCCCCGGAAAGGCGGTGGTCCCGGGTTCGAGTCCCGGACCAAGACGAATTTTTCTTCAACTATGAGGCTTTTCTTTCGAGGAACCCGTATGGGTTTCCTTTGTAGCAATTGCTATGAACAGGTGGATGTCTCATTTTCCCTTTATTCATTACTTCTCTCCACCTTGCGGGTTTCCGCAGAACTACTACGTCAAGCTCTTGCCTTTGCTTCGTGTTGTCGACAAATTCGACTTCGCCCAGCCATCTGCTAGCCGCCTGGTTAGCTCAGATGGTAGAGCGGCTGCCACGGAAAGGTGGTGGTCCCGGGTTCGAGTCCCGAACCAGGACGAATTTTTCTTCAACTATGAGGCTT
This sequence comes from Dermacentor albipictus, assembly GCF_038994185.2. Taxonomy (NCBI): domain Eukaryota; kingdom Metazoa; phylum Arthropoda; class Arachnida; order Ixodida; family Ixodidae; genus Dermacentor; species Dermacentor albipictus. The sequence continues at coordinate 392,251,230 of NC_091821.1, forward strand.
TTCTTTCGAGGAACCCGTATGGGTTTCCTTTGTAGCAATTGCTACGAACGGGTGGATGTCTCATTTTCCCTTTATTCATTACTTCTCTCCACCTTGCGGGTTTCCGCAGAACTACTACGTAATTCATAGCATAGTAAGAAAACGCGAGTGCGTCATAGTTTCCGCTGCAACTCGATAGCGCTTCTTTAAAGGATCCCTGAAACGGTTCGGACAAATTTTGCAGACGCGTAGGGTACAGCTAAAGTTAATCATTCGCACTACAATTTGTGTGAATCGTCTCATATTAAGAGAGCTACGGACGATTACAAGTTACCCTCCTCGACAGTCATGCATTTTCTCCTCAACACGTTCGCCGAGTGATCGGGGCTAAGCTCCGCCTTCATTCACTGGCTCTGCGTCATGATGGCACGTCGTGTCGTCTCCTTCCGGTTATCTATACACTTCGTTACTGCTACTGCGTTTGGTCGAGCTCAGTGCCACCAGGTGGCTGCACCGTGCAGACCGTTCACGTGCGCTTCTGCTCATGCCGTGAAGCGGTACGGCCAAACGGCCAGGCCCTGTCCCCATCCACTTGCGTTTACCCGAATACCAGACTCGCGAAGCGCTGTTGTGGTAGTAATCCTCCGGTGTAAAGTGACGGCCGCAAACGCGCAAATCCTGTCGCCGATCGGATAGCGACAGTCCGAAGCGCTCCAGCCACTCTAACCGTCTGCTGCCTTCCAGAGGGACACGATGTCGCAGCTTGACATATTGCCAGTCGCTATGTTTGCAGCCCACAAGGCAACAAAGGCGAATCATGGGGTTGGGAAAAGACTGAGACCGACACTGACCGCGGAGTTCTCGTCAAAACGGAGCACGTTGTAACACAAGCAGACGACGCTTGCTGCGTGCCGGAAGTGCCTAATTGTAGTGAGAAATTGTTCTTGTGCATTCTCTCTCTGTTACTTTCTGTTTATAGAAACAAATTACATAACATTCCAACTATTACGAACAACATTTGTTCACCATAATGTTGCAAAAATTATTGATGACGCGCCCTAGGCAGCCAATCGGATAGCTTGCCCTACTTGCGTCATTAGGACAACTAACGTCAAGTGGTTAGGGGCGGCTGAAAATTCTGCTGCGATCGGCAGCGATGTACATTTTTAAAACCTTATAATAAATTACGCGCTTTACACGGAGCACTTAGATGCGTCAATTAATTAACAGAAGGGCCCACTCTGACGACTCAGTACATTTGTACAAAATTGTCGAAATCGTTTCAGGGTCCCTTCAAAAACCAACTGCAACAAAATGTTGGACCACGTAAATTGTTTAAGGTAATTCGGACATAGAGGCGCATCCGTTCAAGTTTTGACACTTGATGCGGGCGAAATGCGAAAACACCCGTGTACTTAGATTTAGGTGCACGTTAAAGAACCCCAGGTGGTCGAAATTTCCGGAGTCCTCCACTACGGCGTTCCTCATAATCAGAAAATGGTTTTGGCACGTTAAACCCCATTATTTTTTTTTCTTTAGCTTTTGACACTTGAAACAGGAGCTGAAGCACCACGAGAAGCTCGCTAAAAGAAGCAGCTTTTAATTCCGAAACTCAAAAAGCGACAGCGACAGGGCGAGAGAGAGAAGACGCCGCCATTACTTATCGCCAGGAGTGACGCATGGCCTAGTAGTCACACTAACCTACTGCGCGGGTCCTACGCATTACCTTCGAGAATCTCGGAGGCCACGCTGCTGCGTAGCGTAGATACCGCGAATGCCGCGCGGTGCGCAACGAGCCTTCTCGCTACCTAGACACTCGGAACTACCGCGTGCTCTGATTGGCCTCTGCATCTGGCTCCTCGGGCGCGGCTACACAAGCCAGGCGACGCCTCCACGGCGCTGGCGTCTGCCCACGGAACGCTGAAAATGGGTGACAAATCTCGGAAGCGGCATGCCGAGATTTGCGTTTTCACCACCAGATGCGCGTACCGTCCATTTAGGTGTCGCTTAGAGGCCGCTGACGAAAAAAATTACAGAATTACCATCTCTGCGGCTTTGCCAAGACTGATTCAGTCGTATACACTACTGATGTATAACAATATTAAACAAAGTAAAGTTTAGTTGCAATTGGCCTTAAACCACGCGCCGCACGCACAAGTGATGCGTAATCCAAGTACCGTCTGGCGCTGCGTTACTAAAATTTTAAAGGCACGAAATTCTACAAAATACTAGATAAAACTCAATGCCGACGAAGCTCCCATAATATATATATATATATATATATATATATATATATATATATATATATATATATATATATATATATATATATATATATATATATATATATATATGCGCGTCAGAATATACATATACGCTCATTCGTTACGAGAGAGGGGGGAAAAGAAAGAAAAGAAAAACCAAGGCAGCGACAATTCCGGGCCCAGACAAAGAAGCCGCAGCATGATAGATTGTTCTTTCCTGCGTCTAGTGTCAAGATCCTGGACGGCGACTTCCCGCCCCGGCAGATAAGCCTAACATCTCCCCGCGCGCCTTGCCATCAGAATATTTCCCCGGAAGCCCCCCGGATCCCATATGAACGAGACTGTTTCGTTTCTTTCTGCTCCGCAAGCTCGTATATCGCTCCTCTCGCATGGAGTAACACTTAACACAACGCTGGAGCTGAAAGCGCCCTCTAAAAGCGTTCCAAGATAAGAGAGAGCCATGCAGAACCGCATATGCAATAGCTTCGCTCGATGAAATCGAAAGGCGCAACTCTCACATACAACAGGAAAGCGACGAAACAACAAAGTAAAAAACGGGAAGTGGAAACGAAACTCCCGCATCAGATTGAATGGCGTGCAGCACACCTTACAGTTCTGAATGCAACGCGTACAGATGGTATAGGCATTCCATTATTGGAGAGTTGCACCTAGTGCGTAAAGGGAATACCCCTTACGCAACACATGGTTACCAGAGACCGGAAGCGGTAACGATGGGCTGCCTCAAACGTCCATACCTGGGCTGCTGGAGTGTTGCTGCAGTAACAAGAAATAGACTGCTTGGCTGTTGGTGCAAAGCGTCGGAAGCGACGCAATTGTCAACATGTTGTTACCTACCTTCAAAAAAAAATCAGAAATGGACAATCACAACGCGTTGTGATTAAACAGGGCGTAACAAGATGTTTCTACCAGCGTTGATGCTGCCGTTCTCGTCTCCTGTAATTCTGTATCGCGTAAAGGGCAAAGCATTTCACGGAAAAGTCAATACAAGTATGTATCAACACTGGTTAAGCCAGCAGAGAGCATAATTGCCGAATCTGTACTATGTCGAACTCTAAAACCACTAAAGGTTTTATTGCCTCCAGAGAAGTGTCCAACACCGCCATTCTGGTCCACTATACCTTGATCAAAGATCCCCTGGCTACTAATAACTTAATATGTATACACGAAAAACCACAACGCGGTTAATCCAAATATCAAAACACCGTCACAGCCAATTATTTTCCTTTTGCAGATTCAAGCAGATTAACACGTGTCATATTCTAACACGTACTTACATCAATGCGATTAACCAAAGGAAACCGCAGTACCAGCAAATGTGCGAAGTCTGCTGGGAAATTGTTGTCAGCTTTTCTGATTCTTGCTTTCAGAGGCCATATGTCGTGAATTAAATGCCCCATTAAACGACAAGGAAACGTCATTACCATTAAAGAACAACGCAATATTACAGTTTTATTGCATAGGCTCACCGTAAATTTTAGTCGAAATGTCTAAACTATTCCGTATTGGACTTTTTATTTTTCTGCAAGTTTTCCTCTTCTATTTCGGTATGTATGCCCCTCCCCTCCGTAATGTATTTATACCCTGAGGGTACTACAAGTAAATAAATAAATAAATAACTTTCAACCTTTCCGCTGCAGGAAAATGGGGGTAAGCGAAGCTTCTCCTATGTGCGCCTGACCATCGTCACGATTAGGTAACACGCAGGTAACGGTGCCGGATTGCTTCGGCCTCCCGCTGCCTCAGCTCGGGATCTTCTACTTGCTGTCGGATTGCCAGGGCACGGGCGGCTCTAACGGTTGGAACGGCGCGTCGACGGCGAGTGATTTCACGGGCGAGTTCTCGCCGCGGCTCGTCGAACGCTGCCCGTACCTCGGGGAAAACGCACAACGCGTGGCCGTAGCACCCATTTTCCGAGACTGCACTGAAGGGAAACAAGGCCAGCGCAGGGCGCGATACCCTTTCCTGCGCTTCCTTGCCCGGCGGAAGCGAAACGGCTCTGACTGGTTGCATGCGTGACGTGAGCGCGCGCCTATGCAGCTGTAATCCTTGCTTATGATACGTTTCGGCTCCGGCGCAGCTGTCAACTCGTCAAACTACCCTTTCCCGCAGCTGCTCTGCTCTGGGATTAACTGGTTTTTTTTCTGCGTGACCACGACAAAGCCACTTGTGAGTCAATACAAGCTTCGCTTGAATAAATAAATAAGGACGGTTTATGCTTAGCAAATGTTTCGCCACATGCACGCGCTTTCTTTTCAGCAGGAACAGGCTTTACATTCACACGCTTTTTCCGTAACGTGCACCGCGAAGGGAAGATACCCTAATCAACCCTCTCAACCAGTGTCTCGCAAGCTGCTGGGCTCCAAGCCGCGCTTGCAAAGACCTCATCTCCGGAGGGATCGCCTCATGTTAAGCTGCAGGAGCTCGAGTACTGTATCGGCGACTTTGATGGAAGAGCGAGCTGCTGAAAGCGGCATCGATAAGTGCGAAGCAGGGGTCGCCGCCTAACAATGGGTCACATTAATAACCGCGTCTACACAGTGCGCTTCCTCTGAGAAACAATGCTCCAACGAAGATTTTTCGGAGTTCCTTCTTAACACAGCACATTCCCGCTCACTGTGACCCAGTCGCGACCAAGAAGTCCATTAGCGTTAGTGGTCGCATTTGCACGGTCTTCCCCTCGGCTCTCCTCCGTATACCTGTGCTCTCAAATGTAGTGTTATTACAAATTTACGAAAATAGCATTCACGCGCAGCCCCAAATGTAAGCTTGATCCAGCGCTGTCACTCTACATAAACGACACAGTCATCGTTCATACGACACTTCGTTTTTTCTCAGCGCACCTACCGGCTGGGAGAAAGATCAAAAGTAAGCCTTGGTGCGAATGAATGAATGAATGTACCAGAACACATGACGCTTGCAAACCTTTTATGTGAAGTGATAATAGTTACGAAGGCATGCTACGTCACCAAGTGAATGCCTGTTTCCAGGGCAAAACAAGTAAACCGCTGTTTGTCGCGCCCGAACCCCTAAGTACGAATGGCACGCATGATGCAAGTTGTAACGTCGGCGAAGAAAACGCTCACCGTGTGTAAGGGGGATAAGGTTATAGTATTGGAGTTCGTACGTGTACAACATTCGGCCAACTAAATGAGACTAATATTTTACACTCAGATATTCGCTCGTCATTACACCTATAAGATCATTCACTTTCTTGAAAAAAAAAAATCCCGGAGACGCAGCCTCCATGGTATTTGCCTCTTTTTCGGGTCCTCCATGGTGGTAGACATGCTAGGTGACTGAATTACGGCAAAACACGCAGCATTTATGTGATCGAGAGAGTCTCTGTCTAGATATAGCAGTACCGTAAATATGACGTCCGTATACCTCACCATTGGGGTGCCTTCGGAGATCTTTGGAAGAAGAATAGCTTTCTATGTCCATACTATGCAGTACACCAAGACTCCTTGTTTTCCAACCTGCAGATGGTGCTTAAGCCAGCTCCGGGAAACGGCTGGCCCTTCACGCGTTGGTGCATGCATGGGGTCGTTTCGAGAAGAAAAGAAAGGATGCACAACACCGCCACTAGCGGATCTGTGACGTAGGGCAGAATAAAAAAAGAAAGTCACGACGTGACAGTTCTTTACGCCGGGGCCAGCCAGCCGCTTACAGCACTGACAAGACGTTGAGCGAGTAACACAGGCGGCGAGTACAAATATCGCCAGAGCAGGAGTGTCAATATCTATCTGTCACTCGCTATATGTGCATTACGTTCTCCCAGCGAGGCGCACATGTAGGTAACACCACAACGCAGAATGCATAAAATATGTACTCAGTGAGTCACTGTATATATGAGGAACCGCACGCAGATGCATGTTTTCTTTCTTTCTCTCGTAGTGGTATTGAGTGGACGGAAGAGAGCTTCCTGAAAGAGAACGCGGTAGCTGGCCACAAGCGCGGTGCAGACTGCCGACGGTCAGCCACGAAAATGCACGAACTTCACGACACGCACCCTGTCGATTAACATTTATCATCATCAGAGCTCTAGTCGGTTACCGAGCGATCGTTTATCAGCGCAAGCATCCTGCCAACCCCGGGTAATACGACGACATGTTTGATGTGAGGCGCTTACGGCGATAGGCGGCAGACCATGCGCATGCTATCGAATAATTACTTGTAACCAGTGCACGGCCGAAGAAGCAGGACACGTAATCTCGTGCACGTTGCAGGTACACAGCTATGCTGGCGTTTCTTTTCGTGGAGAAAGTGTACGCAACTGTACTCCCGATGGATAGATAGACAGAAGCTTCCTTAAGCAACACAGGTGCGCGCCCACTCATATATAGGTAGCAGTTCACCGGCTGCATTTTATTGTGTGCATCTTCCGTCTTATAAAGGACCATCAGCGTTCCGCGCGCCCCTTAAGATGGAAGGAATATATCGGTTAGCGTAACGAATACTGTCTCGAGTTCGTCATTTTTGCTCCTTGCAGCAAACCGTGGGAGGGAGAGAGATTGTGAAGGGGAAAAAGCGCTACTTTCTGCGGCCCTTTAGGGAGCAAGGCTCAGCGCCTAAAACCGTGAATAACACAGGAAAGAAGCAACACTGCTCCTCACACGGGACCACAATATTCGAAACAGAGAGAGAGGGAGAATTTTCAATGGGACAAAAGCAAGAAGGTCGCAAGACAAAGGTTTGGCTTCGGCTCGCTACTCAACGTACGAGAAAGACAGAAGGTAATGAAACATCGAGAGAGAGAGAGAGAGCTGATAACGATGATAGTGTTCATCGAACCACGTACACGCGCAATGTACATACATATTCGGAGAGCAGTCAATTGCGAACTGAGGGCGAAAAAATCCTTAGCCAAATTCACGCAGAAACTTTTTTGGTAATTGTCCAAGTATGGTAAGCATTGTGCCACTTTCTTATCTCCACGCAGCCTGGTGTCACTGTCAACGTTATGGAACTTGATCCGACCAATATACACCATTATCAACTCATCGGTCGTTCGCTTATCATGTTCGATACCGTAAATGATAAAGCATGCTTAATTAAGACAGAGTTAATTATAGTACTCGAACCCGCGACCACTAGAGTTAAGGTGACGTTAATTAGCCATAGACAATTAGAACAGAGTTATTTAAGGCATTCGAAACCTAGACCTTTGGTGGGAGTCGAACACACGACGTTTGGTGTTAAGGTGAATTAGGATTACTTTAGCGAGGCCATTGCAAAACCGCCACTAGATTTGCTGAAGGGGGTATGCAATTCTTTAGTGATGGTTCGGATGCTTGTTTTGAGCTTGTTGTTTATTGAAACGTGTGCTGTTCTGTGTTGTACGGGTGATTTCAATGAATGTGTGCTCTGTTCGCTTCACTTTGCTCAGCGGTTGTAGCCTCTGCCTTACAGGGGTATGAGCCATTGCATTTTTTTTTTTTACTTACGAAGGTACGAACCATTCCTCAAGGGGGTACGAGCCATTCATTGTCTTACATGGCGGACATATTTCTCGTCGGGTATGCATACAAATGCTTACGCACTTAACAATCGGCGGATCCAACGCTTATGCGAGAATCGCTGATAAGCGTATAGCTTCTTTTTGGTGTTTACTGAAATGTTCGGTTTTTAATGATGGCGCATACCAAGTATCGAAATTTGTCATCAGTTCTGTCTACCTCAAGGCCCCTCTTTCAGTGCACGCTCTGGTCCCATTGTGTTCAATTTACTTCGTACTCCGCACTCGGCTGCTTTTGATGCCCAAGTGTTCATTTCTCCGCAGCCGACTTCTTGCACGTTGTGTTTCCCACTGCTCCACTCCTTGCCTCTTGTTCTGTTTGTCGATTCGGGCGTCTACCCGGTGGCACATACATATTCTGTGAGTTTGGCCATGAATTTTCCCCAACCCACGTGTATAAGCCCAGATGCACATATCAAGTGGAACATGCCCAATGGCCCAAGTACGTAGCTGTATAACATGCGAAGACCCCTTGTACACGCCTTCCATTTCTTTTTTTTTTTAACAAAGTTCACTCGCAAGAGAATGCTAAAAATAATGATCATGGATGTGAAGCGAAAAGCACGTGGAAATCTACAGAAGTGGTTCACTCACATTCTTGTCATCAGCTGCTTTAGAGAAATACGAAACTAAATTTATCTAGACCTCTGTGTTGCCGCAGACGGTGGAAAGCAACATTGAAGTGTGTTTTTGAATCCCTCGAGAATGGTCGGAAATCCACGATGCAGCAGCAACATGACAATGCACTACACGCAGTTCCATCTTCACCCTCTGCGTTTAAGCAATAAAATGAAGTCCTCAAAAAAAAAAAGAACGTGAGGAGACGGTTACTTCTCCCACGTACCTACTATATGGTGAGACGGTTCTGCCGTCTAACCGCGATATGTAAATTTTAAAAAAAATATGCTTTTCACGTTGGTCACATATTAGCAGACAATAAAAACCAGCTTGAATAGCAATTATGTCCCACAGCTCTATTCGGGCCTCAGCAGGATAATCGTCAAGACAGGAACACCCTGAAGCCCCGATGCGTGTGAGCGTGAGGGGGGCAAAGAAAGCTTCTATTTAATAGGCGCGCGACCAAGCACGATATAGGACATGGAGAAACTGAACCAGAACAGAACCATGTCATTTATCGAAGCCTGTTGCGAGAACCACACCGGCAATGTGAAAATCACGCACACGTGTTAAATGAATGACTGCTATTCTAAAGTATATGGTGCCTTCCGTGACACTCGCTAGGTTGCAAGACGCAACGGTGCCACGACGCGAAAAAAAAAATTATGGGGTTTTACGTGCCAAAACCACCATCCGATTATTGATTATTGATTTGAAAAAAGGCACGTGGAGCTCTTGTTTCGGAAGATGTGGGCGTGCCAAGCGAATCCATGAATACTTTGTTTAGCGCAAAACAACAGACGCAAGAAAGACGACCCAGGACAAGGCGCTACTCTCAACTGACATCATTTTATTGCGTCACTCCTTTATAGACAGTAGAGCGGTCTATAAAGGAGTGACGCAATAAAATGATGTCTGTTGAGAGGAGCGCCTTGTCCTGGGTCGTCTTTCTTGTATCTGTTGTTTTGCGCTAAACAAAGTATTTATGGATTCGCATGGCACGCCCACATCTTCCGAAACAAGAGCTCCACGTGCCTTTTTTCAAAGAGCACAATTAAGCGCGCGCAACAGGCACCGCGAGAAAAGACGGGAGTCGCGAATCCCGACGCACGAGCGCGCGCAGCACGCGGCGCCTACATACGTGCGCTCACCTTGCGAGACCTCCTCAGGGTTCCACTACGCGACAGGACGACGGTTTCCGCCGGCGAGACCGGCACCGTGAGCACGGACTCTTCGGCGCCCATGGGGGCAGCCCCAACCGCATAGTGCCTCCGGGGGGCAAGGCTCGCGCACCACGCCGCCTCGCTGGGACGCGGGCGCCAAACACGAACGATGGGCCGGCACGCGCTAGCCACGGGGGCGCGCGCGCTCACGTGCCGGCCACGCTGTCCGCGCTACTGGCGCGAACCGCCGGCACGGCGCAAAACTCCAACAGGCGCGTCTCCTCCTCCCCCTCCTCCTGCGGGCGCTGAGGGGAGGGACGTCGCGCGGGGGAAGAACCCCGCGCGCGCGAGCGCGCGCTTCGATGCCAGCGCCGCCGCCGACGCCACTCCGAACCCCGGCTCGAACCGCGAGCGCGGGAAGCTCGCCGCAGAACTCCAAGTTGGAAAAAACTAAAACCAAGAAAACCGCGTTCTGCTCAAGGGCGCCGCCAACGAGCTGTCTGTCTCTTCCATATCGCCGGTAAGAAGAGGGTTCCGACTCTTCTGCCGTTTGAAAGCTCATTTTTCGTTCGCCTCTGAAATCTGGCGTCCGCTGCATGTAAGGGCAGACTTGCACTCGCCGAACTAACCCGCCAATGGCGAGGCATTTGTCGAGAAAACGGCAGGTTTCAGAATCCGACGTAGATTCAGCGCTACTGGAAAGCGAGATGAATAAATGTAGTACGCAAGGAAAACCAGAAACAGCACGGGCTTCACTGATCATTCCTAGAGACTTCAAGAAAGAAGAAACAGGGTAGAACGGAACACTTCTTTCTTTCTCTACACTCACGCCCTCTTATTTCCATGAAAACACCGGAAATATGTCATAATGCCACAGTGCCAATTAACTGAACTTTGTATATTACGGAACAAGCGCTGCCAATCTTTACTGCAGTTGTTGATATTGTCCCAGCGTCCAATCAAATTACGTGGTCTCATGTCCCAAAGCGACTCATGGGCTATCTAAGAAGTTGTAGCAAGGGAACGGAGGAAGGGGTGGAGGGGAGAGGGCAGGGCAGGAAGTCAATCCAACGTCTCACATTGAAAAAGTTAGGCAATGGATTCACCTACCAAATTTATGTACCAATGCAGCTTACCCAAGTTTAAGGAACAAGAACGCCATAACATATAACGAAGGCTGAACGCCCTCGATGTTGCAATATCGTCGACAAGTTGGGTAGAAAATGTGATGTTAGCAGGATGAGACTACACACACACTGACGACACCAACTGAAAAGAAACGTCCAGGTATAAGCACTGGCGTTACAGTTCTTAAGCGATTGAAAGAATTCAAGAACGTGTGACGCTGTCAGAAGTCCCTAAACAGCGCTAGTATATTCGGCCTGGGACCCTTTAAAGACGACAGAACAAACATAATGCGGTGTGCAACAGACTACGGTGAATTAGACCATCGGTATTTTGACGCAACGCGAAAGCAACCTACTGAAGTATTCCCGTACAAATAAAAAAAAACACCGGAAAGAAAAGCTGGCACAGTGTACTACGTGGGCAGTGCCTTCGGCACCAAGCGATTAGAACAGAAAATGGAGAAGCGAAGGTTATCGAAATGACAGAAGGCTCAAGTACTAGGTTCGATTTAACTGCGAAGCAGGAAGCGAGGAAAAAAACTAGCTCTTCATACACGAGAAGCGGCAAGACGTACGCCACGCTTCAACACCTCTGATGGGCAACCTGTTGGGAAGTAACCACGCTTCACGTCTTCACTCATTAAGATGGGACAGAGGAACAAAACTACTCATCGTCGTCGAAAGGCACCCGCCGATCATTGAAGCTGCCATTAGCATATCTCCCGTCGAGTGGGAGCCGAACTCTGTTATCAGACAGACACTGCCACATTCTTGTACAACGTTTCCAACTGCGGCAAACTACGAACTCAAGCGGTACGTATTACACTGCTAAATTTGGAAAGCTCGCGGCCGTCGAGACAGTATTAACAAAAATCTCGCACATAGTTTCGAAAGAAACGAAAGCCAATAAGGCCCTTTGGGGGCAGGTGGTGCCACCGCTATATTTCATCCGGCTTTCGCGATGAAGGGCAGTCATCTATAGACGTAAAACTTCACGTGGCGAGTCCTCGGGGTTACATGCCACAACACATGCCGAAGCACACGGGAAAACTTGATTAGCTAACGTGATTCGCGAAACGTCTGACTTTGAAATAAGTGACACGTGTCCGATGAAGCAGTTAGTACATTTAGCGCGACGAAAAGATATTCGCACTATGCAGGTTCACAAAAAACGAGAGGGAAGAAATGTTTCAGCGAATTCACGAAGCCTTCCTGCCACTGCTTTTCCTGTCACAATTTCCATAGTGCAATTTCCATAGTTTTTTCGTGCAGCGCATGCAGGGGCAACGGCCGACCGTCCAATGTCGTCTCAATGCGATAGATAATGTTTGTCTTTGCGAGTGAAATCGACCACAGTGGCACAATAAATGCTTCATGCGCTCTTCGATGCCGCAGGCGTCGCACGTAGCACTGTCGGTCATTCCAATCAGTGTAGTGCAGGCCTTCATGAAGGCCATTCCGAACCACAGCCGGTAAAAAAGCGATGCCTCACGTCGATGAAGCCCGGCCGGAATCGAAGCTGGAGCGAAGGGTTCAATTCATGTAACCTGGCGCACCTTATATTTGGGGCGTTCCCCTCTGTCAAAGAAAACGTGCGTACCAGGTGGCGAAACTGTCTTGCAGCGTCGGTCCTGGAAAGAGGAATGGGAACGCTGTGTTCTTCTTGGCGTGACGTTCGGGCAGCTTTGTCGGGCTGTTTTGTCTGCTTGATGATTTCCACTGACCCCGCAAAGGCCAGGTAACCAACGCAAAATAATTTCGAAGACTTTTTGTTTGACGCCGTGGTGAAGTTTGACGATTTCGATCGTTAGTGGCTGCTAGTGAGTTAGCTGTTCGTGAGTGTAAAGCCGGTCGGGAGTCAGCAAACACGGCCCATTATTTTATTGTGACATTCTTTCCTTCAAGCCTTCGCCTCCGTGACAATGCTCAAAGCTTCTGTGTTGTCCTCAGTGTCCCACACGTTTTGACTGAGTTAGTCATGGCGACTATTAAATCAAGGTTTCCTACGCCATCCAAATAAACCGGAGCGGCTCAGGGGTCAAAATGCCAAAGCTTTTCGTTCCAAGTGTTGTTTGCCATTCGTCAGCCGCATTCACTAATTATTGGCTGGCATCTGCTCCTACGAACAGATTTAACGTAACATCAATTTTGTGAATACGAGCCAAGGACTTTTACGCCGCTGGAAATTTCAGGAGAGCCACAAATACTCCAGTCAACAAACTGAACTAGATAAGAAGGACCCCCGTTCTATTCAATAACCAGTGTGCGCCCAAGAATGTTGCGACACGCAGGACAATGAGCTGAGACCGCATTCACGAAAGCGATGTCAAAGCGATGTCTGAAAGCACATATCTGCTTCTTTGCGGCCACGTGGGAATATGCTTCCGAGCACTCCCTTGACTATCGCTCCGAAATGTCGAGAACGCGACAGAAGCTCATTGAGACGAGATTTCTCGACTGAAAAGGACGAAAGGCAGATACATCAGTTCGCGATGTTGAAAGACTAAATCAAATCGCTGCATTGTTGCCTACGGTGACGACCTGTGTGAAAGCAACAATAGGCAAAGATGACATCATATGCGAAAGATCAAGGAGAAAATATGACGAAAAAGTGCGAACAACAATGCGGCGAAGAAGGCCAACGAATACAAAAGGCACGAAAGCGTGAGTTTAAACGCAAAACTCAGACCGAATGCGGACAACGACAGAAGTTGCCACAAGCGGTGGCCTCTCGGCTTACTTGAAAGCAATTCGCCATGTCCTATTCGTGCCGCTAATCCCACTGGTCGGGTCCTAACCCTGCAGTGATTAGGACAGCTCAACGACTCGGCTGTCAATGCAGCCGAGTGTGTAAACCTGAAACACTGCGCAATCTGTAATTTTATTTCACTTAGCCCTTGTTTGTGCAAGTTTTATTTTTCGTGGCCTGAATATATATATTTTGTGTGCCTGACCAAGAAAAGAAAGAAAAAATTAAGAATAAATTTTCAATGTATTTTTTTTTCGTGATATATTCAAACCTGTTATCGCTAACTTTGCATATACTAGGTAGCGTGTGACATCCCACACTCCTATATTCGCTGTCCTAAGCGTGTGAATTACGGTCGAAAATTATTCGAATGTTGATTGCGTCTCCCCAAAGTCATGTAACCGACTTTAGGTGGTAGGTTCCAAAGGTGCGGCAAAAAAGCCTCATCGCTGTGGGCCAGAACGTGCAGATATTTCCGAAATTTCATGGTAAAGAAGACCATAAGTCTGTGGTACTAAGTTTATGAAGTCAGAATTGCTTGACCTGTGAGTTATCAGATTGCTAGTTTTCAATTCGGCTTTTCTCTCGGTCTGATGTGTGTCGCGATGCATTGCGATTCTGACAAGACCTACTGGACAAGAAAGCTTTAACCGCCCTTTACCTTGCACTTAATTTAGCGCTTGGTTTTAGGATGCCCAACTTTTAGCAGTTGTCGCTCTGTACAAATGAGCGAGTCCTCGGAGCTTGATTTTTCTCGTACTGCGTTCAATGAGTCTCTATTTCCAAAGGCCAAGCTCGATACGCGGCTCACAACACTGCGCTGGAACTATTGTCAAATACAGGACTCGAATTTTGTCTCACGTTCTCAGACTCTGTGTGTAATGTGATGTGTCGTTGTGTGCCTGCCTCTTCTTTTTGCCCCCCTTGTTTTTATGCGAAAGGGTCAAATGGCCCATTGAGCCAAAATGCCAGCATCTGTGATCTGTAGAAGCGAAACGGCGCATACTTTTCCATTGGCTGCGACGCCACTTCACGAGCGCGCCTCAACGGAGCAGAGCGAGCGAAAGAGAACACCTGCACAGCGATAGCGCGCCAGGTGTTTCGTAAGGGAAAAGGGCATCGCCCTCTCCTCTCACGAGCGCGCCTCAACGGAGCAGAGCGAGCGAAAGGTAACACCTGCTTACCGATAGCGCGCCAAGTGTTTCGTGAGGGCAGAGAGCATCGCCCTCTCCTCTCACGAGCGCGCCTCAGCGGAGCAGAGCGAGCGAAAGGTAACACCTGCTTACCGATAGCGCGCCAAGTGTTTCGTGAGGGGAGAGAGCATCGCCCTCTCCTCTCACGAGCGCGCCTCAACGGAGCAGAGCGAGCGAAAGGTAACACCTGCTTACCGATAGCGCGCCAAGTGTTTCGTGAGGGGAGAGAGCATCGCCCTCTCCTCTCACGAGCGCGCCTCAACGGAGCAGAGCGAGCGAAAGGTAACACCTGCTTACCGATAGCGCGCCAAGTGTTACGTGACCCTCTCCTCTCACGAGCGCGCCTCAACGGAGCAGAGCGAGCGATAGGTAACACCTGCTTACCGATAGCGCGCCAAGTGTTTCGTGACCCTCTCCTCTCACGAGCGCGCCTCAATGGAGCAGAGCGAGCGAAAGGTAACACCTGCTTACCGATAGCGCGCCAAGTGTTTCGTGACCCTCTCCTCTCACGACCGCGCCTCAACGGAGCAGAGCGAGCGAAAGGTAACACCTGCTTACCGATAGCGCGCCAAGTGTTTCGTGACCCTCTCCTCTCACGAGCGCGCCTCAACGGAGCAGAGCGAGCGAAAGGTAACACCTGCTTACCGATAGCGCGCCAAGTGTTTCGTGAGGGGAGAGAGCATCGCCCTCTCCTCTCAAGAGCGCGCCTCAACGGAGCAGAGCGAGCGAAAGGTAACACCTGCTTACCGATAGCGCGCCAAGTGTTTCGTGACCCTCTCCTCTCACGAGCGCGCTTCAACGGAGCAGAGCGAGCGAAAGGTAACACCTGCTTACCGATAGCGCGCCAAGTATTTCGTGACCCTCTCCTCTCACGAGCGCGCCTCAACGGAGCAGAGCGAGCGAAAGGTAACACCTGCTTACCGATAGCGCGCTAAGTGTTTCGTGACCCTCTCCTCTCATGAGCGCGCCTCAACGGAGCAGAGCGAGCGAAAGGTAACACCTGCTTACCGATAGCGCGCCAAGTGTTTCGTGACCCTCTCCTCTCACGAGCGCGCCTCAACGGAGCAGAGCGAGCGAAAGGTAACACCTGCTTACCGATAGCGCGCCAAGTGTTTCGTGACCCTCTCCTCTCACGAGCGCGCCTCAACGGAGCAGAGCGAGCGAAAGGTAACACCTGCTTACCGATAGCGCGCCAAGTGTTTCGTGACCCTCTCCTCTCACGAGCGCGCCTCAACGGAGCAGAGCGAGCGAAAGGTAACACCTGCTTACCGATAGCGCGCCAAGTGTTTCGTGACCCTCTCCTCTCACGAGCGCGCCTCAACGGAGCAGAGCGAGCGAAAGGTAACACCTGCTTACCGATAGCGCGCCAAGTGTTTCGTGACCCTCTCCTCTCACGAGCGCGCCTCAACGGAGCAGAGCGAGCGAAAGGTAACACCTGCTTACCGATAGCGCGCCAAGTGTTTCGTGACCCTCTCCTCTCACGAGCGCGCCTCAACGGAGCAGAGCGAGCGAAAGGTAACACCTGCTTACCGATAGCGCGCCAAGTGTTTCGTGAGGGGAGAGAGCATCGCCCTCTCCTCTCACGAGCGCGCCTCAACGGAGCAGAGCGAGCGAAAGGTAACACCTGCTTACCGATAGCGCGCCAAGTGTTACGTGACCCTCTCCTCTCACGAGCGCGCCTCAACGGAGCAGAGCGAGCGAAAGGTAACACCTGCTTACCGATAGCACGCCAAGTGTTTCGTGACCCTCTCCTCTCACGAGCGCGCCTCAACGGAGCAGAGCGAGCGAAAGGTAACACCTGCTTACCGATAGCGCGCCAAGTGTTTCGTGACCCTCTCCTCTCACGAGCGCACCTCAACGGAGCAGAGCGAGCGAAAGGTAACACCTGCTTACCGATAGCGCGCCAAGTGTTTCGTGACCCTCTCCTCTCACGAGCGCGCCTCAACGGAGCAGAGCGAGCGAAAGGTAACACCTGCTTACCGATAGCGCGCCATGTGTTTCGTGACCCTCTCCTCTCACGAGCGCACCTCAACGGAGCAGAGCGAGCGAAAGGTAACACCTGCTTACCGATAGCGCGCCATGTGTTTCGTGACCCTCTCCTCTCACGAGCGCACCTCAACGGAGCAGAGCGAGCGAAAGGTAACACCTGCTTACCGATAGCGCGCCAAGTGTTTCGTGACCCTCTCCTCTCACGAGCGCGCCTCAACGGAGCAGAGCGAGCGAAAGGTAACACCTGCTTACCGATAGCGCGCCAGGTGTCCCGTGACCCTCTCCTCTCACGAGCGCGCCTCAACGGAGCAGAGCGAGCGAAAGGTAACACCTGCTTACCGATAGCGCGCCATGTGTTTCGTGACCCTCTCCTCTCACGAGCGCACCTCAACGGAGCAGAGCGAGCGAAAGGTAACACCTGCTTACCGATAGCGCGCCAAGTGTTTCGTGACCCTCTCCTCTCACGAGCGCGCCTCAACGGAGCAGAGCGAGCGAAAGGTAACACCTGCTTACCGATAGCGCACCAGGTGTCCCGTGACCCTCTCATCTCACGAGCGCGCCTCAACGGAGCAGAGCGAGCGAAAGGTAACACCTGCTTACCGATAGCGCGCCAGGTGTCCCGTGACCCTCTCCTCTCACGAGCGCGCCTCAACGGAGCAGAGCGAGCGAAAGGTAACACCTGCTTACCGATAGCGCGCCATGTGTTTCGTGACCCTCTCCTCTCACGAGCGCACCTCAACGGAGCAGAGCGAGCGAAAGGTAACACCTGCTTACCGATAGCGCGCCAAGTGTTTCGTGACCCTCTCCTCTCACGAGCGCGCCTCAACGGAGCAGAGCGAGCGAAAGGTAACACCTGCTTACCGATAGCGCGCCAGGTGTCCCGTGACCCTCTCATCTCACGAGCGCGCCTCAACGGAGCAGAGCGAGCGAAAGGTAACACCTGCTTACCGATAGCACGCCAGGTGTTCCGTGAGGGGAGAGGGCATCACCGCGACGCCACGTGCCACTCTGACTCTCGGAACGCCGTGTTATGCGCGCACTACTTGTCCGCGCACGCTCTCGCCTGCGTTCCAACTACACCTCGGTAAGGCCAAATGAAAACTCCCATCCCCGCGAAGAGTTCATAACTCGAAGGACCGCTCAGCGGCGTTAAATTCTACATTAATGCTTTCGCATTCAAAATTCATAAGAAGCGCTTAGGTGTCCTCACATTCTTTTACAGCGAAGCTGTTTATGGCTAAGCTTCCGTGCATATTTCGTGTATATGCGCAAAAACCGTGGGTCCACACGCAAACGGCACATACCCCTGCGGACTCCGTGTGGCGGGCTCCTGTAACGCGCCCATTACCTGCCCTTGCCAGACCTGGGACCCCAAGAGGTCCCAGGCACAAAGGTAAGAACACATACTAAGATCGTATCTTAGCCCAAAAAGCCGACGCGCGTCGGCCACGTCTACGTTCACACCACCCTCTCTTTGATGGCGCTCCAAGCGCTTGCATATTTAGTTTCCTTCCGCTCTCAAGCGTGGTGGCGGTCCCATCGAAACGTGACGCGTGTCTAACTTCACCGTGACCAAGGAATCCGGGCAGGAGACGGAAACATCATTTCCCGTCTTTCAAATCCATTCCTATAGCGCGGGGACGCCTTCTCCGACGAGTCCTAGGAGCGGTGCCAAGCGGCAAACTAGGAGGCCGTATATACCAGTACATGCGGCGACCGTACCAGCAGCAACACCGACAACGGCCCTGCGCGTCCGTATATAAACACAACGCGCACACACGAGCACAGTCGACCTGCAGTGCGGCCCAGCCACAGCGCCAAGCGACGCATGTTCATGAGAGCGGAGCGGCGCCGCGTAAGTGCTCCGAGGCACCGCGCCGGAGATTGCCCGCGGCTTCCCCCGTGCGCCGCCAGAGCACAAACACCGCTCGGCGGCAGCTAACGACGCGGGCTTTGACAAATGACCACCTTTCCGAAGCAGCGCGGACGGGAGGAGGACGCACGCCTCCTTTAGCGCGCAAAGCCATGCGCGGCACCGGCGGGCGCCAGCACCCCAGGTTGCGGCACCGCGAACGCATGCACGCGCTTCCTTCCAACGAAAGACTGGCTATAAGACACCGCGCATCGCTCCCGAGGTTAAATAGAAGAAAGAAACCTTACCCGGGTGCTGAGTGAAGAACGTTACTCGGGACCTTAAGAACGAAAACAAAATTTACAAAACAAGTACGCGACGCGAAACTCCACTGCACATCGTATAGAGGTTGGGACGTTACTCGCTCCACTACACGCCAGGGATGCTCCGCGACCTGAAAGCTGGCGCCCAGAGTGGAAAGTCACCGCGCGCTACGGAAAAAAAAAATGCAAATACGCGACGGCGGCAACTATACTCGCGAGATTGAAGTAAGTGCGCGGTGAGAGCGTTTAAGAAAGCAAATGGTCCAGAAGCGGGAGTGACGAGCCGAGGGGAACCGTACGCGCGCCTGTACGTTCAATCAGCAGGTATCTAGACGAAGAGAGGCGCAGCTGCGGCCGCGATGAATGCCACAAGACGGGCCCACGGGCGAGAGCCGATTATAAGGCGCGTTTCGTGCGACCTGTCGTGAGAAGAAAGGGGCCACTCGCACGCACAGGAAAAGCCGGTGCTGCTGTGCGGATCAATCGGTACGTCGCCAGTCACCGAATGTGTTAAGAAAGCATTACCCGTGGAGCACGGAGAAAATGCGTCGCGTGTAGGAAAATGAGCGCTGGCCGCTATATGCCGCCGACGCCCCTCCGAGTTCTCGTCTCTTATATGCCATTGTGCATTTCGCTATACCGTTTCTCTTACGCGAAATGCTGCTGATGATTACGAGCGCTCCATACCCTCGGAAACGAGCAGGTGGCGCCTCGTCGCCCCGTTTGAGCAGACTCCTCCGAGTGATTACGCCATTCCGAGTTCGAACCTTGCCTCAATGACTGCGCGTACGATTCCATACCAGGTTTCGACGTTCCGCGGTATGTTTTATTTCATTCAGTAGTGAAAACATGCTTCAGTAGTAGAGCACCCTATAATAACTATATAACGTTAAAAGTCACGCAACACAGCAAAGTACTAGTCACATACATTCATACACAACCAGCAAGTCCTGCGCGCCACTGCGTGCGACGATGACGATATACTATATACATATACTATACGCGTTGGCAGATAATAACAGGACAATATCAAAATATTTGGCAGGTGTGTGAGCAGCTGGAAACCACGTACCTTGAGCCGCGAATAACCCCATCCGTTGTCGACTGTTTGCGTTGGATTTCCGATGCTTCCCTCGGAACCAACATGTTGGCTGAATGATTTATTTTATAATATACCCGCATACTGCAATAGTTCACCGTAACCAGAAAATACAGAGCATGCCATAAAAAGAAAGAAACATTTTTTTTCCCCGCTTTCCCCATTGCTTTTTTTTCCATCACCTCCTATACAGTGCATAAGCACGACCTGTCTATCTTTAATATATACGCAAGGTGTAGTTACTATGTTCTTGGATAGTAGCGCGAAGTGACGCAGACCGACTAGAAGCAGACAAGACGAGCGCTAACTCCCAACTAAATCTTGTCACGTCCATATGTTTCGGCATTTGCAATCACTTATATATATTTTGATAGTTTCAATAAACATTTCCTTGAGAGTTAGCGCTCGTCCTGTCTGCTTCTAGTCTCTGTATCCGTCACTTCGCGCTACAATCCAAGAATATGTTACCGTACCAACTCGCCCAACTTTCTATCCTTCTGTAGTTACTATGCTTTACGCTTTACACGCATTGGTGTGTCGATACTTTGTTAGCTTTCTAGACTTCCTCCGCAGTGAATACTCAAACTCATAACCTGTACAAGTAGTGTCGCTACTATCCCTAACCCGCTCCATAGTCTGTGCTCTTTACTGCCCGTTATATAAATGTTCCGTTATTTTTCTCATTTTTTTAACCTGCTCGTGATATAGTGTAGTCTAGAGGAACGTAATCCTTTTTGCAAAGATGGCTTTTTTTTGGCTCGCTTTAATCATCTAAAGTGCCTTCGTACCGCGTCTGAACTCCTGGTGAGCGGCGCCATGTTGTTAATCGTGCAGAAAATGCAGAACCCAATATATGATGCACCTGTTCATGCCAAACTGTTTATAAGCGGCTCCTTAAAAGAGACAGGAAGATTATATAAACAGAAAATGCAGGCGAAAAAAAACGGCGCATAATGACCTTGAAAGAAAGGGGAGATAGAACGCGAAAGCATACAAACATCCAGACAAAGCAGAAACGATTCTGCAAATTTTTTTTATTTTTTATTTTTTTTCTGCGGAAATACAGAAAACGGTTTGAGAGTTCTTTGAATGCATCCCTCCCCGCATCAGATGTGTGTTTCAATAGAGAACCAAGTATAGTGAAGTCGAAACCCTTTCAGCCACAGACGCCGTATGGCGGCACTGTAGCTGTAAAAGAAACCGAATTTGTCCCCCGTCTTTCTTCACGCACTGCTAAACAGTTCCTTGAAACAGCCGCGGTCTACTCGAGCCGGGCATGCAAGCATAGGACAGCACTTTCGATAGCGAGAGAGAGAGAGAGAGAGAGAGAGGGCGGGGTAAACAGCGTCTCCTATAATTTCCCTTGTTGAGAAATACGCCACCGCCATACCACTTTCTAGCGCTCACGTGAGGGCTAACTCCTGGGCGCGCAAACGGAGCTGGTGGCAAACTTAAGCGGCCCGCCCACGCGCGCCGCATAGCTCACCACAAACGCCACACTTAATCAGCGCACTCGGAAACACATCTCACACGTTTCGCACGTCGCGCCAGGTTAAACGCCTGGCAAGGACACGTAAGAGGCAAGGCTCAAGACCGGTGAACAGAGCCTCAAGCAGCCAAACCGGACCTGCGCTTCGCTGTCACGCGGTCTTCTCACTTCCAACGAAAAGAGGCATCGCAGCCATTGAGCTTCACGCCTCTTACACTTCATTTCCGCTCCGGCTTCCGCGAAAACTCCTACACGACGGCACCTGACTATGACAGCTTTCGTCCCTCTTTTTTTTTTTTTTCCCCCTGACAATTCCCTGAATTCGCAAACAGCGAAACATCCTCCGTGACGGTCGACGTGGACAACCGACCGCCAGTGCGCTTAGATTAAGTTTCCTACAACTGTGGCGCACAGTAGCGAAATCAAGGCGTTCGCGAAACGCTTGTTTCCTGTTCGTACTCCCGAGAGTGTGCGCTCTGGTCGAAAGCTCGCGCAGCTCCCTCATTTAAGACGGACAGGGTACAGCCGAGAGCGGTGACAAAACTCCGCAAAGAAACGCAGCACCTGGCAGGGCTGTGACGCCTCCTATAGGACCATCTCCTCCTATTTACGCGAGTGTATAGTGAACGAGCAATATCCTTACCTTACTTTTCCCCATTTCCCCTTCTCCACGAAGAAGGCAGCCAAACGGGCTCGACCTTTATTAATCTCTCAGAATTTTTTTTAAAATCTCTCTCGCTCTTTCTCGCGCGCGTAAATGTTGCCGCGGCACACAACGGCTGCAAAGCGCGTAGCAGGCAGCGGAAAGACGATGCCCGAACTCAGGCTACTTACTCTCCTTATAAAATCTTACCTACGAAGACGCTAGTTCACGTAGAAAAAAACAGGCGCCTCTTCCCCACCATCTATAGAATTCGCACCATCTGGGGCACCTGTCGGCGCTAGAACAGCTGCTACGTACAACAAATTCTAAGCATAACTATCCGCGTGAATTCTGAGAAAAGGTGAAACCAAGCACAGCTCCTACATGCCGCCTACACGTGTGAGCGCAGCCACGTGGTTAATTGTGAAAACGCGTTCTGCGAGGTACAGTCAATAAAGACACGTTAAAGGCATGCGCGACGTAATGAGGACGCATCAACATGCACCTTTAATGCAAACAGAAAAAAAAACAAGTAACGAAGACAGCAGACCTGCGTTGTTAAGCACGCCATTGTATTTCGTACGGATCATCAAGCTAACGACGCTCAAGCTATGAAGCAACTCTTGAACATAATTTATTCCTCGACACAACTGGCCACGTATAGGTAACATGCGTCGCTGCGCATGATGAGCAAAGAGGGGAAAAAAAGTGCCTTTCATCCACAGTACGCAAAAGCACATACGAAGGCACGCTCTGGCAGCACCCGTTGGCCAACCTCGTATTCAAAAGGCGTTGCCGACGCCGTCCACGTTACACGCCGGCCGTCAAAACCGAGCGACGGGCGCTTCCCTGCAGTCTCGCGAAACTCGCCATGCAGTGCGTACGCGCGATGCACGAAAGAGCACCACTCGGGAGCACACAACGGACTATAGCGGTGCTGCGCTCATCATTCGATTATATGCGCTGCTCACGCAAGCGCCAACCAGAAGGGCAAGCATGAGAACGCCCACACTAGTGTTGTGTTGAGAACGGGCCCAGCAAGGGAAGAAGCTAGAATTCACATTTCTTTTTTTCCTTTTCTCTCTTTCTTTTCTTTGGTGTGCAAGGAAAAAGAAAAGGCGTCCTGCAGTGCCTGAAAGCGAAGATGCAGATATTGTGCATTGGGGCCCACGGTTGGAGAAAAGGTTCATGGGACAAGCAGCTCTCCCGAACAAAAAAAAAAAAAAAATACCGTAAACCTCATTCGTAAGTAAGCAGCTCAGAACTGCAGCCATATTCTCAGTTTCTCTGCACCGTATAATGTTACCTTAACAAACCAAACCCTTACTACAGCAGCACAAATAGCAAAGCAATTGTAAGATAAAGAGTCTCCTCGTCAGACGCCACAGCACCATCAATTTGTGGCGCCTGCCACTCTGCAGAGCACGTTTAGACAGACAAAGGAGGCGCAGTGAAGAACAAAAGATCTTACGCTAGAATTGCTAGTATCAGGTGTCTGCTAATCAAGAAACCGCTGATGATGTACCCTTACCGAAAGCTGCTGGCCAAGGGGAAACAGTATTGACGAACGAAAAGCTATGCGAATTCGGCCCCAAGATTGTGAGAATACACATTCGGCACACGGCGCGATTATGAGCTCCATTTGCAAAAGATAACGAGCAACACAAACCTGAAAACGCGTGCACAAGTGTGCTCCCATATTTGTTCTACACTGGCGCGAATAAAACGCGACAAAAGTAACCTAAATACGCAAACGACGAAGAGGCACTTGCGTGTCTCTTTGCGTCTGTGCTGCTTACTCATGAAAGAGGTTGACCATATTTTCTTTCTTCGGAACAGTTTATCCAGTTGTTTGTCCTCTTATCTTTGCGCCCGTTTATCACCAAAGGAAGTGCGGAGCCTCAACTACGCCGACATCGAACATTTGTATGCACCCAGAGATTCGCGGAACTTAATCACTTTGACGTGACAGAGTGACGGTCGCAACGACCAAGCCAGATGAGGACAAATCGATCCCGGGCACCGCCGTCACGTCGTAGAAGTATAGACTGCCACAGCCGTCACAATCGCCCCAACGCTCTGTGAATAACGCATCAGGCGGTATCCGAACGCGTACCGACACCCAAGCACTTTGTCATGCGCATTCAGTTTCATCCGTGCGAGGCAAACAAACGTGGCTCGTGAGACACAAATAGGGCATAGACCATACGCAATCCGCGACTCCTCGCTGGCAATGGAAACGAGGGAACGTATTTAGTGTTTAAAATATGCAGCTCGATCTATAGGAGCAGCACGCCTACAACTGCTCAAGTTTATGCCGTGCAGATCACTTCCACTCAATGAATCGTCTCTAGCGAAGGGAACAGACCAGGCTGACGCGAGTGGTTACAAATCGTCCCACCCGCACTCTACGTCATCTGGCATAACGTTTTGCACATAGAGATTACGTACGCTCTTTTTTTTTTTCATGGGATTGAGTAGTCTGAAAAGGAGTCAAAAATACAGAAAAAAAACACCTTAGATCCGGTAAACGGAGTAGGGCTTGCACCAGGAGCTGTGCTCACGAACTCTCCCACCGCACCAACGAGTGGGCGCTTACAAAGATAGGAAACACGGGTAACTTCATCCTTGCATACGACGACCAGTACGTTTCGGAGCGTCTTTTCAAGGAAGAAGTAATTTATGGCACCCAACAACGATTTGCACAAGGTTCGCGGCAATAAATCACAGTGCACCGCGACGCAGGCTCTTCTCGCCGCAGCAACAACAAGGACAGAGGAAACAAAATCACCATGAACAAGAAGAAGACGACGAGAAGCCCACGTGCGCGAGGGCTGGAGCATTTGTTTAACCAGAAGACACTCGCGTTAAATCACCGTATATGAAGCAGGCGCCTGCAAGAACGCGTGCGCAAAAAAAAAAAAAAACTCCCTCGATTTACGCATACTTCTAAACAGGTGAGCTAGCACACAACACGCATCAAGCGGACTCCTCTCCTGGCGCAATTCTTCCCGACACAGAATCCAAAGCTCTCCCCTCGCGCCCGCGGTGCAGCCGTGGTTTGAAAAAAGTTCTGCGCTCCCTCCATCGCGGACGGTGGACCGTCCGAAGTCGTTTCATCTCTCTAGCACTCCGTCCCTTATCGAACGATTGCACCGTCGCCGCGAATGATTGCATGCGAGCCGGCGGAGCCATATATATACACTAATAGGTAGCATATGCAGAGACACTACTAATGGATCCACGGTGACGCCACTTGTATGTACGTTGGCTTCGCTCCGGAAAGAAAAACTGCAGCACTCTAGCGACAAAAAAAAATGAAAATCTTCCTAAACTCACATCATTAAAGACTGGTGGCTCCCGATCCATGACCAGAGAGCGTCAGGAATACCAACGGCCCGGCGACCGTTCGCGCAACGTCTGAGAAATTTTTTGAAGCGGACAGTTCGTTACGCTCGGGCACGCGGACCAGCCATTGGATCCGGCGTCTAAGCGTTACCACTACTTACAGGAGAGCCGAAATTCACACCGGAATTGCACTCACTTCGGATTCAACTGCAGGGGCAAACAGGAGTTCGATTCCCAGATGACGCGAGTCGAATTCTGACGGGTTGCGTTAGAAAGGCGCAAGCGTAATTAGATATTTGGGACCGTTAAGCACCCCAGGCGCCTCCTCCCTCTCGCTCCTTCGCTTGCTCGCACGCGCACACAAACGCGCGCACAAACACACACACACACACACACACACACACACACACACACACACACACACACACACACACACAGAGAGAGAGAGAGAGAGAGAGATGCATTCATCCTTATTTTTGGCGCCACTCATCGCCATAACATATGGACTAGCAATTACCATGCCAGCAATAGTAATCGGACACCCTTCCAGTCGGCGGGCAAAAGGTAGGAAAGGTCCAGAAGATTTAAAAAAATATAACGTAAGATGAAACAGGATAGAATAGCTAACACGAACTTCCAGTCAAACTATACAATCTGTTTTTACAGCGCGAAACACAGATACAAGCGCCGTACAAAAGAATGTATAGTGCACAAGCGTAAGACGCACAAATGCAGCAAAAAAAAAGTAATGTACAACCACACCAACTTGCCCAGTAACGAGTCGCTTTGACTCAAAGTTCAGCGCTGCTTAAACCAGGAGAGCGTGAAAGTAGAATGGATGCCAACGAGTATACTCGACAACAATGCACAAACCCCGACTACACTCGCGAAGTTGCTACTACTAGAGCATCCAAAATAATATCAACGCCATCCAAGACCTCTCGCAGTCAGAATGCCCTTTTCTGAAGGCGCAGGGTTGGGAGTCTGTCACAGCGTAATGCGCACTGAAAAAAAAATTAAAAATCCGCCCACAACACCATCGTAGCTCGGCACGCGGCAACAGGAAACCTTTATGCGACCCGCGTAAAGCCCTATGTCACAAATACGATAGCAACATTTCTACCAGTCGCTCTTTCGATGGCGCCAACAGACATGAGAGCGAAAACTGTAAAGACAAGGCAGTATCAAAGGCGAGCACTCGAGCTACTTTCCGCAAAAGCCATTCTCGGTAAACATGTCACCTACGAAAAGACACTCCGCATCGCAGGAGGCCACTTGGCCTCATGTAAACTCGCCAGACGAAAATTTTTCTTTACAAAAAAAAAAAGAAGGCAAGGTGATTTCAGAGAGCCCGGATATTCATGGACCCACAGACCGCGCGACTTTGTGTATCGATCGAAAGCGTCACCACCAACGTATTCATGAGGGCAAGCGCCGTCCCGCTCGTGTTGTATGTAATAAAAAGCTGTACTACGCAGGGCGCATTCTAACTGCTGGATGAAAAGTTTCAAAATGAGCCATAAGTCGCGCTTTAGACTGCGATATCGAAGGCGCGGTTTCGCAAAGGAAATCAAGAGAGAATTCCTGGCGAGACAACGAGCACCACGTGCACTGCAGGCACGCATACACACGAGTCATTAAAGTTCGTTTTACAGTGAACGCCTTATCACATAACAGCATACATACTTTCGCAACAGAAAAAGAAAACAAAAAATAACAATAAAACTGAGCGATCAAAGATATACCAATGATATGCAATATGAAAATGAAAAAAAAAAACAAAGAACAAGTCGTAGACCTTTTCACCATTACAATATGTGAAGAGCACGTGGAGCCAACGTTTCCATGGTATACCCAGTTTTATGCGTTGACACAGAGAGTTTTCAGTTATTGTGGCATATAGGGAAATCCGTGTGGTAACACTGCCTATACGAATTCCCTGACGGGTGCTGTCAAACTATGGGAGTGTCGAGATATATGAATGTTTGGGCTTGTCCTGAAAGTGGCTAGCATTAAAACACGGTCATAATTGCACAAGTATACATATTACGCCGAATAATATCTTCGTAAAAGCTCCTGGGTTCTGCCGTGATGCACAGTGCATAATGTTTACTCGCAAGAACTGTAAGTAAGCTTGCAAAACGGAAGCACAGCGACTGAAAACGACGCACGGCGACCTCAGCCACGCCACGGTATAGCCATCATACAAACAATGTATAACACAGTTAACAACCACACTAATATGAGGTTTGACAACTACGTGCAATTTAATAAATCGCGACTGACCAGAGGTAAGCACAATCAAACAATATTATTGCCGCGTGCTAGAACAAACGCATATCTTTCTTCCTTCCTGCCCAAGACAATTCGCGAATGGAACGCTCTTCCGCAAAGCGTGGTCAACTCAGCCACTCCAGATTCCTTCTTATCTGCAGTACAGACGTGCTTGTAATGTCATGCATTCATTGTATCTTTTGCTAGCTACATATTCTGATGTCTCTTTTATTACGCCTTTCGTATTGGCAGCAATGCGACGGCATCATCGTATTTCTTTTATGCAAATAAGCATATGTTTGCCTATAAATAAGTATGCAAATAAGCATATGTTTGCCTTGCCTATAAGGCTGTCTTTTTACTTATTTTTTCTATCCCCTTGAGGAAAAAGTTTGAAATCACGTGATGTTTGTACCACTCCTGCCTGGGCTTCCAAATGGAAGCCGGCAGTATTGTGAAATAAATAAATAATGCAGTGGCTACGGCTTTGCTCTGCTCAGCTCGAGGTCGCGGGCTCGATTCCGACCGCGGCATCCGCATTCTGGGTGGGTCGGAATGCAAAAACGCTCGTGTACTGCGCGTTGGGTGCTCGTTAAAGAACCCCAAATAACGAAACTTAATTTCTTTTTCTTTTTTTTCTTTACCGACTGCCGTTCTTCCTCCAACTTTACCAGTCCGCCAGTACAATCGTCGTGTTCGATGTAATTGTATACCCTAGACGGGTGCTTATATGTTACATTGAGAAGCGTTCTTGCAAAACTCGGGGGGAAAACGCCGAGCTGATATGTGCGCTGCAGGCGACACCAGTGACTTGGAAAGCGAGAACTGTGACATCGTCTCGAATGGAGGGACGGCTTGGCCGCTCAGGAAAGATAGGGTAGCCGGCTTTCGTTTCGTTCAGCTGTTTGAGCGGCGTATATGAGTGAAATATTCTGCGGAAACGATCGTCACGGGGTGATGCACAACTGCTTTATTTGTTTGTTTGTTTGTTTGTTTGTTCCTTTCTTTCTTTCTTTCTTTCTTTCTTTCTTTCTTTCTTTCTTTCTTTCTTTCTTTCTTGTGCTTTGACGTGATGAGGCGCCATTCTATAGCTTTCACTGTAAAAAGATTCTAACGCGTTGTGGTTCAACACAGCGACGCAAGATGTCGCCACCAGGTTTGCTGCTCTCATCTACGTCCGGCATTTCGGGAACAGTCCATCTTGTACCGTAATTCTAAAGCTCCCTACTTAGGGACTAGCTTTTACAATAAATGATATAGCCCCAAGCGCGAGCCTGCTAGCCCAGCGCAAGTTCCTCGGTCAACATAAGCGTATAAGGCTAACCTTGTTATATGCCGCTAACCCACGTCAACAACAACAAAAAAAAACTGGGATTTTACGTGCCAAAACCAGTTTTTGATTATGAGGTACGCCGTAGTGGAGGGCTCCGGAAATTTCGACCACCGGGGTTTCTTTAACGTGCACCTAAATATAAGTAAGCGGGTGTTTTCGCCCCCATCGAAATGCGGCCGCCGTGGCCGGGATTCGATCCCGCGACCTCGTGCTCAGCAGCCTAACACCACAGCCATTGAGCAACCACGGCGGGTCCACGTCAACAAAGCCTACAATTAAGTTTGCGCATTTGATTTCGGACAAAATTATTGCAGCATTCTTAAAGATGCCCTGAAACACTTTTCTAACGAATCATAGAATCACCTCGCTCTTAGAAGGACGTCGTCTCATAAAGCTCATACTGTATATATTTTTTTTTCGAATCTTTCAACTATAAGTAAAGCTACCGCACCGATACCCGGCTTTTCCTCACTTTTCGTCTCCGCTAGCGCACTGGAAGCTACACAGGGGAGAAGCCAAGGGGGCAAAGACTCGGCCAAAAGTTGAGTGTCGTGGCGGCGAAAGTGCTCGTCGCGGTATAACCCGTAGCGATCGCTGTGGGTTACGCTACGCAGCGCGTCACTGTTATCTCGGAGGCCACGTGGAGCAGACGCAGCTACGCGCAGTGCAAAGATGAAATTATTTTTGTCTTTTTGAGATCGCAGATACATACATGTTTCATTTATTTAATGGAAAATTAGCAATTATACGCTACAGAGAATGGTCTCGCGATAGCGAAATCAGCCAGTAGCGTTGGTGGGTCCTGCTTCTTTCGATGACGCTGCATGACGGCATTGCGGAAGCGCTTCGTGCTTTTGACACGAGATTGCGAATTTTCAGCTGCATGCAGTGCAGTAATACTTAGCTCACATGTTCACAACGGCCTCTATACGACAGATAGGCAACGTTTTCTTACTACGTTCAAAAAGTGTTTCGGGGACACTTTAAGATACACGGTGTGCCGCAGTGTGATATACTCGAGAGGAAGGTGCTGTCGTTGACTCCTTTGTCTTCACAAACGAAAACAGACACTACCCTGGTCACAATCACACCAGCGCCGTAAAGCTCCAGATTCGCTTTCACAATAAATTTTCGGCAACTTCGACCACGGACCAGTAACGTTAAATGAGGCCTTCAACTGCTCAAAACTACACTTTGCTACAAGACACCACGAAAATAAAAGAGGTCATCGATGCAGACCCTCTATATTCGTCACAGTTCACCAAGTGTGATGACTTCCATTATTAATAAATGAGGGTATGCTCTACCATTTCGTCACCATCACTAGTGTTGAACGCGGCAAATACAAACCTTACGCAGCGACTGAACGACATAGCGTACAAAAAAAAAATAATTATATCGGGACCATGGATTAGAACAGTTTCCGCACAGGGGCCCGTGACAACATTGCTGGAGTTTTTGAAGACGACTGGGCTCTGCGACCGCTTTTGATTGCGCGATGAACACTGTTGCGTGTTTGCGAACATCGTCTGCGATTCCTTTCCTTCTCCGTATTTATTTTCTTTTCTTCGTTTTTCTTTTCTTCTTTTTTCTGCCCGCTTCCTCCTTCTCCGGTAGTGCTGGGTAGCAAACCAGGCGAAACGTGGTTAACCTCCTAGCGGTATTTCTCTCTCTCTCTCTCTCTCTCTCTCTCTCTCTCTTTGATGACTTAGTCGGTGTTGGGCGACCACCACTACTGAACACAACATAAACCTTTTTTGCAACAATGTCAGCGAAATCCCTCTTACGAAAACGAAATTGTTGCCCGATGCACAACGGGTGTTCGTAGGGCGATGATCACGATGAGCAGGCGAAAACGCCACCTGCTTCACAATAACTTCACTGGCTTCCTAAGACCGCTCACTAAACCAATAACTCCTGTGCCTAGTCCATATTGCCCGCATAACGGTCTTGGGAGTGATACTACCGGCAGCACATTTAACAGTGCATTCTCGAAAGAACGACTCTCGAAATCGAAGGCAACAAGAACGTCCCACAACTGGCGCAACTGGCAAGAAATCTCAGGCCATGCAAACACGTCGCGACTGAGACTAACGCTAAGCGCCTCTGTTGCATACGTGTGCGACGTAAACACGTCGCGACTACCATTCCCGACCCGCAGGCGCGACCTCGTTTCTTCTAGGGCTCCGCTACAGGGGAAACGTGCTCAGCTTCCGAGAGCGAAAGCGCAAGTTTATGTTCACGCTGCAGAAGGACACATAGTTCGCGAGGGGTTATAAAATTCACTACCATAAAAAAAAAGTACTACAGGAAAAGTAATCTCCCACTCTGGTTATGGCGGCTTTCGTAGCTCAATCGGCGCACGCACGAAGAAGCTCGCACGAGACCTCGCACGTTCGTGTCCGCAAGTAAAAGGCGCACGCGAATGCCGCAGACTTTCTCGCCTCGATGCAATACAATACGAACGAGTAGGCCCATCGACAGCCAATCGGGAGAACTCGTCGGCACCCATTCCGAACCAACAGCCGTTCCCATCCTCCGCAGTAAGCTCCCGCCCACCCTCCCCCTCTTCAAGGCCCAACTGCACCGACGCAATCCCATCTCATCGCACCGCGTAAGCACATAACGGAGCCACAGCACACACACACAAAAAAAGAGAGAGAGAGAGAGCCTACCTTCTTCGCGCGCAGTAATTGGCCAGTCCCACGAGACACCATAACCCGCCCACCAAGATCCAAACTCGCCACGGAACACGTAGGGAGGAGGTAGGGTGATGAGGCAACGAAGAAGCTAGTCGGGTGGGCAAGCGATTCGCTGAAACTCCATTCCCTCAACGGGGCATTACAGAGCCAAATGCCCCATGCCTCTCTCTCTCTCTCTCCCCGCGAAAACGACTGGCTCTCTCTCGCTCTCTCTCTTTCGCGTGCGTGCGTGTTTGCGAACCGAGCGGACTCGCATCACAGCATTCTTGGCATGCGCGCTGTACGTATGCCACTGAGTATGCGGACGCGCGACACGCTTGTGGCTGACAACTGAATCCCTGGGGGGCAAGGCCGTTAACGCGGGCACACCCGCCGCTATACCCGCATCCTTCCTTTTATGTTTGTTCCCTCCTGCGGCCGGAAAATTCCAGTCATGTGAACGCGGACCCGCTGCGCAACGTTTTGCGTACGATAGTATCTCAGAAAACATAAACATCTTTTTGCGTGCGTGCGTGCGTGCGTGCGTGAGAGAGAGAGAGAGAGAGAGATTTATATAGCCGTCCA
Organism: Dermacentor albipictus; assembly: GCF_038994185.2. NCBI lineage: Eukaryota > Metazoa > Arthropoda > Arachnida > Ixodida > Ixodidae > Dermacentor > Dermacentor albipictus. The sequence goes on from NC_091821.1 coordinate 392,283,475, forward strand.
TTATTTTTCTCACTGACATGTCCCTTCCGTTGAACGAAATATCGCGCCTATATTTGCATGACCCAAGGCGGCACACTGTTCAGACGCGCCAAGATGAAGCAGCGAGTCCAAAATATTCGAAGATGTTTACCATGCCATTATCTATGTATACCACGTATGCCATGTATACCGTGCCACAAGTCCAGCGCCGATGGCGCCTTCACAACTCAAGCAAGGATAGTAGGAGTCGATCTACAGCACCTTAGAATCCCTCGTTGTTGCAAAGGGTAAAATCGAGGTAAAGCCCGAATCCTCGAGCCATTTTGGTTCGCATCAAATAACGGTCGCGTCTGTAGACAATGACAGTGTTTTTTTCCAACTCTGATTCAACCCAAATTCGGAGTAAATTTCGAAAGCTGTACCAAGCTCACAACAGGCGAATACTACAATGAGCCTTCCACTCGTCTCGCATTACCTATATCACGAAGCTTCAGATATATGAAACCGCAGGCACAAAGGTCAATGTCGACTGATTTATTCCTACACCCACACTCTCAATTTTTGGTCGGCAAGGCACTGCTTATCACCCGAACGAAATATGTTATCACGGATTTCCCGCTACTCCCGCGCGATCCTCTTTCCCCATTCCATTCCGATCTTTCCGATCCTCTTTCATCACGTTGAATCTTCATCTGTTTTCGAATACGATGCTCCTTGATGCTTAGAGAGTTTCAGATTGTCCAAATACGCATTACCTTTCACTGAATAAGGAGCTAATTCACGGAATCAAGTTACAATATTAAATTAGTTAGGACACTCCGAGGATTTTCAGTATCTTCATTCGTGGGGTTTCGGGGCCTGCAATATTCATTTACAAAAGAAATAATAATAAGATTAATAATAACAGTCGGAAATGTCGTGTCAAATGTCACGTTATGTCAATGTCATGCCATGTCGCATCATGAAAATGTCAAATGTCCCAGAGATAAACCGAGGTTCCTTCAAGCAATTGACGTTTTTTAGTGTCGGCCTAGTATGGTATAGTACAGTGATCTGCGCGTTTCTATTTTCCACTTACGATGCTTCATCATCGCTAGAATTTTCCAGCAGCATTGGCATGACTGTTTCTCTGGTTTGTCAGTATTATTAGGGTTTTCTTTCCTTATTTTTTCCCCCCTTTTGCTTAATCCTGGCTAAACAGTACAAGAATTCCTTCAAACGCCGTGCGCGTGTGCGTATGAAGTGCTCCGTAAGGAGAAGAATGAGATAACGCCGCCTTGCAGCGCCGCGGGCCGAAGCAAATGTCGCGACGTTGAGACGTGATCTCGAGCGCGGACACCTACGCCCCCGCGAGAAGTAAAGTGCAACATTCAAAAGCGCGCCACCGTGAACCGATTATTAGCACCGGAACGTCCTGGCCCAAATGTGTTGAGTCGGCTCATAGCGAATGTCCGCCAAATCATTTCACACGCACGGTATATGGTACGGGAAACACTACTTGCTGATCGAGTACTTAGCACGAGGCAGAAATATTTGTGTGCGCACGAGCAAACAAGAACGGCTGTCCGTCGCCTCTGCGCGCGTTGTGTTCGTCCTCACGCAATTAACAATTTGTAAGTGCTATACATTTTCTTCATGAGAAGCATTGTCTGCCCCATTCTAGGCGCTTTGCGGCTAGTAGGTAGGTAGGTTCCTGTTTCGCCTCGCTTTAATGAATGAATGAATAAACTCGAACGAAACCCGATTTTAAGAAGTTCCCGATCTAACGAAGAAACTCTCATTCCCCGTCAGATACACATAAGGCTCAATATTGTCATCAACCCGAATTGACTAAACTAACTTTGCCACCCAGCCCGATTTAACGAAGTTTTTAACGAGGTGCGCCTAGCGCGTAGTGATCGGCAAGCTGCTGCTTAACTTGGAGCTGAAGCGGGAGATTAAGATCGACGTTTCTATATGGCGATCAAAATAGTGGCAGCATCGTGGATGCTAACAACGCACTCAACGATCGTCAACTGCTTCACACATGCCTGATTCGAAGAAACAACTGCCGAAGCTGATGCGTCGGGCTCTGGGAATCTCCAACAGGATCACGAGGAGACAGCGTCCGGTTCCTGAGAAGAGCTTCGCCAGCTGGATCGAGGAGGTTGCAGACTTGAGCCTGGAAAACTGTCTTTGTGCCGATGCCGACGCAGACGAGGCCACAACGGAGGCCTCAGATAACGAAGGTGTCCCCGTGCTCGTCACCGTTGCACCACAGCAGTCGGAAAATGTGGACGACGCGGAAGACCCCGAGGCTCCTGTACATGCCCATTCCAAGCTAGGTGATCTCTTGAGGCGGTTTACGAGGCAACGAAAACGCATAGCAAGCGCCTCTGAGCAATGAGAAGTGTGTACGCCCAGCGTTGGAGAAGCGCACGCAGGCTAAAATCATTAGTATTTTCACTGCAAAATACCAAATTCGCAGTTCTCTACAGGACGCCGAGGTGTGTTATGCGTTCTTTTTTTTTTCTTTTCACACAAAAGTAATTCGGGCCGCCCTCGCGGATTTTTCACACGCGCAGGCGTCGGTTATCGGCACGTCGCGGTAGCCTTTGGGTGTCGCTATAAAGTACACTCCAACTAATAATTTCACACAGGGTTCCGACGTACGTTACAGGGTTGCGAGGCACACGAGGCAACCGAAAACGCATAGCAAGCGCCTGTGGGCAATGAGAAGTGTGTACGCCCAGCGTTGGAGAAGCGCATGCAGGCTAAAATCATTAGTATTTTCACTGCAAAATACCAAATTCGCAGTTCTCTACAGGACGCCGAGGTGTGTTATGCGTTCTTTTACATTTTTTTTCTTTTCACACAAAAGTAATTCGGGCCGCCCTCGCAGATTTTTCACACGCGCAGGCGTCGGTTATCGGCACGTCGCGGTAGCCTTTGGGTGTCGCTATAAAGTACACTCCAACTAATAATTTCACACAGGGTTCCGACGTACGTTACAGGGTTGCGAAAATTCTCAAACACAAAGGGCTCCTAACGCCGTAACTTGGGAAAACACGCTTGCAACAGCAGCAACTGCGTCCAGCTAGACCCACGCGAGTAAGGAGTTACAACGAACCTCGACCATCTATCTGCTTGGTTAAAGCGCACTTGCGTGCACTACAGGCAAACTCGCATCGCGGCTTCTAAACCACAACCGCTGTCGGCAAACCCACTGCTACAAAAACAATTAAAATATGTCGCGCAAAACAATAAATACAACAACAAAAAAAACCAGCATGGATGCTGGAATTTAATAAACTTCCGTCGCCTTTCTGTTCAAAGGGGTCAGTTATATACGCACGGAATGCCCAATAAATGCCGCCCGAGCTAAAGTCGAGACTATATAACGTATAGGCGTCAGAACACGAACGCGCACAAAATCCCGACCGCACGCTTTCTCCATGTCCTGTACTGCCACTCTCGAAACATTTCGAAACGCCCTACATGAGCTAAAAGTGTCTAACTCTGAAAGCCTCAAAGCTGGCTTGTGTCCTCTGCTCAATCTGCCCACAATTCGCCATAATTCGGTAACATTTCGTCTTTCCCTTCCCCCCTCCCTCTGTTTTCCTTTATTTTATTTCTTTCTGTCATTGGCACACTGCAGTGTACTCCATGCAGAGGGAAAAACGAACCGGTTTTGTCGATACCATCAAACAAAGAGCGCGCACGGGGCGGCCAATCCCCCCGTGAAGCAATACAATCATTTCGCGGAATGGAAACCTGACCGCGAAAACGACAACGCGCTTGCGGACGAAGGGATTACGCCAAAAATGACTCGAGCCAACAGCGGCGGAAATCATTCCACCTAGCTGTTGTAACCGGGAACGGGGAGGGGGGTGGGCTACGTTGCATTAATTTTAATCAACCTCGGAAAGGGAACAAAAAAATAACAATAAAATAAACAAAAATACGGAAAACACTCCCTCACAAAGAACGACAGAACGGCGTAATAATGCCAGAGAGACAAAGAAGAAAAAAAGCAAAGGTAGTTTGCCCCGGTGGCCGAAGCAGTGAGTGGGATAGCAAAGTTTAGGGTTGCGCTTGGACATCTCGCACAGTGTTGTTAAAAATTTGGAGGACGCTTAGGCTTCGCCTTTAAGAGTGAAACGCGACAGCATTCTAAGATCCCCGACTGCTTCTCACGCTACCCGGCAACTGGAGCGTATGTAACCGTAATGTTTACCGGGAAACGCTGGCGGCGAACGCTATGCACGAAGGCGGACTTTGTGGCAGAAACGGCGCCTGTTGCGTGGGCCGCGATGCGACGGAGGCGAGCGCCAGCTGGAGGTATTGCAAGGAACCGGGGGCGCCGCTCCGTGGCCCCCGAGACACCCGCGCGCCGGCGCGCATAATGGCGGACGCCGCGGCTGGTTTATGAACAGTAGAAACACTGGAAAAGGGGTTTCTTTGAGTTTTCGCATAACATAATTATGTTTTCTCGTATAGTCAAATTACAATCCAAGAGCTATCATATCTGTAGATTGTGTGGAAGTCATAGTTTACGATTTTTCCACGTATTTAAGCTTGAAAAATTCAATTTCAGTAAATTTCTTGCGTCACATGGAGGGCCTCATGGGCATGGGTGGTTCGAAAATATTTTCGCCAAAACGACGTCCGATGCCGACACCGTATTTTCTGCGACACGGGCTAACCGGTGTGTACAATGCTTCGTTTTTTTGTATAGGTTGTCGTTCTGGTGGAATTGTGCCGTGATTGTGACTCAGTGTTCGTATCGTCTCTTGTAAAAATAAACTTTTTCTAAACACACAACCGGTGCGAGGCAGTTGCCGCGGGACATCGTCACCGCGGTCAGTTTTCACTTCTGGAGAGGCTCTACTTTGAGCTGCTGTCGTTTCTGTCAGAGTTCTTCTTTCTTGGGGATGAGGATATCCTTCGACAGTGGTCAAGCCGTTTCCTGTCAGTGGCCGATGGACGCGTGTGGCTTAATTTTCGACAAGCCTAGTTCTTGTAGCCAGGCCGTCAGAAGTATTCACTGAATATACATCTATGTAGGCGCCCGTGATTTCCTTGTGCTGTCGTATGCATGGTCATCTTTGTACATAAACATCTCGTAGCATCGCTACAAAACTAAGTCACATCATCATTGTACATAACCACTGTGTACACTGTATATATTGAACATCATTTTGTGTAATGTCACAATTATTCTATGTGTAGCTGTGCGTTTCCGTGGGTCTATGTGGTTATTTGTTAGTGAGTGTGGGCTCGGACACTTCTTTCAAAACGTGCCATGTATACAATGCTTCGTACTTAGTATATGTTATCGTCCTGGTAGAATTGTCCCGTCATTGTGACTCGGTGTTCGTATCGTGTTTTGTTGAAATAAACTTTTTCTAAAACCTTAACGCTATCGAGTTAGTGTGAGTGTGAGTGTGAGTGTGTGTGTGTGTGTGTGTGTGTGAGTGTGAGTGTGAGTGTGAGTGTGTGTGTGTGTGGGGGGGGGGGGTGCGTGCGCGCGCGCGCGCGCGCGCCAAAGCTTCTGGCACCCTTAAAAGCGCTGAAACGCAGTGTAGGGACTGTAATGACACTGCACATGCGCCACTACGCTGCCCCCTCACCCACCCCAAGGAGCCACGCCAGAAAAATTACATCCCTATCAGATTTGAGCACTGATATTGTTTCGCACTTTTATTATTTAATAGTCTGAGAACATTTAAGATAGAAGGCTCGCGCTGCAAATGTTATGTTTCCATGATATTTGTTTGTGGGCTGCCATTCTCGAAATTCTGATGAATAATTTCGGTCAAGAACGTGAGACTCGGTATGAACAACTTCAGTGAGTCAATACTGTAGCAATATACCCTGTATATACGGCATGGATAGGCAAATGGAATACATATACCTAAATATATGCAGAGCCCTGCCACGACACCGGCGGCGACGAAGACGGCGAAAATTCGCTTGGAGTGTCCATATAATAGCTGCCGCAATAAAATAAAGCGAGGAAAAAACAATGGAATCCACGAAAACGTAGCAGAACTCTCAAAAAGGGAACCGGCAAAGTTTTTCGGCCAAGTATAAGCTTCGCCGTTGATGAAAATTTCGCCCTGAACTCGGGTCGATATCGAACCATGAACGACCGCGTGAGCGGCCAAAACAATAAAACTGGCCGCGTGGTTCTCACAGGATGCCACTCTCGGGCCATAACAAGTATTTCAGTTAGAGAAATCAGTCGGATATACACATCTTTTAAAGCATACCGCTGTGGCAAGTTTGTCTAGCATAAACAAGACCTCTCCCACCCAAGTTTATTGCCGCAAAGCTCTATCGGTTAACATAACAAAACATCGGCTCCACAAATAGGCGTGACGGGTCATTTAGCGTCGTCCCGTCCATGAGCCGAGCGTCGCATTTTTCGATCCCAAACCAGAGATCGGCCCGTCCGATCTAACTCCGAAGCAATTTGTACTGGTCCATCGCTCTATACTCAGGCACCCATTTTATTTAAAAAAAAGAAAGAAGAAGAAGAAGCTGTGTCCGCGAACACATCCGTACTATATAGGGTGTCCCCAAGCTGCCGAATAAATGGCCGCCGCTCGCTATCCCGCACGGATGGATGCCACGCCTGACGCATCGCAACGCCCCAATCTCTCCGGATGACATCCGACTTTCCACAGACGGCTTCCCAAACTCACTCAAAGCGCACACAGATAAGCGAACTCACATTAGGAGCACTATTTCCCCCCCTCCCTCCCTCCCTCTGCGAGGAACACGACGAGTCTAGAAGTAACTACTGAGACAGGCTGTCCGCGGGCCCAAACGCGGTGGAACCGTGCTTCGCCAGTGCAAACTTCGAAACGGACGAAGAAGAAGAAGAGGAGGACAAAATGAAGACCGCCAGGCGAGGTCGTGACGAAATATCCTGCGGGGCATTGACTATGAGAAGCGTATACAGAGAAGCCATAAGTGAAGAGTTCTATTCTTTTTTTTTTCCCCGCCGTCATTAGCGTAGGACAAACGAACGCCGCCAGATGGGTTTCCCGCGGCGACCACCGCGCACCGATGACAGCAGCTGCGCAGCTTATACGGCGCCCCTGCAGAGCTTCTTTTCTGCCGTTCTCTTTCTCGGGCCGCATTGTTCGCCCACGTAAACGGCTCCTTAATACTGCTTGTCGGCGGAACTCGCCAGGGGGGAGGGGGTCGCGGACGTTGCAAAAGCCGGAGCTCCCCAATGCACTGCCGTCCTTTGAGCGAAATGCGCAACCCACACCAGAAAGAAAAGAGAAAAAAAAAACTAGAATATTACGACAGGGCGATGTCTCGCTGAATCGTTTGACTGAGCAGTTATCTGCTTCCTGGAATTGGGCCAAGTCGCCGGCGAGAGTCGGGAAGTTGGACGGCTGAATAGAGAGCTGTGCACGGCCGCGAAGGGAGTCAATAAGCTTCGCGTATATAAGTCGAATCGGTTCAGTGCTTCTTGGAGTGCAATATACCTGACCTGCTAGAAAACTTTCTGATTACATATATATGATCAGAAAGTCTTTGCTGCTATTTCTTCTTTTTTTTTAAAGCCAGATAACGGCTGTAAATGCGAAGTCAACAAAACCATTCTTAGCGGTGGACCTTTCTGGACTGGCCCGGCCTCATTTGCCTTTCAAAATGGCTGTTGTGCTTCACAGGTACGCGGCGTATACGAGTAACGAAGTGTGATTCGTTTTCTGTGGAGCAAGGACGAACGCCGTTCGAAATCTACGGGGAAATGCAGCCCACCTATGGGGAAACGTGTTTCACTTTGAGAAGTGTGAGGTGCTGGTGTTGTAAGTTCGCAAAAGGCCGTGAAGACTTGCATGGCAATGAGCGTTCCAGGAGGCCGCGTGGGTGGCTGACTGACAACAAGGCCCAGGGGCACTTCAAATGCAGTGCTGCGATGGGACAAATGTCTGAACCGGTGTGGGGACATGGGGACTATGTGAAAAATTAGCGTAAGGTGCACAGAATAGTACGTATATTTGTTATTACCTTTATGTACCTTATTCTGGCTAATAAAAAATAGGGGCAAGGACTATCTGATGCGCCCTTGTACATATATACAGGGTGTCTTCATTAGCTGCACCAAATTTTTGTAAAGATTGCCTTATGGCTGATAGCAGAATTCTAGCCCTTGATCGAAATTTACATTACTTGATGAGGCAGCCATTACTTCTATGAAAAATCAAAATATTGAATAATTATCTTAATTACACTAATTAATATTTAATTAACTACATTAAGGCACATATTTAAATCTACGATTTATAGCCGCTGAGTGCGCACGGCGTATCCACTTAGAACGAATTCTCTAGACAGCCCCAGTTCCGAGATATTAATTTTTAAAGTTTCCGTCGAAATGCATTGGTGTGCCAGTTACTTTTGTGCTTCAATGCATAAAACAGCTGCTTCTTAAAAAAGTAAATGGAACGCCAATGCATTTCGTCGGACACATCGAAAATTAATATATCGGAACTGGTGCTGTCCAGATGATTCTTTCGAAGTGGATACACCGTGCGAACTCAGCGGCTATAATTCGCAGATTAGAATATGTCGCGTAAAGTATTTAATTAAAATGTTATTTAGCGTAATTATGTGAGTTAATTCAATTGAACATTTGATTTCTCGTAGAAGTAACGGCCGTCTCTCGGGTAATTAAGATCAAGGGCTAGAATGGTACTATCTACTACAGGCAATCTTTACACCCTGCATATGTAAACAGTTTATTTTAGAGGCTTGCCGCAGTCGTTCTTGAAAGCGCCAGTGTAACAACCTACCTATACGGCTATCTAAGCTACGGTGCTGAAATGTTCACATAATGCAAAAAAAAAAATGAGAGGTTTAGCGATTCCTCCGGCGGTTCTTCATTCATTTACTGCGACAGGAGCAAGCTCTCATAGAGAAAACCGACATGTATTATAATACAAGTTCTTCTCTACAATGCGCATAACGTCGATCTCGTTCGCTACACTGCTGCTTGTTGCGGCAACACATGCCAACACGCCACCTATCTCGAATTGCATGCATGGTGGCGAACCGTCGCTCCACGATTCCTCTCGGGTCAAGAGTGTCGCGTTAGCACAACACAGTTACACTCAAGAGTCGTTACGAAAAAAAAAAAAGTACAACAGCTTCGCGCGAAACAGTGCGTGAAGTAGCCAGCAAATATGTGCCGTCCAAAATGAAAAAGGTTTCAGAAATATAAAAGAAACGAAAAGGAAATGAAATAAATAAATAAAGAGAAAGCCATCAAAGGTGAGGAGAACGAATCAGGAGAACAAGCAGAGAATCTAACTTTACAGCAACACTCAGTGCGACTCATTCACGAAGCCGCACGAACGCATGCAATGAGTTCAAAAGCAGAGAAGGATTAGCGAGTTCGGTGAGCGATTTCTGCACAAACGTTGCGCCCCTAGAGAGAGGTGGTAAGGAGGAACGGCAATGGTGGACATTAACTAGAATGTTTGCTCAACCGGGAAAGAAACATGCGGAAAGCGTATCTTTGGCATAATTGAGGGTTCATTCCGACCGATTGTATTCTTTTGTTGTCATCCACTGATTACAACGTACGGGAGTGAAGGTCTGGAACGAGATACCACGTCACGTAAAAGAAACAAACAAATATCGAAGAGCACTGCTATAGAAAAGCGGCCAAACTTGAAGGCTCGCAGACGTCATTGCTTCGCTCAAGGTTACTTTGCATACTATTTTTAAAAGTATTTTTATCCACTATAACTGTCATTGGCGTGTATAACATAATTTTTAATATCTCATAATTGTATTTTCCTCTTTTGTACTTGCAGAGTATGTAGCATTATGTTGTAGGCTACGCTAACTGCATTATCACGCATTTCTTTTTTCTTTTCTTTTTATGTATTGCCTTATTCTGATTCCCGCTTCCTGTTTTCTCGAGTTTATTTATATTATCTCAGCAGAAATTTATTTCTTCTGTACTTTCTTGCTTTGTAAACGCAATATGGTGCTGGTAATTACATAGTTTATTATGCCCACTACAAGCATATGGGAATGGGCCTAACCAGCGCTGCCTATTTTCACGTGTTGTAATCAAAATAATGTGTAATAGAGATGAAAGATACGGTCTGAATAAGCAGAGGCCGGTGCTGTAAAGACCGCACACGGACGAGTGCAACTTCTGCAGCCCAGCCGGAACACGCTGCCGCAACAGCGCCGACCAGCGGCAAGCTCCCGCACAGAGATCGCGCTGTGCTTGCAGTCGACTCCGGCGCATGGCGCTCCCTGTCTGCTCTCCTTAGGGCGCCTCGAGAGGGCGTTGGCCTCGCTCTCCTGGCTCTCCATGACGCGCAGACGCTGGAGGCGTTTTAAAATATTTCGGCGCGGAACCGCTCAATATGTAGACGGGCTCAGCGGCGTCGCCGCGCCTGTGGTCGGAGATGACGGGCGGATTGATAGCGTCAAGCTAACCATGTTTCTTTAAATCACTGTTCCGCATTAACTAGAAGTGTTCGAACAGCAAAATTTGCGAATCGAATTCGATAAAAAAAAAAATGTGTCCTTAGAAACAGCGAACCCAATATGGAATATTTTATCATTTCTAAACAAAACGAAATGTAAAGTTCGTGAGGAGATCGCACGATCAGAGAGAGAGAGAGAGATTTTTATATTATTTGGTACACGCATGAAACGCTGATGAACACAGGATGTTGCGGCTATGGTGGCGTTCAGGGCATGGAATTCCACCAAGCCCCTCGACTACTACGTCAGGTTGCAGAAAATGAAGGAAAAGGGGTTATAAGGAAATATAAGGAAAAATAAGGAAAAGGGGTTAGAAATGATACCACGCCCATGCTCGCATTAACCCGCCGTAACTCTGCTCTGAAAGGACTGATTTGGAACCTGGGGAAAGAAAGCAAGTTCGTTCGTTGAGAGTGTCTACCAAAGGCAAATTGTTTTTTTTTCCCCCAATTACCGGTTGTTAGAAAGCAGAATAACTGCCTAAGCAGTTAGGGCGAGCATCTTCACAGGTTCCAATGCAGCGGAGTAGAAGGCGGCGAAGTGAAGGATTGCTGGAAGTGATGCAGCGGCATCTGCAATCTTATAACGGTTCAGAAATGCGAATCGTTATCTTGCCCTTGCGTGATTAGTCATCACGGCTCAACTCTCCAATGGCTACACACGGGCGTAAGTGCGCACGTGCGTGTGTGTTTATGATAAAAGTGCATTGGTTAGCAGCGTCGCCGTCGGGCATGGCGTCGAGGAACCACACCGTTGAGGGGCTTTACACACCGTAGATGCACAACGCCACTGGCGGAAGCGCGTGCTACGCGAGCGGCGCCTGCCTCGCTGCTTTTCCAACAGATGGCGCCACGTGAAGGGACAAGCGTGTTCCCGAGCGCAAGAGGGAACGTTTCGCTGATTCTCAAGCGCGGAGGGCCGAAGGTCAATTAAGACAACGACGCAAGTTTAGGGAGGGATTAGGAGGACACGCAATTAGAGCGACAAAGAGCGCCGCGATTTCCTCGCGGCGGACCGACTGCCTTCCGAAATAAAAAGTGAACTAGCATGCGAGCTGCCCAATTGCTTTGTAAGCTACTGGCGACTCAATTTGTCCCTCGTGCATTACGAGTAAAAAACGCTCGTTTGCCAGATTGCTGGCGGGGCTGCAGCGCTGACGGCCTTTCTCGTTTTCATTTGCTGTGGATTTCCATCGGCTCGGCGCTTCAACGTGATGCAGTGAAAACAGAAGCGACGATCAGTGAGCCTCACGTTCTTGTTATTGTAGTTGTTTGTCACATTCTTGCGCGAACCGTGTAGCATTTACTGCATTCACTACGCACACGTGATGAACTTGAAACATCGCCAATCTGGGACCCTGAACGCGAAAGATAAAGCGCACGCTTGAGACTCCGAACAAAACGCAGCAGCAAGGGACGTCATAAGAAGATAACTAAGCAGTGAGAAGCTCTTGATAAAATTACCTATAATGTATAACGAATTAATTATTAGCGATTAATTAAATAATTGTAATGCAACCAGAATAGCCATACCTAAATGTGAAATCGCGAAGACGCTGCGGTGCCACCTTTAATGCTGATGTAGACAAATTAGCCCACCTCATTTCAGTTACGCGCTAACTACACGCTGCTTTCCGCAATGCGGCAGAGAGCCCCCTTCTTTTACAAAAGTGCAGCTCGTCCATATACGAAGTTTCGCTGACGTCCAGCGCTTGAGACAAGAAGCCGAAGCTAAGGGCTTCGAAGGTGAGAATGATACTTTCATTCCAAACCGCAATGACTTATCCTTCTAAGACTCCCAAAGAAAACAAACTCACTGAGCGACTCCTAGTGCTAACTTTAAATCCTTTAAAATACACACACACACAAGCACGCACACATATATAGGGAAGCGGAAGCGAGGGAAGGGCGGGAAATCGTGAGAGGAATACGCAGGAGGCAGAGATCCGGCCTTTCCGCACCATGTCCTAGGCAGGCGACAGTCACCGCGAAACAGCCGAGATAACGGGGCCCGGCGACACCGTACGTCGACTCACGACGACTTCTCTGGAGGATTCCCGCATTCCATTAATTCCATTCTTACGTCGCGAAAGCTGCGCCTCGACACGCTACATGAGAGACGACGCAGAGGACGTGCGCAGACTTACGTCCATCGTTTACGGGTTGTTATTATTTTTTTTTAGACGTGCGCCGAAATCTGGACGCGCCCCACCGTGTAGACAGACGTCGCCTCCCGTTCCCTACTGCGATACGACCCTCAAGTCCAAGGCTCTAATCTGCCGCATCGCGCTCAGAGCATGCAAGAACGCAGCAGAATATCTGAGCCAAGGCTATACTGGTACCTCTGCGGTGAACTCGCATCTCGAACACGTGCAATAAACGCATCAACGTGCAGTCAGCGATTTTTGTTCCTGTAACCAATAAGAAACCATCATTGGATGACGTAAGGCCCATCACCTTAACCTCGTGTGCAGGGAGGTTGATGGAGCACGTGGTCATCTCCAGCACCAACAGACAGATGGAGCAAAAGGGATTCTACCCACACACCACGCTGCGCTTCAGACCAAAGCTCTCTACACAAGACGTGGTGCTGCAGCTAAAGCAACAAATGTTAAACCCAGGAACCAACACAACGGACACAAAAGCCATAATGGGATTAGACCTAAAGAAAGCCTTCGATAATGTCCTAGGCCGACCTAGGTCTCGGTGAGAGAACCTTCGAGCACGCCAGTGACTTACTCACGGAAAGGACGGCAACCCTACACCTAGGATACATCCACGCTGAGGAAATAGAGCTGGGAGCGAGAAGAACAGCACAAGGGGCAGTACTCTCCCCCTTCTTAATCAAGGCAGTTATGATTAGCCTGAGAAAAGTTAGATCAGATAGCCGACCTAAACTGCAGTCCGTATGCCGACGACACCCTCTGTTGGGTGACGAAGAGACCGAGGCCACGCTGCAAAAAACAGCGACCACGGTAGAACGCTGGGTCAAAACTAAAAGCCTCGCATGCTCTCCAGAAAAATCAAATTCTCTTTTATGCACCCACTTCTAGGGGCCGGAAGAGTCGCTAAGACAAACCGGGTATACAAATTAAGATCGGCGAAGGCGAAATAGCCGCAGTTAAAGAAATCCGGGTTTTGAGTCTACATATTACGGAAAAGGGCCACAACGGGGAAATCATTAATAAAATTGAAGCGAAGACGACACATATCACAAGAATGGTTATGAGGGTGGCAAATAAACACCGGCGCATGAAAGAGAGCAACGCACTGAGGCTGATCCATTCTTTCGCAATCAGCCGAATAGTATACGAAGCGCCATCAAATCATCCACATCAAACGGCACAAAGATGAGATGAGCAAGATGAATGGACTCATCTTACAACTTAACAAGCAAAGCTTTGGTCTACCGGTACCCACCAGCACCGAGATATTACTGGCGCTGGGGTTATACAATCATTTAGGAGAGCTCATAGAAGCACATACCACAGCTCAATACACAAGACTAAAACAGTCGGACACAGGTAGATACATCCTGAAGAAACTAAAGATCAAGCTTCCCATAGTAGGCAAAGGCGAATGTGACATCATCCCGAACGAAATCAGGGACAAACTCATCATTCCCCAATTCCCTAAGAAACATGCATCCGATATATCACCCGGAAAGAAGAAGAGAAAGGGCAAAAGCCCTTCACAGAACATACAAAGACGATAGACGGGTACTATACGCGGACGCTGCTGGGAAAATGGCAGAAAAGCCGCAGTGGCCACCAACTTGCCCGAGGACAGACAAGTCACAGCCACCATTCCGTGCGATATCCTATAGAAGAGGCGGAGGAATGCGCATTATCCCTAGCCCTCAACATAGAAGGTGAGGCAACTGTCATCAGTGATCCAAAGACACCGATTATTATTTATGCAAGAGGCATAATGTGCAGAAAGGCACTTAGACTGCCATATTCAATACCCAAAAATGTTAGAAAGGTTCTGAAATGGGCCCCCGCACATTCACATCTCCCCAGCAACGAATATGCCGACGCCTTCGACCGAGGACTCACATACCGGGTCAGATGACTAAGCGGAGACGAAGATGAAGTGTGCGAAAATCCGGCAGCACGGCTACTCAGCTAGAACGAAATCACCGAGCACTAAAAGCTCGGTAGACAGAAATATCCACAATGACATAAACAATTCGACAAAAATGAGGAATGGGTATGGAGGAGACTGCAAACGCGCACATTTCCAACGCCAGCCTCTACGCGCAGAATATATATCAAGTGATCTACGATCCCCCCTGCAACTTATGTGGTGGCATCGCAGACCTCTTCCACATAATTATTATTAGGCAATGCCCCAATAAAAAGCATGCATTAAATATTAAGAACTAAAACGACTGGGAAACAACCATGGCTCGCTCAGACCGTAAAACCCAATTGAATATCATAAACGCTGCGCTGGAGGCCGCCTCCGTCCACGGTACCGAGGTTATCTCCAGCGCATGAGCGAAAGCGTGTTACCAACCCCCGCTAATCTTTTCAAATTTTGGAAATAAATGTTGTACTCTCTCTCTCTCTCTCTCTCTCTCTCTCTCTCTCTCAATGTGAAGTCTACACATGACAGATGACGCGTCGAGGGCATACTGATGGTTGTGCAAAAAAAATTCAATGCCGAACTTTCCCAAGAGAAACGCCACGACCCACTTCCCGTCTAGCTGGCCGAGACACGTCTATGTTTAAATCACCCACAATTACGATGGGTGTGCAGTCGGTAGGGGCGATTCAACGAAACGTGCATACGCTTGGCGTTGGCGGCACGATCTTCGTCCCCGTTACGTGCCGTCCGCCGTCGCCGAGCACATTCCCGCTTCTGTTCACGACGGTGTTCGTAGGTGCGCTGTTCCTCAGCAGTCCGCACCGCACGCGGCCTCCCCATTGCACGGGTGAAAGGGAACTAAGATAAGGTTACGGTGGTTTGCCTATAGAGCCCGTGACCTCAAACCGCAATCCATAGAGAGCATTGTCTATTCCGGTCTTACTTTCTTTATTACGATATTTTTTTTATCACAATACGTTTTCACATTTCTCGCGATTAAGCGCAGCTGCGACATACTGGCGATACACTTTTGCTTTATGATTTAGCTCTTTTAGCTCTGGGGTGGCCGCCATCTTTTTTGCCCACGCACAAAAATCGCTGGAACCTAGCGTACAACACAGCTCCGCTGTAATTAAACCATAACATAAAAGAACCATACTTGGCGCACCGCCCACAGCGAGCGTCCGCGACGCTGCCACCATTAAGTTGGCACGTTCTCAATTTGCAACCACTGGACCCATCCCCTGCCAAACAAAAATTACACATGACCACTTAGGGACGCCGAAATGAGTGCAAACGAGGGAGGGACAGCGAGCGAACAAAGAAATATATATATATCGTTATAATGCGCGATGCGCTGGTCCCATGAGCACGAAGGGAAAACGAGGAAAACGTGTTCTAAAGCGATTTCAAGATGGAATCCACGCGCACGGAGTTTCAGCGGTTTGAGCAGAGAAGCCCTTCGCCGTTAGAAAGAAACGCAAACTTCCATCGTCGTGGGGCGCTCTTCCAAGAAGGCTGCCGCCTTTCCGAGGCGAAGAGTCATTAGGGACACGGGCGGCGAATGCTTCCGTCAGCGGCAAGACTCCGCCCAGTTTGCATTAATTAAATCTCGCTGGCACAGCCAGAACATAGCCAGGCAGTCGTTGAACTGTTTGAATTCAACACAGACTGTTTCCCAGCTTTCGGAGTCGCTCAACAGTTATAGTGCTACCCACTCACTCTTACCCAGTAGGAAAAAAAAAAAGATTGAAAAAAAAAGGATAAGGAAGCTGCAACCGAACGATGCTCCTAAAATTGATAGTCCGGTTATTTGCATTAGAAGGGTTTGATTAGAAGAACTCTTTATCGGGCGGCCTCAGAAAGCCGTTGTCTTTCCAGGTTCTGGTAGTCGGCAAGAGTACGCAGGTTGAAAAGCATACAGTATAGCTTATGTGGTTAATAATTTAGCGCATTCTTCGCCTATAGATACAAAGTGAAGCAATCAGTTACTTAATGATTGGCAGAGAATAATGGAGCTGCCAAAATCAGAACCCACACTACCCTTTCAACTCGCTCACCGTGCTCACCACGCCATCGGTGAGTCACATTCAAACATACGTAACCGCCAAGGAACCGCCTGCAGTCCTCCGTTAATGCACAACACAACACAGTGAAAGCGACAGCTGCGGCGGCTCATCAGACCTTTATGCATCCTTGTGTATCTTGTAGTAATTGCCGCGATGACTTAATGGTGACCTCTGTCATCTGCACGAAACTTGTGACACCACGAAGTGCACCTGTGCAGCATGCTGGGGCGGTGAAACATGGATCTTTTAATCAAGCATTTGGCAAAAATCGATGAAGACTCCCAGCAACACAATTTACAGCACGGAAGACACCGTAAAGCGGCAGCCACATCGTACGATTCCGTGTGCGATTCGACGTACGACGTGTCGTAGCAAGAACCACATCAAGCAAGTTTTCAACCGAGTCCATTATGCTTCAAAAGTCGGAGTGATAGGTCCTGAGACCTATTGGCACGCCTTTTCGGAAGCCCCGCCGAACCCTTTTTCTTTTCTTTTCTTTCTTCCTTTCTTTCTTTCTTTCCTTCACCGACAGCTGCCGCTTTATAAGGTTAACGAGAAGTGCTGAAACAGCTGCAGCAGTTGCTTTCCGGCATGCTTATTTAAAGATGCAGAAATCTACTGACACTTCTTAGATCGCGCCGGCTACTCGTCGGGTACTTCTTTGACATTTTCATCGCGCAAGTCAGGAAGCAAGAGCAACAGGACGCTAGCGCATGCGCTTTGCGCGTTACATGCCGCGGTGCAGTGCATCCAGGATTGCACGATATTTAAAACACCAGCCTTTAGAACGATACGTTGCTAATAAAGCGCGTGACATTGGTCCAGCACATCCGGCCGGTTATATCAGTCCAAATTTGACGACGACCGACGAATGGAACGCTGAGATTGCGCATTCCACGTTGAACGCGAAACGCAACAGAAACGACGACCTCTGCAACAAAACCGAGGACGCCAAGTGCGAACTCCACAGGCGCTCCTCCACGTACTGATCCTCGGGCAAGGTCCGGATCCGGATAAGTGGCCCTTATGCACGACCGGTACGTGTCAATCACGACAGTACCAAAAAGCTGCGCTGTACGTGCGAAAGGGCAGTTCCGAATCCAGCCCGCCCAAACGACAGAGACGGACCCAGGCACACGTCCCCGCCGCACTCTGAACGGCGTTCGGAGCGCGATAGCTGAAACGCGGAGACAGCTCGCCCAAGCCAGCGACGACTCGTAGCCGCTTCCGAGCAGCACAAGGCCGGTGCACATCGACCCGTGACGTCATGCTATCTTGCCCAACTGCCATAGAATCCAACGGGAACGCTCCCAAGTTAGCCGCGGTGATTTTGACATCAGCGCTTTCGTCACGCCGGGCTTGGCAAACGAAATTTCGGTCCAAGTAGTGTGACGTCACAAAGTAGAGTGCACTGGCCTTCTATATAGGAGGCCAACGATTGCTCACCTTCCTGGGCGATTCGACGGCGCTGGAAGAGTAGTGGTCGACGCTGGTGCCCAAGCCATCTACGTCCTTGAGCCGGGACGACGTGGGGGGGAGGTCCACTTCCTCCGGGTACCGGTACTTCTGCGCGAAAACAGACACGGACGGTGTGTGTGAACGGTCACGTCAGTTCAATCACTACATGCTAGAGTGGACGCCACTGAAGTGCACGAAACTACATGCACGGACAAACTGCCGCCCACAGTATATACATCAGGGAGATAAAGGTGGACTGCGTGCTTAGATTAACGTTGTATTGCGTTATACTTCCCACAAAGTGTTCATTGCAGCCTGATACCCAGGAAGCAGCGTTTTCGGTTGGAACCAATAAATAAATAAAGAGAGGAAACAAGAGGTAAGAACAAGGTCAGTCAAATTCTTTTTTCAGGAATCCGGTTTTAGCCGAAAAGCGTCAGCGAAAGCAAGTTGACCCAATTGTTAAGAGCGTTCGGAGTTCAGCAGCGAGCTTATATACGTATGCATGCACACATGCACTCCCGATACAAGGAGACTGGCAACGCCAAGGTCGCGGATCAGCATGTCGCCAAAACCTTGGAGCAAGGAAATGAGCACTATACAGGAGGGACCATTGCGCCGCACGACTGAAGCCAATTTGAGCCCAACACGTGATCATCACGTCAGAGCACACGGTAGGTTTTATTGTTCCCACTCTGCAGGCAGACTTGCGGCAGCGCGACCGCACAAGTGCCGCATCGATTAAACACTACCGGGAACATACATTCTCAACCACTACGCACAGTCTAAAGAGGTCAAGAGGCTGCGTGTCGGGCCGACAGTGCGAGGAAGGAAGCGAAGGCAATGACTTCACAGATAGTTCGCTTGCCAAAGGTGGCTGCGCGACCTAATGCGCCCTCCTAGTTTATTTCCTTTCTCCGTGGCCAAGACAATATATTCTTATTTGCGTCCGTTTCGCCTAACGCTTTGACGAAACTGCGAAAAAGCGTCGGTAGTAGAGGGTACGAAGATGGGTAGGAAAGCAGTCTATAGGTCCTAACAGTCATCACGCTCCAGCCTAGTGCTGGATGAACTGGGCAAGTATACATTGCCACTTAAGCAAAGTAGTATCTAATTTTGTTTTCGTTTTTTTTCTTCCCCCATCTTGGGACACTGTACCTGCGTATTGATGGACGTACATCAAGTCCCATTCCATTTGTGTTCGAATATGAAATGCACTCATTTCTAATTTCTCCATCGCCGTGTGGAGTTGTGCCTTTGCTAGACTACTAGAAAATTTTGCTATTCCCTGTATTCTATGCAACTATGACGATGAAGAGCAGGCTCTACTGTCATACACCAGGTTCCAGCGTCAACAAAGTTAGTGAACCAGACATTGAAAAAAAGAGAAAAAAGAGAGAGGAGGGCAACTTCGAAGCAAGTGAAAGTTGCTGTGGAAAATTACACTCACAGAAAAAAAGAAACGAATTTTCCTGTGGAAATACAAACCAAAGACTGTGAACCCTACTTATGCCAAAGCCCCAATCACTGAACCACCACCGTATGCGATGCCTCGCTATACGCCTCTCGTGAACTTCGATGAAAGACGATGGTCACACGATTAACAGTGATGACGCTCGGCGACCTCACACCTCACTTAGCAAAGGCGTAAAAAGCCTGAACACGAGGAATAAGACGAGCAAAGTTCGCCCGGCAACAAGCATGAGGAAGATGCGAGCACGAAGAGGCAATATCTAGCTCTCTTCAAATGCAACAGCTCGCACAAAGACTGTTTTTGAAGACACTGCAGTCATATAGCAGTCAGATTAGCGCAAAGATAAGGACGTACGTGATAAAAGCAAGCGTTGCAACGGGCATGTGCTGACTTTTATTTCATCACGGGTAATAACGAACAGAGACACAGGCAAAGAAAACATACCTGAAAGTATACTACATACTGAGATCATCGGCACTGAACCAATACAGAAAGCCGAAACTTGCCCATCTTTCAAAATCAACGTTCCTCTTCCTAAGCTATTGTCATGTGAGTAGTGGCTCCAGCACTGCAGGGTTTGCCGAGCTCCCATGCACTTCAGTGACAGTTCTACGCTTCACCCCGCTCCCCCCGCTTACCTCCAGTTCCGCTAAATCTCGAACGCAAACTGAGAATCAGCCCTTTTTTTTTCCCCAATCTCCAAAGATCGCGCTTCTTGGGCAGCCAGCAAAAAGCCAGTCAGCAGGTATTACGGAGCACGTCTCCTTCTCGGTGCCTTCCCACGCCCCACTACGCAGCGCGGCAGGCAATGCAAGCGATCCTTGCGCACACAGACACGCGGAGGAGCTCCGCCCGCGCATAGGACCCGCGGGAACGGCAGCGCCGGAGTACAGGCGGCAGCAGCAGCAGCAGCATGCTAAGAGCTCGGCGATCGCCGGCGCAGACGCCGCATTGCGAGGCTCAGAGAAGAGAGAGGGGAGGCGTTTGTCCACGATGATAAACACGCTGGGACGGCACGGGAGGGCCCGCCAAATCCCCCGAGAGGGATCAGCGCCGCGCTCAGGCCGCGCCTGATGACCCGGGCAGATGGGAGCCACGCACGGCGGAAAGCGGCGGCACGCGCAAGCACGCACGCACGCACGCACGCGATGCTTCCGTCGCTACGGCACCGGCCCTTTTCCCTCTTCCGCCTTCGTGCGCCGCGTCCTTTTAGCTTGGCGGTAAAGGCCTCGATCCCCTGTCGGACAAAAGCGCGGACCCGTGGCCCCACGGGCGGCGGCGAGTGACCGACGGTGGTGTTAGCCAGCGGAGCCGGTACGACGAACTCGACCCACCCATTTCTCGTGTCTGATGCACGGGCATCACGGGACCCGACGTCGCTATGGCGAGAGCGTGGAACGGGCTTGCTTGGGAAGCCGCTGACCCGCGATGCTGCAGGCAGCACCGCCAACGCAGGTGAGACTCCTCCCCACCCCCCACCACCCCACCCCCACCCACGCACACACATTCGCTGCTGGGCGGAGAAAAGGCGACGCCTTCGCGTCAACAACGCGCCCGGCGCTCTTGTCAGGCAGCAGCTTTGGAAAGTGGAATTGTCTGACGGAACCGCAATGTTGGCATCGGGCAAAAAGCGAACTGAAATGATAAACGGTTGGCTGCACAGTAAACAGCGAGCGTGAGTTGTTGTGCCATTACCACAAGCCCGGATTCCGAATCTGCAAGATGCAGAATTTATCCTGCGAGCTCCCAAATTCTCCCTTCACAAGTCAAGATGCTGAGCCGTCAGGCAGCGGTGCTCTGCGGAGAAGCATCGGCGAGCAGCATGTTCAGACATGCACACAAGTGCCAGACAGCCCGGCGCCGCACCTCCTTTTGCCTGGAGGTCACCGCGCGCGCGAACTTTGAACCGGGTGGCCAGCGCGGTCGCTGGTTGGACCCCTCGGACGACCGTCGAGTGCTGACTTTGTATTGGGCCGTTTGAGTGACAATGGTTCCTCGGGGATTGAACCCAGATTTCTTCCTCACGCTACTCGTACTGTTCTAAATTTCTAGCCATGCGTTCTCCCCTCTCTCCGCTACCTTGTCGGTCTTCGGTAATCGCAAAGAAACACGATCATGAGCAAATGTAAACCTAGCGAAAGCTGACATCAGTATGGTATGCTTATGTTATCAATCATCAGAATAACCCGACTTCCCGCAAAAAGAAAGAAAAGAAAGAAAACAGTCCCGAATTGGGGGGGGGGGGTGAAGCGTCCTCATTTCGAATCCTTTATCGTGGGCCGCGTGACGTGAATATCACTTTTCTTTTTATTATCGTCCCTCACTGGCTAGTCATAATCACCATCCTATTTTCATGTCCACTGCCCAGTATGACGGCCTCCCCCAGCGACCTCCAATTACCCCTGTCTTGCGGTATTTGATTCCAACTTGCTCCTCCAAATTTCCTAGTTTCGCCATCCCAAATAATTTTCCGCCTTCTTGACTGCGTTTCTCTTCCAATGGCACCCGCTGTGAAAAATCTAATGGACCAGCGGTCATCTGCTGTACGCATTACATGGCCAACTTAGCTCCGTTCTTTCTTTCTCTTAATATCAACTAAACTAGAAAATCGGCTATTCCCGTCTGCTCTCTGATCCACGCCGCTCTCTTGCCGACTGTTCACGTATGCGCCTAAAATTTTTCGTTCCATCGCTCTTAGCGCGGTCCTTACCTTGTTCTCGAGCTTATTTCTTAACCTCCAAGTTTCTGCTTCATATGTGAAGGCACCGGTAGAATCCAATGATTTTACAGTGTTCTTTTGAACGAATGTGGTAAGCTCCCAGTCAGGATTTGGTAATGCCGGCCGTATGCACTCCTACCCATTTTCTTTTGTAAGTTTCCTTCTCGTGGTCAATGACACCTGTGATATATATATATATATATATATATATATATATATATATATATATATATATATATATATATATATATTGTCAGGATTGGGGGCTCAATCCCATCGCTCGAGATCCGTTGCCAAGATTGGAGTCCGGCATGAATTCGAAGGTAGCTGGCCCATGCCGTCGTCCAACTTATCCACGCTGAGGACGTTGATGAAGGGAAGAACTGCTTCTCATCGAGAACGAGGAATATGGGTTTATTTACAGTATTTAAATCAGTCTAACATGGCTGCTTGAGAAAAAGAGTGTCAGTCCAACATGACTGCACGAGAGAAGTGTATCAGTCTAACATGACTGCTCAAGAGACGTGTGTCCAGCATTCGCACCGCAGCAGTTTTTATACACTCGGTCCTCCCGCGATACAAGGTGACGCGAACGTTCGTTTACTCATTGTCAACTTGCCGCCGCCCCGCAGAACAGTTTACGCAAACAAAGCACACACATTCCAATGTCCGGCGCCGACGACCGAGGGGCGCCGTTCCGGGAAGCTCGGAGCCAATGGTGGGTAGCTCGTTGTCTTGCGTCCCGGTCGGGGCGTGTGGGAAGCAACAAAAAACGGCTTTCCCGCGGCAGCTTGCTCACGCGTAGCAGATCAGGTACGCGCTGGAGAGCTCCGGCACCATAGTTCGCCCGTCAAACTCGTTTCGTCACAACGACGATGGGGTTGGAGGAATGCCGGCGGTTTTCAGCACAAAGCCCGCTTCATCGAACGCATCCTAGGTGCAGCGACGGAGAGCAGGGGATGCGTGTCTTGTTCTCCGGTCGTAACTGGGTGGCAGTCTGGCAGTGGAGCTCGCCATTCTTAACAATATATATATATATATATAGCTTTCGCGTGAATACGCGCAAAATGTCCGCGCGACTGGTTGCTCGAGGCACTTTACGTATAATAATAATAATAATAATAATAATAATAATAATAATAATAATAATAATATAGATAGATAGATAGATAGATAGATAGATAGATAGATAGATAGATAGATAGATAGATAGATAGATAGATAGATAGATAGATAGATAGATAGATAGATAGATAGATAGATAGATAGATAGATAGATAGATAGATAGATAGATAGATAGATAGATAGATAGATAGATAGATAGATAGATAGATAGATAGATAGATAGATAGATAGATAGATAGATAGATAGATAGATAGATGTTATTGCTGCGACGAGTAATAACAAACGACAAGAATTGATCGAAGTATAAGCTTACAAAAGCTTATATGCTTAAGTGTATAAGCGTATATGCTTACATAATATGGCCCCCGGAATTTTCTTTTTTTGTGTGTGTGTTCATGACGTTCGGTTTCGCATTTCCTTCGCCAACTGCGCGCTCCCCACTGGCGCAGGCGATGTCGAAACTAAAGCGCACGAATTCTCACGTTTCATTTGTTGTTTATTGCCCATTTGCCACAGACATCTGCCACGGTGCCTGAGCACATACGCTATATAATATCCAGTTGCTACGCACGCAGTTTACCAACGGCAATAATCCGGTGAAGTCGCTATACCGAAACGCCCGCGGCATGATATTCCTGCGAACTTCAGGAGCCCAAACATTTCCGCTCTCCAATATTTCAACTCTGCGGCAACTTGCGCGCGCTTCGTCTATATATAGGCAGAAAGTGACGTATATGCTAGCCCCATGGAAGAAGGAATGAACTAAGAGGGAGCATTACTTAACTGAGATGTCGCTACCCGCAGTGGTTGCTTAGTGGCTGTGCTGTTGGCCTGCTAAGCACGAGGTTGCGGGATCAAATCCCGGCCACGGCGGCCACATTTCGATGGGGGTCGAAATGTGAAAACACCCGTGTACTTCTATTTAGGTGCACGTTAACGAACCGCAGGCGGTTCAATTTATTCCGAAGCACCTCACTACGACGTGCCTCATAATCATATCGTGGTATTGGCACGAAAAACCACATTATAAATAAATAAAATAGGGATCACGCCGCGGTAACCTTCAACGTGTTCTACCGCCGCGCTCTGCGCACGCTCTTCCGAAAAGACAATGGGCGGCGACACCAACGTGCAGCTTACGCACTCGCAGGTTCCAGAGCAGACGACAAATGTGCTCTGCCATGAGCGACCGAAGTTGCACAAGCACGTCGGGAGAAAAATGTGCACGGAACGGTTGGCAAAGCGGATCGAACAACCTAACGGCAACCAAGCACATTGGACAAAGCCCACGAAGCGCAGGGTCACGTGCGGGGCCGACGTTCCGAGAGAGAAAAGGCGACAGGGATGGCCTCACGGAGAGTTGACCTGACAATGCTACAGCTGCGTGACGTAATGCTCCCACCAAGTCTATTTCCTTTTTTCGTGACTAGCGCCGACTTTCGCTCGGTATACGGCGGTTGTCACGCATGGTGTAAAGAATGAAAACACCATTGAAAAGCGGCATACGAGAAGCTTTTTTTTTTTTTGCAGTGTACAAGGTAAGATACGCGTTGCTTTCATGGAAAAAAAAAAAAGAAACTCGTCTTTCAGAGATAGATGGCAACTAGCAAAGCGCAGGGAGTGACACGCCCCGTACGACGTGCTACGGTGACCCCTGGTGGCCCCACGTACCACGCGCTCAGAAAATATAGATCACCCAGCAACTGCGTTCTAGCAGAAAGAAAGCAACACGCGCAGCTCCTCCTTTGTCATCCTATGGCACACGTTAGCGTAACGCGAGCACGCTCGACTTGGCGGTTAGGTTCGAACGCGACGTGACATCGCGTCCGCGACAACGGCGCGTCAACCTTCCCGTCTGCGATGCGCGTGGCGTCGGCCATCACGAGCCGGCTCGACATTTGCGGTCGCCGCCGTTATTTCTCCGTCGCCGCAAGGTGAGCACGATACAGGCACCAAACGCTCACACATCGTAGTTTTATATGCGAGACAGCCTGGAACGCTCTGCTGTTGTTCGCTCGACTGCAAGGCGTATACCGGGCTACGCTGCTGCGGCGTGCACACAACCAGGAAAGAGAAAAGAGAGAACAAACAAACAAAAAGACGACGAATGTGGGAAAAAAAAATACGATTTTTCTTTTTCATGTGAGTCTGCGGAACGAGGAGGAGCACCAGGAGAAAACCCGGTAAGCGAGTCGAACCCGTGACCTCAAGCTTGGCAGCGCAACGCCATATATCCTCTAAGCTACATCGGCGGATTGGCCGGGCAAAAAACCAAGAAACATAAGGGGAAAAAAGTGACACCTAAAGACCAAGCAAAATAACCACAATATAAACAAACCCGCCGCGGTTGCTCAGTGGCTATGGTGTTAGGCTGCTGAGCACGAGGTCGCGGGATCGAATCCCGGCCACGGCGGCCGCATTTCGATGGGGGCGAAATGCGAAAACACCCGTGTGCTTAGCTTTAGGTGCACGTTAAAGAACCCCAGGTGGTCGAAATTTCCGGAGTCCTCCACTATACGGCGTGCCTCATAATCAGGAAGTGGTTTTGGCACATAAAACCCCATAATTTAATTTTAATTTTTAACAATATAAACAAGCGCTTATTCTTAGTCAACATCTAGCCATGCAAGCTTATTTGTTTTTTTGTTTTTCTTAATTAATGTCGCCTACAATGCGCACACAGTAAGGCGGACGGACACGTACATCAACATCGTCAATTTGAGTGAAGGGCGAACCCACTATTCTCGAAGAAGACATAAAAGAAAAAAAGACTGTTGGTTCGAACTGCGATAACGTTACCGCCGAAAGCGTGCCTCCGACGCATAGGGTTATGCAGCTGCATCAAAGGCTGTGGCTGCAAAAACAATCCACACAAATGCGCCGCAGTTAGACGGAACGCATCACCCGTTCCTATCTCGTTCAAGTATGCGCACGCAGCTGGCGCTGTGGTCACGTGACGCGCACAAGCGCCACGTGATTGCTCGATCGAACTCTTCACAGACAACGAACGCTACATGGCGCTTCTCATTCCCTTCTCGCACTCACTGGTGCACTCATTTAGCGCCGACCAATGTACGCCGCGACAACGGTGACCTCGACCGAGCCAGTAGCCGGCCTTCGCCACCTTGGACTCCTATACAGCCCGAAGCACGAGCACAATATTCGACGCATTTACCGCGTGGACACCGACCGGTGTAAAGAATCTCATCGATCTCCCTCAACAGCAGGAAATGCTCTCAGGAGCATCCCTTGCTGGGCTAGCTGGTGAATCGCGTGGTCATTAGAAGAGCGGTGAAAATTGCCACGCATGCACAGGGAACGATCCACGAGACGAACGCTCGCCGTGTTTTTTCTAAAGAATGCGCTCTACGTCGCGGCGTGTCTTGAGCGTGGCGCGGCGTAGCCAAATTCTGTCTGAAAAAGCCACTGTGCCCCACAACTCTCGTATTCAATAAGCGAATACGAAACATATGGGATCCCATGCCTTATGTCATATGATGTTATAAGACGTGGGGATTATGGTGAACACGTTTTCTTTCTTTCTTTTTTGCACTAGGGCTTCGTCTTAAAATGTAAATCAAACACAAAGTCATCTACGTAGACATCAGCAAGGGAAAAAAACGCATTCTCACATTACAAAAGCGGGCCATCATTTTAGGAGTCCAGCAAATCGATTGGCAGTGCATTGTGCGTGGCATCCTATACCACGTGCGTTGCCTGGTCCCGAGGGTCGTGGTCTATGCGATTCCTTTTCATTTGCTTCCAAATGATTCGCGCTGTGATTCGGGCTGTAATGTGTATCATATAACAAAGCCAAGCAGCCAAATCGCTTCGCACTTTCTTCTTGTGTGTCTGTACCCATCTGCGCCGCCAATCATGAATATCTTCCAATTGGCCCAGTTTTACGGTCTCATTTACTTAAATAAAGATAGGAACTTAGAACTCGAGCGTTTAATATCATTATTGAAGATGCCAGACACATAACCAAAACATTCCAGTCTCGTTTTCCTTTTAATTGTTATTTCATTTTATTTCCACTTTATACAAGCCCTTCTCACTCTAGGGCCTTTCTCTCCATCTACCTTGCAGAGTAGCGTGCAAGCGAATACGTTTACTCCAATACTCTTTGCTTCCAAGTAAACGACTCTCTCTCTCTCTCTCTCTCTCTCTCTCTCTCTCTCTCTCTCTCTCTCTCTCTCTCTCTCTCTATCTATCTATCTATCTATCTATCTATCTATCTATCTATCTATCTATCTATCTATCTATCTATCTATCTATCTATCTATCTATCTATCTCATTTCTCTTGCTTCGCGAGCCACTTCCGGCGCTGAGGCCTGTTCGTGGCACGGCCGGACTTCGGCGCATGGCGAGCGTGACCTGGCGCGGTAATCGTTCTTCACGACGACGACGCAAAGACGACAGCCGGCAGAGTGCACGCCAAGAACGGGTCGGAAATTCATTCCTCGCAGTGCGCATGCGCTCACGACGGCACTGCGCCTCGCCACTTCTTGTTTCTTTAATACCTGACCAGTACAATGTGAGCCTCGGTCGAAATGCCTTCATTTCTGTTTCTTGACGACGGCTCCCGTCAATCCACAAGCCGTACCGAAAATCTCGTACACCCGAATTCGGTGCATGCAGGAGCGGGCTGCTCTTGTTCCGAAAACGAATTATGGCTATAAGGACGAGGAACTGGAAACTCCGCGTCGCGAGACGGGAGAACGCGCCGTATCGTCTCGCCTTCTCCTGCGTCGACAAGCAACCACGAAACGAACGCCGCGAGTTCTTTCCCTCGCATTCCTTTTCGACGCAACTTTTCGGCACCCTCCTCTTGGCACGCTTTTCGGAGGCCCCGTCCGTATTCGCCAGCGTCGGCATGCAGAGAGTCTCGTAGCACGCATCGCGCACAGGCGCGGCTTTTCCATCCCCCAGCGCTGCAGCCTGTCACGTCCTCCTCGGCTCCTTTCCAATTTCTCCCGAGGCGTGGGTATATCTTCAACGCTGCGGCGGCACGGCTGTTTCACCACACTCTTGCCTTTATTCTTTTTTTCCCACGAAGCACGTGCAGCTCGAGCTCGAGCCCGCTTGGCTTTCACTCAGCCGGCAAGGTATAGTGTTGTGGGCGCGATGCCAGCTGTCTCGAGAGCATGCACGACCTCCTTTGTTTTCGTCCTGCCCGCAAGAACAACAAAAAAAAAAACGACTTCGACGTTTGTTTATTTATTTTATCCTGCCCTTGCGCGCTGGCTTTTTCAACACTGCAGCACCTTCCATTCACTCCTCTTCGTAGAGGCGCTCGGCTCCTCGCTAGCCGTTCGCTCGTCACTCCTCCTTTTTTCCCATCCCCATAACCACGCAGCTGGCGCTGTTCTCGAAAGCGTGCCTATTGGTACAAGATGTAAAACTCAACCGCGAAGATTTCGCACGCGATCTGAGAGAAAGAAACAACAAAAAGACAGGCTGAACTCAAATTTCATCTGTTCGCCTTTGCTGCATAATTTTCCAAAGCGCTTTTGTAAACTTCGTTAGGCCTGCTATCGTGATCCTGTGTCTTTCTATAATTTTGTAGTTATTTCGCTCACCCTTCAACAGGTAAACCGGTCACGTCAGCACAGTGAACAATACCTACATTTAGACTGTAAACCGATGTGCACCCTTAAGGATGCTTACTGTTATAACACCCATTCTTGTAAGGGAGTGAACTATAGTCCGACTTGCACTCTTAAGCATCCTTAAAGAACCCCTCACCAGGTCTGGTCATTTTGAGCTGACAAAACGCAGTGCATACAATGCGTTCTCACGGTCGTGTCCGTCCGTCCGTCCGTCCGTCCGTCCGTCCGTCCGTCCGTCCGTCCGTCCGTCCGTCCGTCCGTCCGTCCGTCCGTCCGTCCGTCCGTCCATACATCCATCCGGGTGGCATCCAGGTGGCATCCAGGTGGATGGGTAGGCGGCGGGCGACAAATGTTTTTTGGACGACGGAGGTCGAGTTTTCGTCATTCGCGAAGTTCGTCGCTTTGACGCCAGTTTTCCCTACCATATAACTCAGCCTCAAGTATTGTCTCGGCGCTGCCTCGCACAGGCGTGCGATGCATTTCGGAGTCTGGACGGTGGCTTCGCGGTAGAGGCGCTAAATAGCTCCGAGTGTTGTGAGGGAAAATGCGAAAGAGTCCTGCTGCAGTGCGCGCCTCAAACATTACTCGTTTAGACGGTGGCAGTACGTTAAGCCGTTATATTGATTCAATGCTAAACGCATTGCCGTCAACAGTTATCGTGAGATGGATTCTTCCGAATTTTTTTTTCTATCTCCAGATTAACAGCATGGAAACTCAAGGCATTTGCAATGCGATTAACTGAGTGTGCAGCTGTATATAATACAAACAGGGTTACCAACTAACGTCGGCGCTGAAGCCAGCATCACCTTTGCCTGCGGTTCTTTGTCTTAGACGACAATCAGTGAAAGTGCGGCATACTGCCTATCGTTACTGTATGCGCGTCAGGATTTTTCATTCTACCCCCACCCCCTTACGGTTATCTTTACATTCCCCGTTCCCCTTTCTGTCCACAGTGTAACCAAATATAGAACCGACTCTCGTTTCCTTTGGTTCCGCTCTGTACTCTTCTTCCCTAGTATAAACACGCAATCCATTCACATTGCCACGGTTTCACGCCTTCTAACACAGCGCTAACTACGAGCGAGACACCGCTTTCTAGCACCAGACCACAAAAGATAAGCGAAAACTCAACAATGCTGACACTAACGGGCGCGCCAACATGTACCCTCGCAAGCAACACGCACACGTCCACGAGCGTGCACATGCAGTGACACACACGCGGACACAAAGCAGCCTGCGAACCAAGCGCGCTAATGACCGCCCCGCGCGAGCGCCGCCCCTTATTGTTGATGCGAGCCTTGAAAAGCCACCTGGAACCGCTCCAACAAAGGTGCCAAGTATCTCATTAGGGGTGCCCCGCACCAAACCCATAATGAATTCTCCCTTCTCTCCTCCTTCTAGAGGCAAAAGCCGTTCGGCCCCGATGTCGCTTCGAGCTAACGCGTCCGCTCAATGAACTTAATGTCCCCAGTCACCCCGCTTTCCATATTTCTTCTTCTTCGCAGCCCTCTCCTTCACATCTGTTCGACCGGCCCCGGGTCCAAGCCCGTATCCGACCTTCCGGCTCGCAGAGCGAACGTGGCCGACTGCGGAAGACAAGACAACCGCCGAGGCATCGCGGGCCACACCATCATCACCGCCACCGCGAAAGGAATGCTCGCCCTCCCCGCCACTGCTGGCGAAGCGATAATAGCAGACGTCGCATCGTCGGGTCGCCGTGTGACGGGAACGGACAGCGAGGAGGGACCCAGGGTCGGCTTATCGTGGCCGGTCAACGAGGCGCGATCATACCGCCGCCGCTGCCGTCAGAGGTGGTGGTGGTCGTGGTGACATCTATTGACCCACCAAATCGACCACGCGCGCGATCCTCCCCGGGTGTCAGAGGCTAAAAAAGCAACGGCCGCGCCCTGTGGGGCTGCAGGGTATACGCGTGGATGATCGAAGCGCCTCTTCCCCCCCCCCCCTCAACCCCCCCACCTCTTGCTCGCGTGTCTCTGCAGCGTGGTGCCAAACCAAGAGTGAACGCGCAAAGAACGAAGCGATCCCTTTTAGAGCGATGCTGAGGCTGGCTGAAAGCCAGAAGTTCATGCCAAAGCACAAACAGGAGCACTGGTTCATATCTTTTCCCTGTCTGTTTCATGCCTGTCCCACAGTTTTAAGCTAATATAATCTGGCTAGATAAAGCACAGATATATTACGCAATACGTGCGGACAGGCAATGTGGCTGCTACTAACCGCGATGACGAGACAGAAAAACAAAATTAATTATGCAGATCCAAAACAACACTCGTTGAAATCTACATGAAGCGAAGCATTAGTGAAGCGGTTAAATAAACGCGACGCAACTATCGACGATGCGTACAATTGTGTCTCGTTTCGAAAGGAATCGCACGGCGCCAAGAACGCAAGTGGTCCATATTTTGTTCCGCTGACGAAACACAACATGTGAGCAAAACTGTATACGAAATGCGAAACTATATACGATTACTTCATATAGAGCGCAGCGCCGCGCGAAGGTGTCCGAAAAACGAGGATAACCAAAAGTCTCAACACTCCAGAGAGAAATAAGCAAAACAGAAGAGCAAGCGCATGGAAGTGCGCAAAAAAAAAGCAGCGGTGTATCGGTAAGAAAACGGGGCAACTAACAGAATGATGAATTAGTTCAAAAGTAAGTGAGACGGCGCCTTACATAAACCGCTGCAACCATTCAAAACGTTTTCCGCAAGAAACACTAGCCGTTCAAACATGACTACAAAGGGGGAGGGGGGGGGGGGGGAATTCACCGACGATTAGATACTAATGCGAAATTTGAGCACAGCTCTAGACGTGTTTTCATTCAGCGATATACCGGCTGGCGAGGACAACCTCGTCTCGCGCGGAACATTGCAAATGCAGCGAAGTACGGTACCACGACTGCCTCGCTAATCTGGAGATCACGAGAGCCAGCACGCGGGTGACGCGTAGGTGCGTTTCACAGCAGCCGCCGCCGACGAACCTCCCAGACGACGCGCGCTACTCTAGTGCCATCTCGTAGCCATCGACGCCACACTCCGCGTTTTTTCTAACGCTTTCACCATACCCTCCTCCGCTTTCCGCCTCATGGTTCCGCCGCACCCTCCTCTCCGCTTTCCTCCTCACTTCTTTCATGCCCCCGTTACGCTGCGCGTTCGCTTTCAGCTTTCACTGCGATCGTTCGCTCCGTTACGCCGACGTAGGGCGACGGGCGCCGACGCTCGCCGCGGGAACGGGCGCCGACGAGCTGCGCACTAAAAATTTAACGGAACATAGGAGCAACTGCGCCGTGTTCCACCAAAACCGAGCTTTGTGTACATCAAACATGGCGTTTCATACACAAGGTGCGTCGCCGAGCATAGAATAATTCGCAGAAAAGCCCACATATACAAAGGCGATTATTTCAGCGACGGGTGCGAACATCAGACAGTGCACCCACACCGGTGGCTTAGCGGCTATGGTGTGGCGCTGCTAAGCACGAAGTCGCGAGATCGAATCCCGGCCGCGGCGGCCGCATTTCGATGGGGGCGAAATGCAAAAGCGGCCATCTGGTGCGCTGGGGGCACGTTAAGGATCCCCTGGTGGTCAAAATTAATCCGGAGTCCCTCACTACGGCGTGCCTCATAATGAAATCGTGATTTTGCCACGCAACACCCCAGAATTCAATTAATCAGACATTGCGTAACACGCACGGTTATTACAGTCAAGGTGACACAAATGCATTACTATTTCAATAACGCTTTGTAAGAGCAAATACAGCCAATCCTAATGCCAGATGAAGTTTCGGCGGAAGTATTGCTGATCTTTGTTAGTGATTAATTCCAATGCCAAGCACCCGCGGCTCTGCTAATTCAAATGTTAACGTCCGTCCGTCCGTCCGTCCGTCCGTCCGTCCGTCCGTCCGTCCGTCCGTCCGTCCGTCCGTCCGTCCGTCCGTCCGTCTGTCTGTCTGTCTGTCTGTCTGTCTGTCTGTCTGTCTGTCTGTCTGTCTGTCTGTCTGTCTGTCTGTCTGCCTGTCTGTCTGTCTGTCTGTCTGTCTGTCTGTCTGTCTGTCTGTCTGTCTGTCTGTCTGTCTGTCTGTCTGTCTGTCTGTCTGTCTGTCTGTCTGTCTGTCTGTCTGTCTGTCTGTCTGTCTGTCTGTCTGTCTGTCTGTCTGTCTGTCTGTCTGTCTGTCTGTCTGTCTGTCTGTCTGTCTGTCTGTCTGTCTGTCTGTCTGTCTGTCTGTCTGTCTGTCTGTCTGTCTGTCTGTCTGTCTGTCTGTCTGTCTGTCTGTCTGTCTGTCTGTCTGTCTGTCTGTCTGTCTGTATTGGTGGCCGCCTTCGCTAGTAATATGTCAAGCATCAGAATTACTTAGAACTTGCTCTTACAAGCAATTCTAGCGTGGGAGCTCTTTGTGAATGCAGGCCCAGGCAGTCCAAGCGGCAGTTAAGCTTTAACGACAGTGCTCACATCTCGTTCGATGACCGCGGACGCACGCTGTCAAAACGCTGGCGTGATGAAGCGCGGCAGCAGCAGCGAGCGGAGTGACATTCGTGCTGCCTCTCGCCTCAGCGCGAACTAAGCAGCGAGAGCACAACGCACACGAAGCTATCAGCCCTCGGCAAACCTACACTGTCCCCATCGCATATCGCTTTCAATATAGGGCCCGCGCTGCCACGTTTAGCCGCGTCATACCAACACCCTCTAAAGAACTAAGGCCTTCGGGCTGACCATCTCCCCTTGAGCTACGTCACGCAGAAGAGGCCTACCTAGAAGTTCCGTGCAGCGTGCTACGAAGCTACGAGCGGCGCACCTGCGTTGAAAAGGAGGTGTTGCTCATACGCAGCCGACGCAGAACGCCATCTCCACGGTGCCTTGCACGCGCGGGACTGAGCCACCATCGTCGCTCACCGACGCACGCTTTCACTCGCGCACGCAGGAATACGGCGCGCCTCCCCGATGTTATCGCACTTGGACTTTATACGGAACATCATGGCGACGCCGATGCCGACTACGGAAATGCGCCTGGAATATCCATACAATTGCTATCGCCATAATAAAGAAAATGGCGCTCGGCAGAAAATAAATTGTTAAAATGTTTGGGCTCGATAGCAGATACGACGCGATTCAGACGCCTTTCAACCAGTTTCTTATACTTAAAAGAAAGGAGAGAAAAACAATCTGGTACAGCGCGCCGGAACTCCTTGAAAGGCGCACCGCTGCTTTTCGATGCAGGCGGCATAGAAATATGAGACTGCGAGCGAATCTGGCATTGGCGGCATAATCAATATGACGACTCTCGGCACAGTCGTTCCTTTCACTGCACTGGGAATAACCAGGGCGTGCAGAGACTGCGCAGCTGCGCACGCAATAATTCCACGCCCTGTATTATACCTTGGCCTCGTATGTACCTGCACGTAATCTACAAAAGCGTGACCAACTGAGTATACAGCTCCGATCGTCGATGGATTCACCTTTACAAGCTCGTTCCTGCCGGGGAATCAAAACGCCCGCGAGCGAGCTACAGGTATACGCCGGCTAAACCGCGTTCACTGCGCGAACAGAGACATCCCAGCAACGGAAAGGAAAAAAAAAATCAACACTAAAGAAGGTTCCCTGACGCCCCGCTTCGGTGAAAGGAATGACGAAGGGCTGTTTGCTTTTCTGAAATGTCAATAGCACGCCTACGCATACGTGCATGCATGCATGCGTGCCGCGGATTCCAACTCGCCTGCTTTCTTTCTTTCCTTCGTTCCTACCTTCTCGTAAGTATTTAATATTTCCTCCGCGCTATCCTGCAAGCGCGCGAATACTAATACAAAAACGCAGAGGCGGCGCGCGTTTCCTAGCGACACCGCGCGCTGCCGCGTCTATGAAAGGCCGCGCGCGCGCCTGCAGAGGCGCTTTATATCCGCATGCTTCCGGCGAGCTTTCATCGCGGGCGTTGTGCTCGGATAGCCTTAGCGATGCCGCATCTCTCCTCCCGATGCGCCGAGCGTTGAAAATTTATGAGGAATCCCGCGGGTATCAATAAACGAAGAGGCGGAAGGACAGACAACCTAGTTGGAAACGGAGGGAAATGAGAAGACGCAGAAAGAAAGAAGAACAGAAAAAAAAGAACGGCGACACGAAAAACGCGCCCACACGAGAAGGCACAGCTTCTTGGTATTGTTTCCGAAAATGACGCACGCGTGCGCGGCGAGTGTGAAGCCGGCGTGAAGGAAGACTTTCACGAGGCTAGGCCGCTTCGCGCACACGTGGGAGGAAGCGTCGCCGCAAAAGCGACGAGAAAGGCCGATCTCGGGAACAGCGAGGC
This sequence comes from Dermacentor albipictus, assembly GCF_038994185.2. Classification (NCBI taxonomy): domain Eukaryota; kingdom Metazoa; phylum Arthropoda; class Arachnida; order Ixodida; family Ixodidae; genus Dermacentor; species Dermacentor albipictus. The sequence continues at coordinate 392,318,827 of NC_091821.1, forward strand.
CATGACGCCAGCGTGAGGCCGAGCCCTTTTTATCGGCTTAAACGAGGTATACGAGACACACGGTCTGCCTCCGCGCAACGAGTGCGGCTCGGCTGGGTGAAAAGGTCGTCACCGCCTACGGGCATCGCTTGCGAGTCGCGAGGTTAGAGTCCGACGGAACGACTTGGCTCCGGGGTAACACGAGTGAACGCATTGGGTGCGCCAACGTAGCGTGATTGCTCTCCATCGTGACATTTCAAGAAGCGTTTGCGTGTTAATGAAAGCGCCACGTTAATGAAACGCCTCATCTTCTTTTCCTTACTACCTTTTTTCTTTCCTTTCTTCCTTTCTTTTTTTCCAAGGAACGCTCGCACTAAAGCATACGGCGACGTTGACGTTAGTGTGGTTGAGTGTAACGTCACCGTTATCGCGACACCCGATTGCTTTAAACAGACACTAAAGGCAAATACTAAGTCAAGCTAAAGTGATAGATTAGTGCTCGCGAATCTCTAAGGCGTTAATATTATCGCGAACAGCGCCTTAATAATTGAGAAATTCAGGTAAATGCAAGACATGATTAGAGACTCCCCCGGGAAATTTAAGCACTTGCCCGATGACGAAAGTACCCCTAAGTTAAATTCTGTCACTAGCGCTCAACTACTCGTTGCTAAAAACATCATATTGTTGTATTATATGAAATAAAATGATACTTGTCCAGTCCTACTTCATTTTTTAGAAAACATAACTCACTGAAGTTGTTGACAACGACGCGGGCGGTCGAACGGTTTCGTTTGCGCTCGACTCGGCGCCGCCCACGCTTTTGCGTTTCAACACTGATCGAGTAGTACTGCGCTGGTTTTGCTGGCTCGTGAAACTCGCACAAACTGCAAGTAACAGAGAATTCAACCTCCATGTGATGTTGCCGGATGCCCGAACGGTCTACGCCACTTGACCGAAAAACAACTGCAGCTGGCGAATCCACCGCTCTGTCTTTAAAGCCCGTCGATATCTGTCTTGAATCGGTACCGCCGTCTGTCAGGCACCGTTTTGTTCAACGACGGAATGCAGCAAGGACTGGTGATGGCGTATGTAACGTCACCACTCCCCCAATTGGGTGGCGGGAGATTTGAAATTTCGAAAAAGGAATTCGGACCCTTCAGATGCAATTTTCTCATAAACTACTAAGTCTTTCCTTGGCATGAAACAAGCGTTGCAAGGTTTCTGGGATGGTATAAAAGCAGTCAACGTCGACTTAGTATTTGGCTTTTGTGTCCCTTTAAAACGGCGCTTGCATTATATCGCGTATGCACGTCCGTACGTGTCCTCGCGACCCAGGGGCTCACTGCACACGTTCGTAAGACAAACTAACTTTTGAGAGTGTGCGACGCAAGTGCTAAACAGGGAAGCGATAATTACCTCCATGCGCGAAACGTCAGATTCGCTTGCCCTGAAAAACGAATGCCGCTGCACGACTCCCTGAGTGTCCAACCGGGTGATTCATTACAGCCGAAGCGAGTCGAGCGGCCATCGACTAAACCACGGATAAGCGTAGCAAACTTCTAGGCATTACGACGGCTTCAGCGGCTCGGCTGGCGCAAGCACCGCGGCTTACGCGCTGCCGTGTTAATTCAGTACAACACGGCGAAAGTTGAACGCACGAATATGTCATATCGCGGCGATCGTTTCCTGGACCAAAGGTGTACGAAGTCAAATATACGAGCCGCTGTATTAAAGGTATCCGCAAAATTGCATCGGTATTAAATTACCGATAAGCTAAGGACGTAGCGAGCATAAACAGAGGGGCAGAGCGGACAGTGCAGCAAGGCAACAGTTCTACGCGTTTGGCCCTCTCGGACGGATAGCCTTAACGACGCTGCTCGGAATCGCCAAGACGGAGAGCTGGGTTCGATACGCCGCCGGTTCAGGCTAATCACGAAGACGCTGTTCCCGCCTGGGGGCGTAATCCTGGCAAGCCGGTCCCCAATCGGTGCTGGGATAACTCGCGTGTTCGCATGCGAGAGTTTCAGGAGGAAACATCATTAGCATATGCAGGTCGTGCTCTTGATCTGCGCACCAACTACTGCCTTGGGAATATGCATAGCTGCGAGAGCGGATATGTGGAAGCGCGTTTCGACCAATATCGATCCTTCGAGAAATGAGCTCACATACCGACTGGGCGAGCGCTGAATATACAAGCCAGTCCCCGGTCGCCCTTTAGCCACAGCGGACAAGTGGCGAAAAAGGCTCCTAACGTTACAGTCACACTGCAGGGAGAGCTGTGAGCGATGTAAGGGCTCACGAAAAATCTGCAGTAACCTATAGGTAATACACATGCTACAGTATCGCCCGACGTCCGGTGCACGCGACCTCAGCTGCAGTAGCTTACGTCCGAAGTGAAGGCTTGCCTGTGGAGCTCGCCGAACGCGAACTATATATACAAGAAACACTACAACAAACAAGAAGACAACAGGGGAGCACGACCAAGGCCAACCATGGTCCAACGTGATGTCCTATGGAGAAGACCTTCTTTGTAGCAACGTCACCAGGACAGTGCGCTTCGTCGAAGGCCGGTAGATGTCGCGAAAAAGAAACACACACACACACACACACACACACACACACACACACACACACACACACACACACACACACACACACACACACACACACACACACGCGCGCGCGCACACACACGCACGCACACACGCACACACACACACACACACACACACACACACACACACACACACACACACACACACACACACACACCCCGTCCGACGAGGCGCCCGATGCGGCGACGGTTAATATCAGGTGACTGGGGATTTCACGGTAGTTCAGGAAGCGGCATAGGTGGCAATCCCGGCTAAAACCAGGAGCAAGGCTTGTTTTATGCGCGTGCCACATTCGTGCGACTCTATTTCAATTTCAGCCATACTCCTAGCTGCGGCCGTCGATGGCAACGCCACTTAAGAGGAAGCTTTAGCTCGGGCCCAACTCCGATGCCGCCTATTCAAATACATGTGAAACGCTGAAACGCTTATCTGAGATAACAAATTGGCCGATTTCAATTAAATATGTTGCATTTAGGAGAGAAACTTAAATTCTAGTGGCAGCTAGAAGCGAAGTCTCGATTTAGGGTCTGACTTCTATAATGAAATTTTCAAAAGTTGGTAGGTTTGAAAAAAAAATTGAAGCACGAAGTCTGCAAATTCGTAGCTCAGCACCTAGAAGAAATATCTCAGATCTGTAAATTGCAACCATTAGTGCATCCAAAGCGGACAAATTTGAGATGTGAATTTATATTTTACATGAATCTATTACATTGATTACAAGGGTTTTGCAAAAATTCTACTCACAACTTAGTGGTCTTCTTGAAAGCCATGTATAACAATTTTGTCAGCTTTAAATGTACTATCAGGAGTAATAGACAGAATTGTCTTACCATTTTTCATTGCTAAGTTAGACAGTTTTAAGCTTCATAGTTTCGTTTTCTAAACATTTGCAAAATTTTATTAAAAAGTTCACGACCTAAATTAAAAATTTGCAACTAACACTCACTAGACTCTAACGTTTTATTTTAAGTGCGACAAAGCTCACCAAATTTGGCGCAGTATTTCCCATGTATTTAGATAGGAGTCCCGGAGTTTCCTCTTAACACGTACTCTTATTTTTTCAAGACATCATCAAAAGATAAACAGCAATAGCTATGCCGTGCAAACCGTTGTTATGATCGACTTGTCAGGTGTGAGAAGCATTCAAACGGGCTTCCCCACGTCAACATAATTGCCCTCGTCTCCGAATCGAGGCCACCTCGTTCTCCACGAGTTGACACAAAACGATAGAAGCAGAAACCAAAGAGCAAGACAACGCGACCCCTTTTCCCGGAGCTGACACCAAGGATGTGCAAAAGGGAAAGACAGGCTCCGGAAGAGGACGGCGACGACGACAGGACCACCAGAGATTATTTAAGGCCGTGCTGGCCCACGTGTTAATAACAACCGCTCAAGACTGAGAAGAGAGTCACATCTACGTACGAATGAAATTATTACAACCTTTTCTATTTATTTTTTTTTTCATCATCACGATGCCCGGCTTCGTCGTCGTTCCCAGATTCCTGCGGTGAAGAACCACCTCGCCCGGTCGAGATTGTATCACCGTCGAAAACACATGAGACACAACAATTAATGGTCACTACAGCCAAACAACTGCTCCGACGCATCAACTCCGCCCAGAGTGTCGATACGTCGAGCGTGAAGAATCTCTCCCAAGGGCGTCACAGACAGACACGGCCGTACGCACGCGCCCAGACCCGGATATACACCGTTTCGCGGGACGCGCATAACCGTGCAGCGCGATGGAAACGGAAAGAAGAGCGCGAACCAGAGTGGCGTTCAAGGAATATCACGCCGCAGAGGCAGCGGCAAAACTCGGACCGCGCTTGCAGGGGCCGGCGGCGACGGCAGAGCCTCACTTAGCCAGGCGCGCATCTGCGGCCCCGTTAGCGCCACTTCGTCGCGCAGAGATCCCGTTCCCCCCGTACGCCCACCGCCAACGTCCTGCGCCGTGCCCGCATTCGGAAGGGCCACTCTCTTATTAGAGCGTGCTTTGTCCTCCGCGGCTATTTCTGTGAGCGGCCCCGTCGCCGTCGTTGCGGACTCGAAGGCAACGAGAAAAGCCGAAACGCGGTAGGTGTATCCTGCTCCTGCCTCCTTTCCCGCGCCCTCTTTCACCACCTTTTTTTTTTCACTTCTTTCTTATTCTTGCTTTCATCCTTTCATTCTCTCTCTCTCTCTCGGTATGTATAGACACAGGTATTCTCTCTATCACTGTCTGTCCTCTTTCTATGTATCTATCCATCGGTATCTGTTTACTTTCCCATACACGGGTACCCCCGCACTTCTTTCCTTTCTTTTTTTTTTCCCCCTTCACCCAGTGCCCACTACAGCGCTGCCGGCAATCGGAGAGCCGACCCGTGCGCCCGCATCGGTCCTGCCAAGCCGCCAGCAGACAGCCGAAATCCACCGGAATCCGTCATAAAAGATCAAACGGCGATCCTCCCTGAACCCGCCGCCTCCGCTGCTTTCGGCGGCCGAGAGATCCTTTTCACGTATCGCTTTTTGTCGCGCGTGCGCCCCACCCCCCTCGCGCTTTTCTGCTCCTATGCCCGTTGCCCGAGCACCTCCCGCCACCGTTTGTCACTGGCGATGAAGCGACTAGAGACAAAACTGAAAGCGGAAAAAAAAAGCAATAAATACCCGTAAAGGCAGACAGGAACCATAAGGAAGCGTTTACTGGAAAATTGAAAGAACAGAAGAGCTAGACATCAGACATTTTCTGTACGGGGAGCGAAGCATGCTATTTGCCAGAGAAGCACTGCGAATAAGAAAACGACGATGCGGGGAGTGCGGACAGTCCTCGAAGCACCGCTCCGGGGCATGACATCAAAATCGAAGCCGCGGTCAAAAAAAAAAAAAAAACAAATCGGACCGACACACAAACAAACTTCTCCCAGAATGGCGCAAAAGAGAATCAATATCATCCCCGTCAATCAGAACGGAAGGTTATACGCTTAAAACGACCAATAAGATTTTTTTCGACAATACGAAATTCACCATTCATCGCTGTGACGCATTCGAGCACGTCAAGAGAGAGAGAGAGAGAAGGGAAGACGGAAAGGCAGGGAGGTTAACCAGGCTGAGTCCAGTTTGCTACCCTACACGTGGGGAGGGGAATGGGGAGTGAAAGAGGAAGAGAGAGAGAACTTAGGTGTAGGATGTCTATAGTCGGGCACTCATGTCTGTTGCCCTCAGGTAGAGAAAAAGCGCTCGAACTGCTTTCTGGGCTAATGAACTGTGAGGCCAGGCTCCCAAGATCTTCGCTTCCGTAAATGGCCTGTCATCCAGTCTATTTAAGGCACACTGGAGAGTCTCGCGTTGACTATCGAAGCGAGAACAGTGGCACACAAGGTGACTGATGGTCTCTTCGCACTTGCACTTAGCGCACATTGGTGAATCCGCCATTCCAATACGATAGCTGTAGGAGTTGGTGAATGCTACTCCTACCCACAGCCGACACAGCAGTGTTGCGTCACGTCGTGGAAGGTTCGCTGGTAATGTAAGTTTCAGTGAGCACGTCAAAATAAGCGTGCCAGTTATGGTAAAGGCAAGATCAGTGGCGCGAATGGCCAAGAGCATTTTGGAGCAGATTTTGGAGGAGGAAAAATGTCGACTATCTAAAGCAGATTTGCGCGTCAAAAATGGTTCTAGAGCAGCCGGCGCACATCACTGGCGAAAACTATCCAGGAAGGTAATTAGCGAACGCGACCACTTGCGAACTAATTACAACCATCGCGAGGCCACACTAAGTCAACCGGCGTGCTCGAAAAAAAATATATTACTTTAGGCCTAAAGTCGTCCAGCTATCGTAAAACGGCCGGACTACAAATGCGCTAACATAAATAGATAAAACCCAACAAAGCAAAGCAGCTAATTAGCTATTAATATGCAAGGGGGTAAGTCTGCTGAGTGCTACGACACGTGCCGCAGCGCCGAACACGCGGTGCGCGTCATCGGTTCAGAAACACGTTTCCCTCCGAGGCCACGCGCTGACGGTACGAAGCACGAATGTGGGACACGCCTACAACGAGGGAACGGGCCGAGCGCGCACGTCTCGACAGAACATCGTCCTATAAGCTACACACAACCCGCGAATCTGGCGTACCGCGAACGTGCGCGAGCGCGCCCTGGATTGGAATGAATTAGCCCAGTGGCCCTTTAGAAGCGACGACACTCTTTGTGGTGGCGACTGCCACCTGGCGTTGACCCGCGCTCCTCTTCACAGTGGCCTCAGAGATCGCACGGCGCGGCTCGTCTTCGCGCACCTTTGGAGCATTTCCTCTCATTTGTAGCATACCGTATAGATGTGGCAGCTTTTTAACGGAATGTAGAAGACGCCAATACCTGTAGCTAGCAGCATCCCCCCCCCCTTGCAAGTAAAGAAAATAAAATAAGAAGAAGGGGTGTTACGATATACGTGTATGGCGTACAATGAAAGAACGCATGGCAAGATTTCTTTTTGAACTCGCACCTATAATTGAGTCAGAGTTGAAGACGAACTGGTGCCTTACAATGGATCACCGCCGGCCTAGTGGCGCCGCGTCAGCAGGTATCGTTCGTTTTTAAACAACTTGATTGATTGATTGATTGATTGATTGATTGATTGATTGATTGATTGATTGATTGATTGATTGATTGATTGATTGATTGATTGATTGATTGATTGATTGATTGATTGATATGCCCTGATTACGTATTTAAAAAAAACTCCACCAATGCTAGTTACAACTCCGCACGCCTCCTCGAGATACTGACACCGCTTGACGCCAGCAGAAGTAACCTTCCAGACGATACAACTCTTAGCGTTTAGGCAGCCGAGTGTATTGAGGATCGAGAGGTGGAGACACACGAGCTGTCAGACGCCCACTTTTCTACCCAACGCCGACTACTGGGGGTTGAACAAGAACGAAGGAAGCACGCAGCCTATAAGATAACCAAGACGAATCTTATGGAAAAGGAATGAAAAAGAGATTTGGATTGTAAAACTTTATTTGTCCAACAGATGTAGGGAAGGCTTAAAAGCCTTCCCACCTAGACGACGGCCAGGAGTCCTTGGACCCTAGCAGCGGTTTCGGCCAGTCGGACGGTCTTCAGTTGAATCTCCGGATCGGAGCTGAGTAACAAGGTCTCCCATTGTTCTAAAGACTTTATTCTTCCCTCAGAGGGAGCCTGTAGGCATTCCTACGGAATGTGATTAAGATTAGCCCTGGCTTTACATAGCTTACACTGGCTGGAGTACTGCCCCGGGTAGTAGAGGCTGCACGACACCGGGCTTGGAAACGAGTTGGTTTGCAGGCGACGCCAAGTGGAGGCCTGGCTCTTGTTTAAGGATATATCAGCCGGAGGATATTTAACCCGCCCTAGTCTGTAGTGTTGTCTGATCTCTCTGTAACACACTAAGCGGTCCTGCCCCGTGAAGCCTTCGGCTAGCCCACCAGCTCGGAATGTAAGTCCTCGAGCTAATTCGTGGGCCGCCTCGTTCCCAGCGAGGGAGGCGTGCGCAGGTGCCCAGATTATTTCAATTTTCCTGCTATCTCTGCAGGTCTGCAGGATTCTGTTCGCCTCGGGAGAAATTCTGCCTCTGGCAAAGTTCATCACCGCAACCTTAGAGTCGCTGACTATAATTTTGGCTGAAGTACTTGCAATTGCAAGGGCTATGGCAGATTCTTCTCCAATCTGAGAGCAATCCGTTGGAACTGTGCCACTGGCTATCAATCTAGTTTCAGCGCTCGCTACAGCTAGGGCCATGCGGCCGCTGCCATAGTCTGCAGCATCAACGTAGAGCACGTCCTTCGAGTTTTTGAAACGCTTCTCAAGAGCCTCGGCCCGTTTCTCTCTGCGTTCCTTGTGATGGGTTGGGTGCATGTTTTGAGGTAGTGGTGGGATTATTAGTCGGTTCCGCACGCTTCGCGGCAGGTCGACTTTGATGCCTTCCTGCCTATCTGAACGGAAGCTTCGGCGATTCCTCCGATAGTCACCATATTTCGAAGGAGCGATGGCTTTGAGTGCCACGTAGGCAGCATGACCTTTTCAGTGCTGCTGCCTACGGCAAGTGACGGTTAGGGAGAATATATTCGTCGTGATAGTCGACGGAGAAATGGCGGAAAGAAAAAGTTTTGCTTGGACTCCCTCAGACTGACTTACACTTAAAGGGGCCAGGCTACCGACTATGCTAGAAAAGTGAACACGTTATCTTTCTAATTGCGAAACGTCCGCTACGTAAGCGCCAAAAATGCCTAAAGGCAAGGGGAGAAAAAGCACACACGCACGCGCGAGAGCGAGAACAAAGAATACAATGCGGCGTAAAAAACACCAGAGATATTCCCCACTCAGCAAAATAACGCAGCGTTCTCGTATCGATTTTTCCAGCGATAACCAGGCCCTCCCAAGTTTCGTTGTAACATAAGGTCAAATGTGGACATCCCACAAGTCAAGCAATACATACTGAAGGAGAAAGAGGGCAGAAAACGGAAACGAACAGTGGTCCATCGTGAATGCCCTAAAATATGATAACCATAGTGTGGTTTCTTGTACGTCTCCCGCACGACGGCCCATACAAAACGTATTCGCGCTGTCGCGCCGTTCGTCGCGACAGCGCTTGACGTTGCGACAGCAACTTAAGAGGAAGAAATTCGCAACACTGCGAAAAATACAGAAGCACAGACGAACGAGCGAAAGAAGGAAAGAGACAAACAAAATTTGCGCTTTCGCCCGAAGGACGAAGCAGTTACTGCGATAACAAGGTTTAGTGTTGCACTTGAACTTCTCGGACGGCGTTTTAACTATACGCGGGTCTGACTAACGCGGACGGGACATGAGCGGGTGCACCAAGGTTTCTGGCAAGCTTAAAATCTTTAACATACCGTGTAGGGACGTAATGACATCGCTGCCCGTAATGAGCTGTGCCATTAAAATTACACCAGTTTCAGGTTTGAGTAGTGATATTGTTTTGCACTTTTAATATTTAGTAGTCTAAGAAGAAGGAAGAAGAAGAAGAAGTCCCTCCGAGCGGCCGCTGCTTCTTCGGTGAGATATTATTTTCTGTTTTCTTCGAAGAATCAGTGCTGTGTTGAGACTTCACTGTTGTCCAGGGAGAACACACATCCCGTGGGATTCCTGTGTGCTAAAAATCAGGCACAATATCGCGTGGTTTGGCTGCGCTCCGCAGCGCATCTACGCCTGCCACGACGGTGGGCAGCAAAGAACACCGGCACGAGCCATATGTCCGACAGCGCGTTCCTAGGCGCATGAGTGCCGCAGAATCGACGCCGTACTCCGAAGTGCCTCAACACGCGCCCAATGTCATCAAGCCGGCGACGCTAGTTTTCAACGCTTCCCTACCTTCAAGCGCACCTTCAGTGAATATGGCTGAGACAGGCGAAAGTGAAGCCAAGAAACCACGGGTTGACGACGACAAGACATCTACCTATGAGCTAAGTGATGATGAAGACATAGACTGCGATGAAACGCCGTTCTCCTTGATAACATATAAAAAGAAGCGGCCTGAGGGAATTCCAGTTGTTTTTCGACCCTCACAGGAAGGACGCAACTTCTGGCAAGTGAATCCAAACCGCGCTGCGTCGGAAATTGTCACCGCGGCAAAGGAAAAAGTACAGTCATTCCGCGTGAATAGAGATGGAAGTTTTTCTGTCAACGTTACTTCAGTCTCATCTGCAAGACATCTGCTGTCAATGAGCCAAGTGGCTGGTTTGGGAGTCAAACCATTCATTCCGGCATCTTATACCAAGAATGTTGGCAAGATACGCCATGTGCCAGTTGAGTATACAGAAGAACAACTGGTTGACTTCCTGAAGGATTTTGGCGTGACATCTGCCCGTCGTCAGGCACGCTACAATCGCCAAGAAGACGGAGCGGTAGAATCACGCCCTCTGAGAACTGTCATTCTCCATTTCAGAGAAGACAAACCAATGCCGCAACGAGTGCATTTAGGTTTCACGAGTCATCCCGTAGAAGAATATCACGGCCCTGCTCTGAGATGCTACAACTGCCAGAGATTTGGACATTTATCGAAGAACTGTCGCAGTCCACGTCGCTGCAAGATATGCTCCGAAGACCACGACCATTCAGAGTGCAAGTCTGTGTGTCAGCCAAAGTGTGCCAACTGTGGCGGAAACCATACAGCTTCCTTCTCCGGGTGCCCTCAGAGCAGAGCTGCCTCAAGGTTGCGCAGACATGAGTTGAAATACGGAAGGCTACCTCCTCGTAATGCGCCACCACCCAACCTTGATGCTGTAAGATGCGCGCCTCCAACCGCCAACAGAGAACAAGAACAAGTGGTCAACATGAACTATTCTGCAGCTCTAAAGCACTCAGGTCGACAACGCTCTGACAGCGAGCGACGCGATCCACCACCAGAGAACACTACTCATCTTGCCCAGGCTTCGAGTGACCTTCGCCGACCTTCTAAACAACGCCCTCTGCCAGTGACATGGCAACCTCACCTAACATCTGAACAACTACCTCAACATTCATCTCAACTACACCTGTCACCCCAGCGACCATCTCAGTCCGCTCTTCAGCGACCTGCTTCGAGCACACATGGAGCTTCAGCGTCGTTTGGTGATTACGCGTCTTTACCCGTGGCACAGATGATCCTGCCCATGCTATTCGCAGCTCTGCGTGCAATCCTCAGCGCCATTCCACACGCAAACAACCTTCCAGAGGTAAAAGCACTGCTTTCTATGGAATCGTTGGTGCTTCCACAACCACCAACAGCTCCACTGCAGGCCTACAATGAATAATCGCTATAACAATGTTTTCATATTTCAGTGGAATGCTAATAGCCTTCGAAATAAGTCAGCTGATTTCCGCAAACTACTAGCTCAACATAACTTTCCTGTTTTATGTATACAGGAGGCAGGCGTACGAGATGACTTTCGTCTTTCGAACTATGTTATATATAAATCATCGCGCATTGCTGGAAGTAGCAGAGCGATGTTATGCGTGAGAAAAGACCTACCGTCCTATTTAATACAGTCGAGCGATATAAATATACCGGAGTTCGTAGCATGCAAGATATCTTTTAGAAATACAAGCGTCACAGTGATTAGTCTTTATCTGCAATGTTCTAGCAAAATATCAGTAGACAGCTTGGTGAACGTGTTTGGTATCGCGAACTCACATGTGATGGTTTGTGGAGACTTCAACGCACATAACGTCATATGGGGTAGTGAATATAACGATTCCCGTGGAAGCATCATAGAGTCTGCCGCAGAAAAAAGTAATCTTATCGTGTTAAATGACAGCTCTCCAACGTTCTTGCGGGGGTTTCGTTACTCAAGCTGTATAGATGTCACACTCTGCTCACAAGACCTTCTTGATGGCGTTGAATGGTCAACAGACATAGAAACGCACGGCAGTGATCATTTTCCGATCCTGGTAAAACATCGCCTCATACGGAGTGAGGGGACCCGGCGCTACTCAAAATATACTAATTGGCAAAGTTTTCGGCACCAGTTAAGTAACTCATTGGGTGAAAACCCGAACTTTCAAAGTTTTGCAAATATATTGTGTGAGTCGTACAAGGTCTGCACAAAGCAAGTCATTGTTCCGAATGAATACGCTGCAGTCGACGGGGAATATGAATGCCTAAGGGCAATTCGAAGACGCGCAGAACGGGCTTACCACCGCAGTGGAAAACTAGATGACTACAAGATGGCACAGAAAATTCAGTCAAATTCGCGCAGACGCTTACAAAAATTAGGAACGAGAAGATGGCGAGAATACTGCACGTCGTTGTCTCCGTTTACTCCAGTTCCCAGAATATGGTCCGTTGTGCGATCTTTTAGTGGTCCAGTTACCCAGAGCCATCCCTTCCGAGCCCTTGCCGTAGCTCGAAGCACTCCGGAAACATTTGTTGCTGACGAATTCTGTCAACTTATATCCAGACCGGGAATTTCATATACTTGCCTCCAATTCGCAAGTTCAACAACACTAGCAGACCAGAAGGTTCGTGCATGCTTTATGTCACAACATCCTCAACTTGACTGTGAGTTTAGTTTAAATGAATTGAAAAGTGCTCTTTCGTCATGCCGTACAAAGAAAACCTTAGGCCCAGATGGTGTTACGTATGTGATGCTAAAGAACCTAGGTCCAGTAGGAAATATGACTCTTTTGGAGATATTTAATGATATCTGGTTAAAAGAGACCCTCCCGGATTCATGGAAATTAGCTCGGGTAATTCCAGTGCTAAAACCAGGAAAGACCCCACTTTGCCTTGACTCCTACCGACCCGTCAGTCTCACAAGCTGCTTTTCCAAACTAATGGAGAAGATGATAGACAGTCGATTGCAATGGTGGTGTGAACACACAAATGTGTTTTCCGACCACATGACCGGATTTCGACAAAATCGAGGTACAATGGATGCAGTATTAGACATTGCCACATGCGTCGAACATGAACGAAGTTGCGGAAATGTGACAATAGCAGTATTCTTAGACATTCAAAGAGCATTCGACACTGTAGGTCACATACACGTCCTTGCTGGTATGTTAGAGCTTGGCCTACACGGTCGAACGCTACGCTGGGTATCAAATTTCTTGAAAGATAGAAAAATATTTATGGAAACAATTGAAGGAGAAAGTAATTATCACAGCATCACGCAGGGCGTTCCGCAGGGCAGCGTTCTCAGTCCGTTTTTATTCAACTGTGTCATGGCAGCCTTGCCACAAAAACTACCGTCTGGTCTACAGTATTCTCTGTATGCAGATGACATCTGCATATGGGCCTCTGGATCTCATATACAAGACATTCAAAGAACGCTGCAAGAGGGTCTTGATAGTATCGACACCTTTTTAAAAGAAAGAGGCATGAGTCTTTCATACGCAAAGACAGCCGTACTTCCTTTCACTAGACGACAGCTGAATCATTTCCAACTTACGCTTAACGGGCAAAGTTTGATGTTTGTGCAAGAGCATAAATTTCTTGGAGTTATTCTTGACCGCCAGCTAACATGGGCATCACACATCCGCGCAATTGAAAAGCAGACCAACGCAGTAATAAACGTACTTCGGCGACTCGCTGGCACAACGTGGGGAGGATCAGTCTCTTCGCTACTACAAGTTCATAATGCACTCATAAAACAAAAAATTGCTTACTCGGCCCCGATTCTCCATGGATTATCGCAAACTTCCGAGGAACGTCTTCAACGTTTACTAGCAAGGGGGCTACGAGTGTGTCTTGGGGTTCCGCAGACTACCTCGAGTTCTTTAGTAATTGCTGAAGCTCGTCACCCTCCATTTCCAGTCATACGAACGGTTGAAACATGCCGACATATTTATCGCATCTTAACCCAACATGAGAAGCATCCATTAAACCTCGCGCTCACCGAAAGAAACAAAAGCAAAATTCACGATGTTGTTCGAGAACATAGAGCATTGTTACCAAGATTTTAATTATGCAAAGTGGATGTTAGTTACCCTCCCTGGATGTTAACATGCCCTAAAATAGAATTATCGGTTGACGGGATTATATCAAAGAGAGACATGTTCATAGTAGCCGCACAGCAACTAGCACTCTTCCAAATTTACTCATTATATCCCCAGTACATCCACGTTTATACAGATGGCTCGTGTCATAAAAATTCTTCGACTTCAGCATTCGTCATTCCACATTTAGCGCTAGAGCAAACATTCAAATTATCCCGGGAGACATCTTCCACCATGGCAGAACTATTTGCAATCCTGTGTGCTTTGCGTTTCATAACATCAGAAAAACATTCGCAAAAATGGGTTATCTTTAGCGATTCGCAAGCCGCTCTCACATTACTACAGAGCAATAAGAAAAATTCTTTGAACACTTCGCTATTGTATGAGACGCTCAAAGAACTTACTAAAGCAAACGCAATGAACCACGTAATTGCATTTCAATGGATACCTGGGCACTGCAATATTCCCGGTAATACTGCAGCGGACGCAGCTGCGAATCGAGCACACAATAACGCAGAGACGACCAATCTTCCCCTATTGCGTAGTGAAGTCCGTCTGATCCTGAGACAGATTTCTTGTCGCCTCAGTAAAACTACCTGGTTTGACCAACAAACTAAAAACTCGGAATTATACTCTATAGACCCTTGTATAAACTTATCAATGCCGGAAACTCTAAGAGACAACAGAAAATTTGAAACATTGGTACACCGACTGCGTCTTGGTACTGCATTTGCGAAACACTTCTTGTGCAGAATAAAACGTGCCTCTAGTCCGCAGTGCTCTTGTGGCCACCCAGACGAAGATGTGCATCATCTTCTCCTCGAATGCACGAAATACGCTACACAAAGAACGGTACTGCAAGCTAATTTGTGTATATTAGACAGAAGACCATTCACTCTTAAAAAGATACTTGGCCCATGGCCAACTGCGGGCCTTCAAAAAAGAGCACTTCTTGCTCTGAAAAAGTTTTTGGAGGACACCAACATTTTGGGAAAATATTAGGTACCCGATATTCGAATACGCTAAATGAGTTACATAAATGTTGTTCTTGGTCCATAATTGGTTTATGTGATGAGCGCAACTTTTACGCTATATGTATGATTCTGTTTTGTACTTGCAGTGTATTACATGTGCTGTGTGTTTTGGCTGTTCAAAACATCTGTCTTTATATATGTGTACGTGGACTGAACTAATGCACAGAACTTTGCGACTCATGTACTGTTGGACCGTATAGTTTTTATTCACACAGTTTTCTACTGAGTGTTATATTTTGTGTCACTATTCACCCTTTTTACGTAAATTTGTTTCGTTTGCCAAGTGACAAGGAGTAGCCGGTGCCACCATAAAGGCGCCAACCTCTCCTAACATTTCACTTCAATAAAAAAAAAAGTCTAAGAAGATTTAAGATAAAATGCATGCGTTGCGAGTATTATGTTTCACAGCATTTCTTTGTGGGCTGCCATTCTTCATATTCTGAGGAATAATTTAGCCAGGAACGAGGGTTTAGAGGGTCTCCAGAGAAGCGGAGTTGGTTGAGCTGAAAAAAAAAATAAACACGACGAAGCGAATCGACGTGCCCGTCAACCACTGGTCGGCAATATAAAGGGAATTCACGCTCACGCACAAGATACACTTTTTTGCTTAGGGATCCCTTGGACTCAGACTCACCAGACTCCTACTCAGTCAGGCCGACCCGGACTCAGACTCACCGAAATTCTACTCGGTCGCGCTCACACGGACTCAAATTTGCCACTATTCCACTCAGCCGGACTCACCTCCATATTCTAGAACGTTCTTCCACTCAACACTCTACCTCGACCACAGAAAATGGATGGCAGCGCCGCCCTCGACAGAAATGATCACTACGCTTCAATGACACGCCAAGGCATTTTTTTTACAGCGAAAGCTGTATGACCAACCTTCCCCAGTTTTTTCGGCGTCCGGCCACAGAAACGGATTTAGCGATTTCTAGCAAACCCATACGGATGAAGTGCGACGGCGAAGATGTCAAAATGCGGAACAAATTAGAATGCTCACCGTGAACAATAGGGTGATGTCGAGGTTATCGCCGTATATAAGCAGGAGAGGTATCGGCGCTAAAAACAGCTGCGTTATCGATGGGGCGGACACGTATAGTTCGTACACCCGAAGAACAACATGCGTACGAGGAGCGCCGGAGGGAACAGCAACGAGAATGTAAACGGCGCCGGCGCGAAACGACCAATGACGAAGAACTTGCCCGCGATGCTGAACGAAAACGACAATCGCAATCCCGGGCAACCATTCCACTCTGTGAAGATGGAATGGCAACGAAAGCGCTTTGCTTTTCGTTTGAGAGCTTTGACTGTCGTCAGCTTTCGCTGCCGTTCCATCTTCACAGACTGGCATAGCTGTCATTTTTGGAAGCGTAGCATCTTCTTCAGCCCAGAGGCGGCACTGCGCTCAACTCGGAGGAGTGAAAGAAACAGTTTCGAGTCCAAGATCCTTTGAGAATACAGGGGTCAGAATCAGGGGTCATTCCGGGTCCGAGTGAGTCGATTCAAACTAATTCGTTTGCCGAGCTATGCCGCCAACACAACGCTCAATCATACCGATGGCGGAGCCAGCGTTCTGCCTTCCGCTGTTGGTATGAGCGTTCTGCATAGCTGCGCAGAATATAGGCACACTAGCATTCCTGGTGAGCTACGGTGCGTGTGTACTGGTCTGAGCTGAAAGAGAAATAAACGTAGAGCTAACGTCATCCAATATTTCACTGCGTGCTAGCTAACGGCGACAGCCTCCCGTCGGTCTCATCTCGCGCACCACCGAGTTGCGACGCCACAATCACCACTGGCCACTGGCGGCGCTCCTCACCACGCGAGCATTGTGAGCCGCCTGGTAACTGCCAGGGCGCTGTTTCTTCTGCTCATATGCAGTTACCCTGCGTACTGCCACGCGGCACCGTCCCAGAGCACCGGTTGAGGAGTTCGAACGCAACGCTATACCTTGCTCGATATATAAATATCGCCAAGCTTTTTTTCCCTGTTTGAGAAACATGACACGGCTGGTTTGGTCGGTTAACCAGAACCAACGTCGTCTAAGAGAGAAAGAGATAGAGTGCAAATAATAGAAAGGTCGGAAGGTCAACCAGACAAACGCCCAGTTTCGTATAACCTACATTGAGAATAACGAACAACCTCGCTAAACCTACAACCAATCTCTCCGAAATACAGGAAAAAAAAATTTTTTTTTTAATCACACGTCACTGCTTACTGTTCTATCCCGCGATACTTCAGGTGGTACAAGAAGGGTATCTTATTTTGATTTCTCTTACCTTTCAAAGGAGACCCAATTTTTGAGGATAGTGATTAGATTGTGACTAGGACTAGGGCGTGGAGGATAAAACGACTGGAAAGAATAACTGAAGTGGTTACTGATCGGTCGCATGAACTATGACGTCATCCACGTCGCAGCGGACGCACACGTGCACTAGGGATGACAGAAAGGACGCGTCTCAATGGCGGGTGCTAATTAAGCGCTCTGAGGAGGCACGTTGTGTAACACTACCCAGAGATGGCTCCAAATGGAGCGGAAAGTCGATCAGTGAGGAGTGAAGCAGTACATGAAAGCTGCTTCAGACCCCCTTTCCCCCCGCCCAAAAAGAAATAAAGGAAAGTGACCATCGAAGGTAGTGAGAGGCGGCCAAGACGGTCGAACAACATCGCTTTACTTCGACATGTACTTCAATGGGTTATAGTTTACTTATTAATATTACATTTCCGGGTCTAATGTCTCGAAATTCCGTGTTATGAAAGACTGTTTTGCTGTAGCCTGTTACGAAATTTTTTGCCTCTGCACGCTAGCGTGCCAGACGCAATAACCACGAGTCTGTGACTCTTAGATGAAACGTTACCGAACGCGCGTCTCCATAAAGGACCACGGCGAACGTGCAGCCAGGCGCCACTCGAGCACTGAAACGTTCGCCTCGAAAGAGCGTAGTTTCTAAGCGCGGCTTGAGGCATCCTAAGAGGACAGCTCACTACAGCACTCTTCTTCACTGACGCAACGTTTACGATTGGCCGGAAGTGATGCACGATCCTGGCGGCATCCAGTAACTCGCCGATCTTGACTTGTCAAATGAGCGCGCGCTGAGACGCGAACAAGTCACTACTACGACGGCGGTCCATCGATCAACAAAGACGCGCGGCTGAACGCCCGCCCTTTTGAACACGTTTCAATTACGTCACACTGTATGAACGGTATTCGCTGCGGCTGCACGACATCGAGCTGCACGACATCGGGCTCCGCGCTAAAATTCAAAGGTCAAACTCGATACTCATAAAGGGAATCGGAGGCTCGCGGGAGCGCTGTGTGGATGACAGGGTGTTATGTGTTGTGCAAAATCGCAGCAACATTTGTTTCCTATACCTATAGAGACGATTTTTCGAAGCTATCATGTAGACTGCGACTCACCAAAAATATCATACGGCGCGTTGCCACACGCGCGCCTTCAGATTTTCCTCGCGCTGAACGGGTTTGGAAGTTCATTGCAAAAGATTTTTAAAAAAAGTCAGATAGTTGTGAAACTTCTTTCACAGCTATTATAACAACAGCGAACAGCTTCAAAAGAAAAGAGACGGATAGCAGACGCACTCACAGCATGGACACGGCGTGTGCTGACACTATTGCTGTATTAAAATAGACTAAATTAAGCTTGTTTCAGACTGCTTCGTAGCGGTTACGGACTTTCGCATGACCTCATTGCCAGCGAAGCACGTTCACAGATATCCACGTTCACCCACTGTAGTGGCTCAGTGGCTATGGCGATGCGCGATATGGGTTGCGGATTCGCTTCCCAGCTGCGGCGGCCTCATTTCGATGGAGGCAAAATGATAGAGCGCCCGCGTACTCAGATTGAAATACACGTTAAACAAGCCCAGGTGG
Source organism: Dermacentor albipictus (assembly GCF_038994185.2). NCBI lineage: Eukaryota > Metazoa > Arthropoda > Arachnida > Ixodida > Ixodidae > Dermacentor > Dermacentor albipictus. The sequence continues at coordinate 392,337,795 of NC_091821.1, forward strand.
TCGAAATTAACCGGGAGTGCCTGAAGTGCAACAATATGATTGGGGAAATGAGAAGAAAAGGAGTTAACCAAGGGGCCCGAAGGATGCGGAATCGTTCCCCAGCTGCGGCAAGTTGTTTTTTCATCCACTTTCATTTGCTCATTTTCATTAACTTATCGTTTCTGTACTGCATTTACTTGGCACAAGTAATATATATATATATATATATATATATATATATATATATATATATATATATATATATATATATATATATATGTGTGTGTGTGTGTGGTGTCCGTACAACCACACCAAATGCAAGTACAAAAACGCAACGGCAAGTTTTCAGTAAAATGTCTTCGCCGCAGTACACTGTTGTCGTGCAGACAAGGCACGCTTTACAGGCAACAACTGTAATTTTTTTACTTTTTTTTTTGAACGCGTTTATATTATTACGCATTAAGGACCGTCAAATAAATGGCTCGTGGTAAGAACCAAGATTAAAAAAGGGGTGAAAATCTACAAAGTGAAGTAAAGCACTTAGAAATAATTGCAGACGTTTTTCTTGTTGTACGGAAGTCCTAATTTTACATTTTTTCTTTGACACGGGCAATAAAGGCATCGAAAGAATAAGAAAAGAATTACGTTACTACCGATGAAACTTGAATCAGAAACTTCGCACATAGAATGTGGTGGAGCGGTATTTCATCCATTTACGACAGTGCCTATCTTGCGCTTAAAGTCCGTGGGCAGTTCGGTGCGTGTATACGTAGCTTATCCTTCTACCTGATAAAAAATGCTTCTCCAACCTTTTTTTTTTTCATACTTCCCATTAGACGAAACACACATTCAAGTCCGAATCGCGATTTTTACTATTTGCAGGTTGTTTCGTTTAGCTTAAATTGAAAAATGCACTATTTAATACTGCGGAAACGTATTAAATCTAAATCGCGACCACCCTTAGTCCTCACAACACACTCACCAATTACATTATATCATAAGAAGCCAACAAACACTGATACCAAGGACAACATAAGGGAAATTACTTGTGCTTAATAAATGAAATAAAGAAACTACAAGTTAATGAAAATGAAAGTGGATGGAAAAAAGACTTCCCGCAAATGGGGAACGATCCCACAACCTTCGGGCCTTTCGGTTAACCCCTTTTCTTCTCGTTTCCCCGAGTACATTGTTGCACTTGAGGTCGGTAAAATAAATATTGAAATTGGAAGACGGAAGACTCATCCTAAAATTTCTCTCACTGTTTCAATTATTTTAGTCATCTGCGAATTCCGGCTCTAGACGCGCCGTCCTGAACTAGCCCTAGAAAGACACTTTAGCCAGAAAACGCACCGATACCTTTATCCATACCATGAAGCCTTAAGAACTGAAACTAGGCTTTAGCGCAACTCTTCGCACTTGTTTTCGATTTTGGGTACCACCGGTGACTTTGGAAAGCAATATGCACAAAAAGAAGGAATCTGGAACGCAGCTAACTCCGTTACTTCACTATTATTAAAACTCAAGCACAAACCACGGAACCAGTGGGGACGTTCAAACAAGAAGGCCGGAAATGCAAGAATAGCTAACGAGCTCACTACAATGTAGACACGAATCCTGTTGCCGAATCTGTCGGCACTACCAAGGAGAATTCTTCTTTCTAGCTTATCTGTTTTGGGGCCCCTATCAAGGCGGCAGCGAAAGGGAGGAATAACGTCGACTGCGACACACCAACCGCAAGCCTGTACGACCATGCTGTCGTAATTATTCCAACCTAAATTTTCTAGTGGAACCATCGTTGCTGTGCTACCCATCATCCTACAACAAGGACAACAAGGCAATCACCGGCAAGTACCGAGAGTACTAGGGCATTTCAGTCTCGTTCAAAGACGGTGCTACTCTTCATTTTCGTTTTTTTTTTTCTTACAGACTCTGAACGATGTCGCTGCGCCACAGGTGAACAAGAAAAAGAGCGACACTGCAGGGGAAACAGTGACAGCACAACGAAGCTCTCTGTAAAGTGAGTCCGACGAAGAACAAAAAAAGAGTGCACGCACTCTGTTCACGTTCACCTTGCTTTGGTCCAAACTAATACAATCAGTTAACACTCGAAGATCCGGGCGCTCCTTTCGACCACTTTGCGCGACGTTTTCACAAATTCACAAAGTAAGCGCTGTCAGGAGCAGCTGGAGCAAGCAAGAAAGAGAGAGAGAGAGATAACGATGTAGTCATACTAAAATGCTACCGAATACGACACTGACAAAAAAGAAACAGCTGAACACACAGGTTTCAATAAAAGATAACAATACTGCAGAAAATCAGCGACTAAGCTTCGTTGCAAAGACAGAACTGGCTTAAAACCCGCTCTGTTCAAACAGAAATCACTCCACTCGCGGGTTTTAAAAAAAGAATGGTTTAGAGGAAGGTGCCATAAAAGCCATCCTCGAAACGGTTTCAGCAAACAACGCGCGAAGAATTCCGCTATTCGTAAAGCTGCCGGCACACACGGCAGAAAATATACACGTACATATCGCATTTCGAGCATTTGGCCCAACAGACACGAATCGGCCAGCCTGAGCAATACCCCCGCACCCCCGCCACCCATCCACCAGCCTCCCTCTTCGCCCGCCTATCACTAAGCTTCAGGCAGGCTGCTGCGCTTTTCTCAAACTTCCCGCTACTCGAAGTGAGCCGAGAAGCGGTCGCATGTCTTTGTCAAAGAGTCCGCCTTTTGCTGATGCTCCTGCTAAGACGGCCGGGCCTCTACGGCGTCAAAGTCCTTTTTCACCCCAACTCCGGTCCTTTGCCTTCACGATGTCCAACCTCCTTTCGCTCTTCCAGGCAGACGGAGAGAGAGAAAAAGAACAAGTAAGAGGCTGGTCCGGCCTTTTCAAGGAAGAAAGAGGCCCCCGCCGACTCGTTCCTTTCAGCAAAACTCTCGACGCGTCCATCGATTCAGCGCAACGCCCATCGTTCCAATCCTTTTCGCACTGCCTTTCATACTGACATCAAATGAAAAGAATACGAAGAGAATAGCCCACTGCCATACGACCTACACTAAGCTTCCGCATTTGTGCTGTCACTATGCTTCGCATCTTTCATAAAAAGGAAAGAAGAATTCTGCGCCATGCCTGCATTTTTTTTCCCTTACATCTTCATCTTATAAGGCCGACTCAACAATGTCTCAGCCTTTTCCAAACGATGGGCGTAGAAACATGGTAAAGTGCAATGCGCCGTTATATTTTGTTTTTCTTTCTCTCTTGGCGCCAATAGCTTCATATTATGCGCAGCTTTTTTCACGAAGCCGCCAAGACCATTCTTATGCGTTTTTATTTACTTTTTCATTTCGTTCTTTAAAACACCCTCTATTCAGTTTGCTCGTGGCTCAGGATAAGCCCAAGCCGCTTTACAGAATGAAGATGCCACTCGTCTTAGATGTAAATAATACCCTCCGAACTTTCTGCAAGATTCAGAAAAATAATACTGCTCAAAAAAGGTGCAAGGCTCAGCGAAAAATCCGTTCTTTGTTCGTGTATAACGGGTTGTGTCTCAACGCGGAACTCTCTGAGAATGAACTGGTGAAAACCTGCAGACGTACTTCAGGCACTTGAGTCTTTCAAGTGTGCCCAAAGGTGCTACTGTACAGGTGAGCCATTGCATACTTCTGATTCACTAAATAATTTCCAGTAGCAGAACGGAATCAATCAATCAATCAATCAATCAATCAATCAATCAAGCAAGCAAGCAAGCAAGCAAGCACGTACAGACACACCACAACGACATCAATATTTACATAGCCCAGCGCTCGAGGAATAGACACGCGAAACCGAAAAGCAAGGCTTAATACGCCTCTCCTTCAAACCCCGGAACATTTTCATTATTTCAAACAGAACCGCATGCGCAATGATCAATTGTACGACGAGTTCCGCCTAAGTAGCCCGAACCGCTACCACTTTACATTTTAAAAAAGTGAAAGCGATAAATGGCAATGTTAACTTAATAATTCAATTGGCGGACTCCCTCCCGTTCGTTGCAGGCTCTCTGAGCAGCAAAGCGAAACAAGATAATTGAAAGGCGAAACAAACGAAGGCGGTATAATTAAGTTTATCATTCAAATATTTTAAGCGACCACTGGTTAAGGTCTTGCGAGAGTTTTCGGATACAGTCCAATGGGACGTGTTCCTAAAGAGAAATAGCGTAGACGTAAATAGAACCAAGAAGGCATCGACAAGACATCAACAACTAAGCCCTCTAACAAATGACATGACGAAGTGATCCGAACACGCCTACAACGCCATAAATTTAAACGACAAGAAGAAAAAGCGAACCGCGCCTGAGGAAAGAAGGAAAGCTCGTTCGGCACCAGCAGCGCAATTGTATAAAGGACCGCTGTCATGCTTTTCAAAGGCCTGTCTCTTTTCCTTTTCATGCCCGGTTTCATCGGACTGCCAAGAGGAAAATTTACGCACTATTTTTTTTCTATATATATCTTTAAACTCGTACGTACTTGCGCTTTAAAGTTTATTCGTCATCGAATCAGATTAAACTCTTTCCCACAGGATAAAGCGTTCAATAACTCTTTGGGGATCAAAACGAACGCTCGTATTACAATGCGCCGAATTAAAAATCAAGAAAATTAGGCGTACATCTCCTGCAATATCATCCCTAAAATTTCACGCATCTCTGTAGCGCTACGTGTCTGGTCTTACATATGTTTGGTTTGTAGCACCAAGGGATACAGACGAACAGAGACGAACAGAGACAGGACGAGCCCAAACTCTCAACAAAATTTTATTGAAACAAAGTATGTAAGTGTTGCAAAAAAACGCAGCAAAAAACATCACATGGTCTAAAGAATACCAGTTGACAGATAAACATATCAGAAAGAAGAACAGCCATAAAAACTAAAGAGGTAAAGGCACTAACTACATGGGATGGACGCACGTGCTTTCTGATATGTTTGTCTGCTTACTGATACTCTTTAGAACACATGATGTTTCTTTGCTATGCTTTTAAATCACTTATATACGTTGATCGTTAAGATTTAGTTAGCGCTCATCCTCTCTGCTTCTAGTCCTTGTCTGTGTCCCTTCGCGCTATAAACCAAAAATATGTTACCGTACCAACTCGCCCAGCTTTCCATTCTTTTGTCGTTGATCTTCCACGAACTAAATCCGTGGAAGCCGTTTATTCTTTTTTGCTCTATACTGAGACAAAGCCCGCCGCAGACACAAACGGAGGCTGTAACTTAATCCTCTCTCTCTCTCTCTCTCTCTCTCTCTCTGCATAAATAACTGCGATTTATTACTGTACAAATAGTCACAACGTGTGCAGAAAAGAGCTGTATTCGAGCTGAACACAACAAAACACGAGGGAGAAGTGCCGGAGCAAGGCGCGACAGCATGGGAAGGAAACCAGAAAAAAACAAAAATATGGCGACAAAGCAGCCGATGATCCTGCGCGCTGCGAAGATGAGCTCAGGTGCGAGAAGGATGACGCTCGGAGCATGCAGGCCCTAAGAGCGATAAATTATTTCCGCGGGTCTCTTAGACCGCTAAAAGTTTTCCTCATAAACCATTCCGCACCACCACAAAGTGGCCCGGTTGCCCCGGTGTTTTATACACACACGAGGCCGCGCGAAACTTGAAACAGGATGTTAGAAACAAAAGGGGGAGACGGGAAGACGAAACCGGCGCACGCCGCGAGAAGGCGCCCGCAGCCTGGAGAGAGAGAGAGGGACAGACTCGCGTAGCGGAGCGAAAGGGGAAAGAGGCGATCGTGTTCCGACGCCGCTCCAAAGAGAAAAGCACTCGCACCAGAAACGAGATCGCTTTGCAATTCATCCTAGACGCAGGCGCGCGGAGACGCCAAGAAGTAGTCGCTCAATCAATGTCGCCGGCGGCGGCTGTGGAGAGACCGCGACGGAATGTCGGGCCGACCGACTCGGCAGCGCTGTATACCACGGCCATGCCAGCTAAAAGCCACCCAGCGACCAGTCTCCGCCCCATGGTTTGGTTAACATGCAGACATGCGCGTACACAAACACACACACACACACACACACACACACACACACACACAGACACACACACACACACACACACACACACACACGCACACGCGCACACACACACGCACACACGCACACACGCACACACACGCACACACGCACACACACGCACACACGCACGCACACACACACACACACACACACACACACACACACACACACACACACACACACACACACCGGCAACAAGACACAAACATCAAGTGAGTGATGCTTTTTCTCGTTCCCTAAGGGCTCCGTGACAAGGGAGAGAGAAGCTCGCATAGATCCCAAATATTATATTTCAGCACTCCCGAGATACGGTTGCGTAAAGCAAACAGCGTTCTTCCATAGCGTGTCTTGCGCAACGGCAGTGTCGCCATGAAAGCTTCTCTCCCGGGTTAAAACCCCGGGTTAAAACAGAGACAGGCAAGAGATGGCGACTCGACATATCTACTTCGCTCAAGCCGACGCGAATATGTCTCCTTTCCTTCGCCGTTTCCTGCGAAGGAAATCGACAATAACGACACGCACTTACTGCTCACTTGGCCATGCGGCGCTCAATACCATGTAACGGATTTCTAAATATATACAGCGAACGGGCACTAATAGCCCGGGCACATAGCTTGCAGAGAGCTATGGCGCTAAAGGCACCATAGCTCTGAAACAAGCTTTCAATTATACGCGACGTTATGCCGAAGATGTAATGTTTGGAGACGCAGCGGATAAGTACCTGTTCAAAAGAAGAAAAAAAAACTGTGACGATGTTCTATCTCGCTGAGCCGGCCCCTGTTCCACTTAATTCAGAGACTGTTTAAGAAGCGCTGCTAGGTTCATCTCAAAATCGACCTATAGACTCTACGCCCCAGTTAGTGTAAATGTAAGCCTTCTTAAAAGGTTAAGTAGACGCATGCCCGGTTTGCTTTCCTTGATTCTATCTATCTCTGTCTTCTTAGCAATGAATAAGAAACAAGTAGCTAAAACTAAAGCACTGCCGTGAAAGAGCACATTACTCTTCCCGATCCTCAGGCCACGTCTCCCAACACGTCCTTCGTATCTCCTCATACTGCGCAGAGACGCCGCACAAGCAAGGCAAATGCTGCGTCCATACTATATGTATCCACAAAGAGCAGCCCGTCTGCAGTTAAAGAATCCGCAAGCAGAAAGGCAGACATCGAGTAGAGCTACCGAATGCCGACGCCAGCAACCACATATACTCGAACGTGCCTTCATCCAAATACACGTACTCGACCGTTCGTTTCTTTAAACCACTCCTCTGAAACATCCAGATGCATTTATCTTGCATAGACTGCTTCCAGGTCATCCAGGAAGTCTACGAGCCATCGTGTGGCTTCCAGTCATCGGTGCGCATGACTGGAGCAAGAATCGCAAAACCTCGGGAGACTGCGACACCGCCTCGTCGCCCGACCTGGACTCAAATCGCGGTAGCATACCGACATAGCTACCGGCACTCGAGTCGGCGAAATTAAGCCTTAATGCACCGCGCTATCGCGCGCTCCTTAAACAGTTCAGCGCACAGGGAGACCGCATTCCCTTGCGCGCACTTACGTTCCGTCTTCGCCAACGCAGGTGGCACGATGCAGGGTCGTGCTGCACGCGTCATTATCCCGCTCGACGACAGACGCGAGTACGCTAAGCTCACGGCTGCCCGGCCCGGATGCGCGCCATCGCGCGGCGAACGGGAATGCGCAAACAGGCCCGGGGAAACGGGCAGCCATCGACAGCGACGGCAGCGGCGAGCGCGACGAAGAAGACCCCCCGCCAATTCTGCGTGTGCACAAGCGTGTATAGTGCCCATCTAACTAATGCACGAAGCCGCGCCGAGCGTGTCCCCCGGTGGCGCGCGTGGCATTCTTCCAGCGCGCGTTGCGACGCGACACGGGCACCACTAAAACGTATATATCCACCGCATAGTACGTACATACGTATCCACACATACGCGAACCAGAGGAGTACGAATGTGCGACGAGCCGAGCGGCTGGACGAGCTCACACGCCACCCGGCCACCACCACGGCGGCGGCTTTTACTAGTCTTCTCCTCTTGCAGCGCCCCTGCAGCGCTGTCGCGAATTTCTCTCCACCACGCCGGGACAAGAAGAGGTGACGGCGCTTCGTCCGTGGGCGACTCGGCGTTATTATTTATTTACACGCAAAGCGCCGACGAACGCCCCAGTGTCCACAACTACATCCGCCATCTCCCCCGGCCCAACCCCCGAGCTCCTGTCGCTCCTTTTCTCTTTCTTCTCCGAAGCAAGCACTGGGATTGAGGAGAGGAAGGGAGACACGTGTGCGGCTGTCGACACAGCAGAGGCATCATCATCCATCTTGCAGGCGCGATCGCATCGCGTTCATCATTGCAGTCACGTCACGGAAGACGAGAAAAGAACAAGAAAGAATGTGAAGGGAATATGGGGTAAGAAAGAAAGAGAGAAAAAAGAAAAGCATCTACGCGAACGCCGAAAGAGCAGAGATGAAAGGAAAAGCAACTTTCCAGGCGGGGACTATCGTCGGGGACTACGAGTCCCAACGGACAGCGAAATTAGGTGCGCCTGCTGCAGAAAGGACCTGCGGCGGAAACGTTATTTGTGTACGCTGATACACTGCGTCATGACAGGTACATTACGTACGCACTTAATTATTTACCAAATCTTCGTCGCCTCACGTAAAACATAATGACAACCACAAGCGCTGCCCCTCGTTCGACTGTTAGTATAACATGACATCAGTGGCGTTAGCCTCGCTTAAGTTTTCGCTTAACCAATACATTTCCAAGTTTTCCAACCTATAAGAGAAACACATACACACATATTTTCTTGTTTTCATGCACTTAAAAGCAATCTGCACGTAATATCTTCACTTGAAATATATAGAAAAAGTACCGCTACCCATTCATAATCATCTGCAACATTAATCCACCTTCCGTGCAACAGAGGCTTGCCTTCAAGACACTTGCTAGTTCGAAATATAACTGCCAGAATGCGTAACGCTGAACTGAAAGTCATGTCAACCATAAGCTCATTCAACGTGGCGAAACTACACGGCCCACGCCGCAAATGTCGTGTGCAAACGGTATGTAAATCTGCAAATCTGTCCACAAATCGATCTCGACGACTCGAAGGGACAGTAAAGCGAAAAATGAGTTGAACTGTGTTAGCGAATTGCCCTTCGACAAAACCAAAAAAGCCACACTTACAGCGAGAAAAAAGCTTGAGCCAGAAAAGACGCAGGAACGACATATGGGTGGCTACGTCACCTTAAGAGTTTCCGCACCAGTCAGTCGTGACGTTGTAGATGCTGGCAGCGTCTGCTGCGGTGTAAGTTTTTTTTTTTCAGTAAAGATTAACTATGTTGTATTCTAAAGTAGTTAAAGAGTGAACTTGGCAAGTTTCGAGCATATTTTCTGCCACCAGAACAGCCCGAATAAGAGAACAGAATTTGAAATCCGTGACGTCACACTGACATATACGTAAGATAGACTAGGCGCGAAAATTCATAAGGTGCAAGTTCGATCTTCAGTATCTTACATATATATATATATATATATATATATATATATATATATATATATATATATATATATATATATATATATATATATATAAATGCGAAGGTTGTGGGTTCGGTTCCCACCTGCGGCAAGTTGTTTTTTCATCCACTTTCATTTCCATTAGTTTATCGTTTCTTTATTTTCATTTATTAAGCACAAGTAATCCTTGGTGTCAGTGTCTGTTGGCTTCTTATGATATGACTAATAAAAATCGAGCCCCTCGGTTAACCCCCTTTCTTCTCGTTATTACCTACGAGGGTCTCGAATCCGGCAACATTGATGCCTTCAGGTAGCATATGTGGGTTTATTGACCAGTTGCCTTCACCCTAAAAGATCACGTTCTCGTGACGCCTGCGGCAAAAAAGACGTTCCACGTCCGCCGCCAAGGTCTGTGAGTGGTGGCACTGGCTAACACTCCCAGGGTTCTACTAGGACACATAAATACCCAAAAAAGTGGATGGGAAAACGGCGCCGCGGTAGCTCAATTGGTAGAGCATCGTACGCGAAATGCGAAGGTTGTGGGTTAGGTTCCCACCTGCGGCAAGTTGTTTTTTCATCCACTTTAATTTCCATTAGTTTATCGTTTCTTTATTTTCATTCTTTAAGCACAAGCAATTTCCCCTATGTTGTCCTTGGTGTCAGTGTCTGTTGGCTTCTTATGACATGACTAATAAAAATCGAGCCCCTCGGTTAACCCCCTTTCTTCTCGTTATATATATATATATATATATATATATATATATATATATATATATATATATATATATATATATATATATATATATATATATATATATTACCCCTTAACGCAAAGTTATCGACCACAGAGATTTGCAATAATAATTTAGCAGCCTAGACTGATTCGCTCTTCCTCTTTGTGGTCCCTTTAAAGAAATGTAACTGTGACCTCCGTTTTCTGTCGTCATAATTAACCTATAACCACGAAATTAACCAAAATAGAGTTTCAAAAGAGTACGCTATATGTACAAATTCATTTAACGTATTTCTTTAATGTCTCTTAGTGCCCTTCTTTGGCGATACTGATGCGGACTGCTGAGACTGCAGTAAACCTCGAGCCTCGCTGCAAGTTAAACGGCCTCGTGGACGGTTCGCCCAACAATCCCAGTTGGTCACTGACAACACATTTGCATTCGCGACAGCGAGCGATGCCAGCGACAGAGGTCGCACGACGACGCGCGTCGGCACGAAAATAACAACGCGAATTCCACCACGACGCGGAACGCAGACTGCGGCGCCCGAGAACTCGCGCCCGTTCTTCTCGATGCGTCTCGTCGCTTCTTTTTTTTTTTCTTTTCCTTTAAAACCACTATTTCAAAAGACAACCATAAACCCGCTAACTTTATGCCACAATGCCCAGAACCCGGTCGGGCGTTTCTTTGTCGAATTGAGAAACACGAAGCTTGTACGGCGTACAATCGAGGAGCAGAAATGGGAGTGGGGGGAGGGGGGGGGACGACATCGTTCTCGAAATGACTGGCGGAGCCTCCGGCAGCGTAAAAGCGTCGTCTCCTAGGCTCAACAACTACGCGACAACAATGCAATTGTCCCCGGAAAAGCCCAGGGTACGAGTAACGCGAAAGGGCTTTCCGCAGGCTTCCACGCTCTGCCTCCTTCCGAGCATATAAGATAGCCGGCGCCAGGGCGGGCGGTCTGACCAAAAAAAGAAGAACTTAAGATTTTTAAAGTTTCTCTCTCGTTTGCGAGAGTTGCATCTTTCTTCTACTCCCACCACGCCCGCGCTTCTTTCGGCGTTTCTCTTGCGGCTGTCTTTAGCAAGGGTACAGGGCGGGCGCAGACGACGCACAGGCGCTTAATCCCTTTACTGTGTACGCACTTCGAGGGCTCGATCGATGGACGCGCCGTGCAGCACGTACACACACGCGCGCTCCCTCGGTATGCAGAAAGGAGGCGCCGCGTGCGAGGAATATAACCGGTTGCGCGCGCGCGCGCACTCATTTCTAGGGGCCCGCGGGTCTTCATCAAATCCCCGAACGGCAAGAAAAATTCCTCGGCTCTCGCAGCGGTTATGAAACGCGCTCGGGATCGAGCCGAGCGGAGTTCGGAAGGCGAAAGGGACGAAGGGGCCGCAGCAAAGGCAATCGACCATTGGGGCGAAGGAAAGCAATAGAAGCAATAAGGGGACAAACAATAGTCGTTCGGCGGAAGAAGAATATACGGAGCAGGCGAGGCACGAATGGAAGAAGGAAAGAAGACTCTAAGGAGCAGCAGCGCTCGAGGTTTCGCAATAACCGAACCGATGGACAAAGGGAAATGAAATATGGAGGCGGGCACGTACATGCCCGCGCCTGGCAAAAGAATAACAACGCTTTTGCGCCGGTCAAATCAGGGAGAATCAATTTCGCGAGAAGGTGGGAGGAGGAGGAGGAGGAGGAGGAGGAGGAGAGCGGGGTTCACGGGCCTTCCACAATCTTCCAAGCAGAGTTCACCGCAGCCGCTGCACCGACGGCGCAGTTCCCATCACAAGGATTCGCCCCTCTCCCTCTCCCCCTAAACAATTCTCTCTCTCCCTTCTCATAACCCAGCATCGCAAGCCGCTCGAAACCTCAACCGGCGGGGCGGGGGAAGGGAAGGTGGGGTGATCGCGAACGCGGTGTCCTCCCATCCGCGCGCCTTGCTTCCCTCACATCGGTGCGCACTCGGCTAAATATGCCACCACCACCCCGCAACCCCGGCGATGTGCATATACAATCTCACGCGCCGTTTAACGCAACCCCCGCTTAATGCCGGTCTCTTCAGCGAAGACGCGGCCTGGCGGAAAGTGTATTTCTGGGGGATCGACTATTGGCCGAGGGACCCGAAATCCCCCGCTGCGAATGCGGTGCGCGTGTTGTGCGCGCGTGTCGGTTGACGGCGACGAGACCAGCACGCCGCTCGCATTAACTGTGGCGCAACAGCCTAGAAAGGGGAACCGAAAACGTACAAGAATGCGCGTTGGAACGCGACCCATTCGTCCCTCCGACAATCGCACACGATGCGACCATTTAGTGGCGGAGCGTTCGGGCCTCATTTTAACAGTGAAAATCAAGACACAAATATCGACAGACGCCTGCAGGAAGTGAGCAGGAAAACAGGGAAATGTACAACGGTAAAACAAGAAATTAAGCAGATTTCATACTCTTCATACACTGTGCAGACCTTGGCGCAGTTCAGGATGTAGAAGTGTTAGGTAGGCAAAAGGTGTAGTGATCGTTGGGCACTGAGGTCGAGGACTGCCCTCTATTTGCGGAATGATAGAGCAAAGTTAGTCAACAGGTAAAATGCCGACCTCGCAGCAGTCACGGAAAAAGCAGATGAATTCAGGGCGGTGCTCAGGGACAAATATGCGAGCGTAGAACAGGAAGATGTAGATAACATAGAAATTGTGAATGAGACCGGAACCTACGACTCATTTTAGAGGTAACAGTTGGCATTGGAGGTCAAGTACCAACACAACAAATAGGCAAGGTTTCCCAAGTACACAAAGGGCCTAATGAAGAAACGAAACAACATGGAAGTGTCTAACTCAAGAGTTCAGAAAAAATTGCCTGAATTCTCAAAACCGATAAACGAGAATAAATGAAGTGTTACTCGATAATATAAAATCGGGAAAAAATTAGGAAGCAGTAAAGAATGGGGACATCATGAAATCAGTGAGAAGAAAACTTGGCATAGGAACGAGAGAGATGTATGCTGTGAAAGATGAGCACAGCAATGACATCAGCAATTTCTATGATATAGTAACGGCAACCGAGAAATTATATACATAATACTGAACTCTACAGAGTATCCAGAGCTGCCACGCAACCTTAATTAGAAATAGTGACGAACAGGATACAGAAGTTTCATGTGTAACAAGTGATGAAGTTAGAAGGGTTTTGCAAGACGCGATCCACGGAAAGCGGCAGCAGATGGTATAACAGTCGAGTTGATCAAAGATCGAGGGGCTATTACAACAGAAAAGATCACCACCATTTTTCTCGCAGTACCTCAAGACTTCAAGTGTACCAGAGAGTTAGACGAATGCCAACATCGTACCAATCCATAAAGAAGGAGACGTCAAATCGATTATTACATAGCCCCACTAGCTTGCTTTCAGTATTGTACAAGATATTCGCAAAAGTAATTTCCAATAGAATCAGGGCAATGCTTGACATCAGTCAACCCACAGAACAGACTGGCTTCAGGAAGGAATATTTTAGCGTGAATCACGTCCATGTCATCAATCTGGTAAGTGAGAAATCTGCAGGGTACAACTGACGTCCCCCTATGGTTCTCATAAATTCCGAAAATGCACTTGATTCAGCAGAGATAACAGCAGTCATGGGAAAATTGCGCAGCCAAGGAGCACCAAAAGCATGCGTGAATATCTCAGCAAATGTTTATACATTATAGACTGCACAGCTACGTTAATTTTCCAAAAGAAAAGCGATAATACACCGATTCAGAAAATGGTAAGGCAGGGAGACACGATCTAAAGCGTTTAAGTATTATCATTTCCCACGTACAGTTGAGTGAGAACTGGAAATTTCCAGAACATGATTACATGTAATACTTTCCAAATGCACCCCAGAATTTCTTATGATTTTTATAATTCTGATTGTGTAATTTAGCCATATGAAAGCGTTTGTATATCGTTTTCCACCTTTTATCTTTCTTTACGTTTGTTATCATTACACTTGAAGGTTCCTTTTGTTTTGCCTTTCCTGCTTGGACTTTACAACGTCGGCAGTATTTGCAAATGAAATCTGCCCAATGCTATTCAGTGCATGCTCAGAAAAAAGTATCAAGCTATTATACTGGGAAGGACTGGAAGCAATGATCGACGGCGAACATCTAAGCAACCTGCCGTTTAGAGATTGCATAGTCCTGTTGAGCAACGCTGGGGGAGACTTCCAACAAATGATTGAGAATCTTAGCCGATAAAGTGTAAGAGAAGAGTTGTAGTTTAATATGCAGAAGACAAAAGTAATGTTCAACAGCGTTGTAACAGAACGAGAATTCACGATTGGCAGCCAGCCTCAAGAATATGTGAGAGAATACGTTTATTATAGGCCTATTACTCACACAGGACCCTGATCATGAGAATGTAATTCACAGAAGAATAAAAATGGGTGGTACCGCATAGGGCAGGCATTGCCAAGTCTTCACCGGCAGTCTACCGGTTCAGTCATTGCGCTCTACCGGTACTGACATAGGGGACCGAAATTTGGAGGCTAAGGAAGTTGGCTTGAGAAGAAGCTAAGAACCGCGCAACTGGCGACGGAACGAAAAATATTAGGCGTAACGTTAAGAGACAGAAAGACAACGATGTGTATTAGCGAGTGTTAAGAACGGCCCAGCTGACGTGCAAGTTTTGCCAGCCGGTTGCGACAGCGGGCGTCAACTTTTCTTGGAACGCCACCATTACGCTCTAGCCTCGTCGCCGTTGTGACTAAACGCGATCAGCGGACCAACTAGTGTTACCGAACCCACCAACGCCGACCTGTTCTGCATTGAGCGGGGCAGTTGCCGCGGGAACGTCTACGAAGGCCCCTTCCCACACGCCGTCCAAGACGCAAGACAATGGGCACCCGGCCGCGCTGCGGGGGTTAGCTAGGGGAATAAAAGGCACCTTTCCTGACACAAGCCCCGAGTTCTACGAAGTCCGTCTGACGTCGGCTCCGGACCATGAACCTCGCGCAAAGAAGTGTGTGTGCGAGTGCGTGTGTGTAAGCCGTCCCGCAGAGAGGCGACTTGTTTACGATGACTGGACGAACGTTTCCGTCCCCTTGGGATCGAGGGGGACCGAGTGTTTATAAACCGCTGTTGTGCGGATGCTCAGTACAATTTCTCAAGCAGTCATGTTAGACTGATGAACTGCATGTAGATACGGTAAATAAACCCATATTCCTCGTTCTCGATGAGAAGCAGTCCTTCCCTTCATCAACTTCCTCAGCGTGGATAAGTTGGACGACGGCATGGGCCAGCTACCTTCTAATTCATGCCGGACTCCAATCTTGACAACGGGTTACGAGCGATGGGATTGAGCCCCGAATCCTAACACGAGCAAATGATTAGAGAAAGCCGCAATGCTAGTTGAGATTAAGAGGAAAAGTTGGAGTTGGGCAAGACATGTAATGCGTAGGGTAGGTAACCGGCGGTCTATTACAGTTACAGAAGTGGTTTCAAGAGAGGGGAAGCGCAGTCGAGGACGGCGGATATTTGGGTGGTGTGACGAAATTAGGGAATTTGCTGGAGTAAGATCGGGTCAGCTGGCGTAAGACAAAGGCAATTGGAGATCGCTCTGAGAGGGCTGCGGAACTCTGGGAAACAGCCAGCAAGTGAACATGCACTGCAGTCTCGAATTCTTGCCTCGAAACGTAAAATATACCTTGCGTATACCTCAATAGAATAGCAAGCAACTTCTTTGCGTGGTCTCTTTAGCCAGTAATAAGAATAATTTTTTAGCCAGTAATAATTTTTTCTTCTGATCACATTATACCGGCTGGCTCCACAATGGAGGCCAGCTGCGAGTTTGTACAGTTCCGGTTGTATAAATTGACGGCTCGATTCAGCTACGTAGAGCGCCTGCGTGGGAGCCAGGAAGCGGTGGTACGACCAGCGCTTCAGTGAGAAAGCACAGGCAGCGGCGGAGGCGCTGAGTCATCACTACGAACAGTTGGCAAACAGACCCCGAGCACTTCCGGCGAAGGGCGCGAGAACTGACTTATACAGCTACGCCTCTTTGACGCATCAGTTGCTCAGATTAGCATACTTGCACGAAGGATTTTTTTCCTGCGATACAGATTTCACTGTACTGAAAACTTACTGAAACACTCTCGCCACGTTAAGCTATCCAAATTCGAAAACAAGGCTCGCCTCCATCTCCTCGTTTCCCGACACCGTTCACTGATGAAGAAGCGACACGAAACGCAGCTTACTCACAGTCTAGTTAAGGGCGGAAAAAAAATAAAGAAAGAAGAAACGACCAGTCATGGCACGTCCGTGAATAAATTTCCATACGGACCTCAACAAAGAAAAAGCCGCTCAACCGTATCGATTTACCCTCTCTATACATCGAGCTCCCACCACACAGCCATTATACGAAAAACAGCCCAGCTTTGAATCAAAACAAAACTGCAAGGGCCGCATCCCGGCGCGCCTCCACAGGATTTTTTAAAGATGGCTCCCGCTTGATTCCCCACCCCACCCGGATTAATAAATGGGCAAACCGCACGGAACGCTCCAGTCGTTTCCGACGTGGCATCACCATCAGCGCCGGCGAGCGCAGTTTGAGGCACATGGAGACCACGCCGTGGTGGTGATAAACTTTATTGAAAGGGGGAAGGGTAAAGAGGGACGTGGCTGAGCGTTAGGGCTCAAGTAAGGCCCTGGGCCTGCTTGGCCTTTTCCGCCCAGTCCACCAGTTCCAATTGTCGGTCGACGTCCCCGGAACTGAGCCAGGCTGTCCAGTCAGTCTCGCTGCTGACGGGGGGATGAGAGAACGGGAGCGAGGTGCATTCCCACATTATGTGTGTGAGTGTTCCTGTTTCTGAACAGAGCCTACATTTGTCGCTCCCACCACCGGCCAAGCAACTCGACAAAACGCAAGCGGTCGCGTTTCGGCGACTTCAGACAAATACATACCCACACCCAAAATACATTAACAAAATCACAGGGGGCAGGGAAAGCGACCACGCCGTAATCCGAGCTGAAATGTCTTCGGAAGGGTTAGAAATTAAGCCGGATTGTTCATCACAGTATGGGGCCCATGGTGATGGCGCTTAGTGTCTGTTTGCAGCGCTTCTCTCTCGTTCTCGTCAGTCTCTGCGTGTTATCAGTGTTATCGCGTTTTCGCGTTAGCACTGATAACCAGTTCACTGCATCCGACTGTTATTACGTCACTACTGTTGCAACTAGCGCGAAGAACCCATCGGTATCAGAATTCCGCAATAAAGGTAGCGCACGCCAGCTCAGCTCATATTTACCATAAATAGAGAGGATGGATCACCAACAGCATTATTTGATTCAAAAACCACCGACCACACCGTCAGTATCACCGTTTTAACTGTTCAGTCGTTTTTTTACTTCGCGGGCACGAGTACGCACAATAAAACATTACTCCTTCGAAGTTCGCAGGCCCCTGCCTCACTGCCGGCGCCCATAAATAAACATCACGACGACAACGTGACGCAACGATGAACAAGCTAGATATATTGGCAAAGCAGTCTGTACGAAGTGTAAGCCAATTTTGATAGCGAACGTATGCGATCCGTTAAAGCGATTGTCGTGTCAGCTCCTACGAGCGACAAGCTTTGTGAAGTAAGCTCCTATAGATTTCGCACAAGACACGCACAGCTGTGACGTTTGGGAACACGGTTTCGGGCCTAAAATGAATACAGCCTGATTTGCACGATATACCATAGCTCTCACGAGTCTAACTCGCACGCTGCAAAGCTCCTTTCCTTTACATCACGCGCAAACGAGACAAAAGTAAAAAAAAAACTCAACTTTATCGAGATAAAACGCACGGCTCGTCTTAGGGAAACAGCCTCGACTGTTTTTACAAGGCTTCGCGCGGGAATAGAAAGCCGCTCAGATTTCACGCGCGCTGAGACATTTCCCAAGGACCTTGCGACCCGTCGTCGAAAATCTCCTTTCTCGAGTTCCGCGCTGTTAGCTGAACGCTTGCAAAGCGGGCGTGACACAGAGGCAGCAAGCGGCGCTTGTTACACACACCGAAAGTCGCCTTACGCTCAGGTCAGGGGACTTTGCATTTTTACACCCGGGCCTAAGCCTTCGTGGGATATGAATCTCGTTAAATCTCCGCCGTCGTTTTAGGAAATGGTGTCAAGAATGGCGAGCTGTGAAACAAGATTGCCACACAGTTACGACAGGGCGACACGACGCGCACCTCTCCCTCTCCGTCGCTGCAGCTGGGAGGCGTTCAAAGAAGCGACCTTTGCGCTGGAATCCGCCGCCTTCCTCCAGCCCCTTCGACATTGTGACGGAACTAGTTCGGTGCGTGAACAATGATTCCGGAGTTCCCCAACGCGGAGCTGATTTGACACGCATGGACAAGCTGCCGTGGGGACAACGTATTTTGGTGCTTCTCACGGTTCGGAGTGGCACGGAACAACGAGCGACCCTCGATCGGCAAGGATAGTTCCCGGAACGGCACCCGCCAACGCCGTCGTCGGGCATCAGAGCGCGGTTGCCTTTGTGTACGTAAACTGTTCTGCAGAGCAGCGGCGCGTTGGTGATGAGTAAACGAACAGTCGCCGCGTCGTAGCACCGGCGGATCGAGTGTATAAAAACTGTGGTTGTGCGAATGCTGAGGACACTTCTCTTGAGCAGTCATGTTAGACTGAGACACTTCTCTTGAGCAGTCATGTTAGACTGAGTCACTTCTCTCATGCAGTCATGTTGGACTGTTACTCTTTTTCTCAAGCAGTCATGTTAGACTGATTTAATTTCTGTAAATAAACCCTTTTCCTCGTTCTCGATGAGAAGCAGTTCTTCACTTCATCAACGATCTCAGCGTAAATAAGTTGGACGACGGCATGGGCCAGCTACCTCCGAATTCATGACGTACTCCAATCTTGGCAAAGGACCACGGACGATGGGATTGAGCCCCCAATCCTGACAACTGGCTGACAGCGGTGGGATGGACTTTGCGACATGGTGCTGTATCTGCGGTGAGTGCTTGGTTTTTGCTTTGACTCTCTAGGCTTCATTTTGT
Source organism: Dermacentor albipictus (assembly GCF_038994185.2). Classification (NCBI taxonomy): domain Eukaryota; kingdom Metazoa; phylum Arthropoda; class Arachnida; order Ixodida; family Ixodidae; genus Dermacentor; species Dermacentor albipictus. The sequence continues at coordinate 392,357,133 of NC_091821.1, forward strand.
GGTTGTTCTGTTTAGAACAGTAGGGAAGCTAGATTGTTGTGTGTTAGCTAGGTTGTGTTTTCCTAGCTAGATTTAGAGAGCAGAATCAAGGTAGTAAAGCAGCAGTCATGGAGTTAAGGACACTGCTGAGAGACGAGTTGTTGATTGTTGGTGAGGAACTGGGCCTAGATGTACGCAAGGAAATGCTCAAATCGGAATTATTGGAGCTAATTTCCAATCAGGCCAGTGAGGAAGATATTGAAATGGGAATGGAACTTCTCAAAAAGAGAGAGAAACGGGAAAGAGAAAGAGAAGAACGGGAAAGAGAAAGAGAAGAACGGGAAAGAGAAAGAGAAAAGCGAGAGAGAGAGGAACGCGATAAAGATCGCGAGTTTCAGTTAAGGAAAATGCAACTTGAACTTGAAAGCAAACGTTTGGAGTTGCCTCAAGGAAGTGAAGGCGCTCTGGGTCGATCAAGTGAGGCAGAATCGTACCGCATGGACAGGCTATTAAAGCCATTTGAGGTCGGGACCGACATAGGCTTGTTCCTAAGCAATTTTGAAAGGACTTGCGAGAAGATGAACTTCGGCCCGAGTACATGGCCACAGCGGTTGCTGTCTATGTTGCCGTGTGAGGCGGCGGAAGTAATCGCCAGACTGAGTGTGCAGGATGCATATGATTATGCAAGAGTTAAGGCTAGTCTCCTGAAGAAATACCGCCTTTCAGCCGAAGCTTTTCGGCAAAGATTTAGGAGCACAGGCAAGAAAGATAGCGAGGGCTATCCGGAGTTTGCATATAGCTTAAAGGCCAACCTAGTCGAGTGGCTTAAAAGCGCGGAAGCGTACGACAGCAGAGACATGATCATTGAATGCATGTGTCTAGAGCAGTTTTACAAAACCATCCCTCAAGCTGTGAAACTGTGGGTGCAAGACAGAGGTAATGTAAACACTGTGGAAAGGGCGGCTGAATTAGCCGAAGAGTACGCAACCCGTAGAAAGTTGAACGCCGAGGAGGGAAACTGGGACGGTCGAAATGGACCGCGGAAACCATTTCCGTTCAAAAGGGGTGCGCAAACTAGACGATCAGAGCCTGTAGGCATGGCGGAAAAGCCCGCAGAAAAGAGCGAGGAGAAACTTAACGGAGAAACCGCACAAAAAGAACAGAAAAGAAAATTCGAATCTGTTAGACCAATTCGCTGTTACAAATGCCACAAACTGGGACATATAGCTGTAAACTGCGAGAAGTCTAGCGTAGTTTTTTCCTACGTGGAGGAAAAAGATGAGAATATGGAACTTTTAAGTCCATATCTCCACGACCTGCAAGTTAATGGAAAACCATGCCGAGTGCTAAGAGACAGTGCCGCCACGCTGGACATTGTCCATCCGTCTTACGTGATGGTAGATGACTTCACCGGAGAAGTAGCATGGATAAAACAGGTTGTAGAAGAACACAGCGTGTGTCTGCCCATGGCCAAAGTCAAAATCAGTGGACCATTCGGGGAGCTAGAGACTGAGGCTGCAGTTTCCAAATTTTTGTCACTGCAGTATCCCTACATCTTTTCGAATCGCTCGAATCAGTTACTGCGTGACAGAGGGCTCAAACTGGGAGAGGGCATAGTACAGGCATTGACCCGAGGCCAAGCTCGTAAGATCGCGGCGCTTTCGGCTGAAAATGCTCAAGCTCCTCCAGCTGAAGCAGAAAAGGGGATAGCTTCAATACCCGAATCCGAGCTAGGCCCGAGGGACAAAAGAACAGTTGAGGAGAGCCTGCCAGTTGACCAGCTCAATGAGAGCGTAGCACTAGAGTGTCAGAGTTCTAGCCTGCAGGAAGAGCAAGCAGACGCGCTCACAAGCGAGACAGAGTCGTTATTATCACCGGCCTCAAAGAACTTTGATCAACTCTTACGCGTGGATAGAGAGTCACTGGCAGCTGAGCAAAAGAATGATGAGAGCTTAGCAAAATTACATGACACAGCTAAAGAAGGCATTGCTAGGCGCAACGTAACGATACATGAGAGAGGAGGATTGTTGTATCGGCATTACAGAGATCGAAAGGGTAGGATTTTAGATCAGTTAGTCATACCTACTAAGTATAGGCAAGACCTTTTGAGTCTTTGTCATGGAAATGGGTGGTCCGGCCACCTAGGCATAAACAAATCAAAGGAAAGATTGCTTATGGAATACTACTGGCCTGGCTGTTTCAAAGATGTAGAAAACTTTGTAAGATCATGCGACGCCTGCCAGCGTTCTGGTAAACCAGGAGAGACATGGAAAGCTCCACTGAAGGTAGTGCCCTTAATAACAGAGCCTTTCAGACGACAGGTAATAGACACGGTAGGGCCTCTTCCAAAAACAAAATCAGGCTACAGGTACTTGTTTACCATGCTGTGTCCGGCTACCAAGTTTCCAGAAGCAATCCCTTTGAAAGAGCTCAGCTCCACCGAAGTAGTAGACGCGCTTTTGACAGTGTTTGCACGAGTTGGGTTTCCAGCCGAAATTCAGGCAGATCAAGGGTCAGTATTCACGAGCGCACTGACTTCCACATTCTTGCAAAAGTGCGGGGTAAAGTTAATACACAGTTCTCAGACCCTCAGTCAAACAGTGTAGAGAGGTGGCATTCGGTGCTTAAGCGAGTTTTGCGTGCGCTCTGTTACGAGCACAAGGAGGACTGGGAGAACTGTCTGCCGGCAACTTTGTTTGCTTTGCGAACGGTTCCACATGAGGCGACAGGGTTCTCACCAGCAGAACTAGTGTATGGGAGGACACTCCGGTCTCCACTGAGAATGTTAAGAGAGATGTGGGAGGAAAGAGGGGAGAGTCCAACCGTGGTTGAATACGTGCTAAATTTACTGGAGCGGCTAAGCGCAACCCAAGAACTAGTCGGAAAGAACATGGCACTAGCTCAAAAGAACGCCAAATTCTATTATGACAAGAATGCGAGGCTTCGTACGTTTAACGCCGGAGACCAGGTAATGATCCTCAAACCTTCAAGAAAGAACAAGCTTGAAGTTCACTGGGACGGGCCCGTTAAAGTGGTGCACAAACTTTCAGAAACTAACTATGCTTTGAGAATGCCCGGTCGCAGGAAGGAAGTGAGGATATATCACTGTAATTTGATGAAGCCGTATGTAGAGCGGAGCGGAGTCGTTAACTATACTGTCAAAGAGCCGGATGGCATTGGTACCAAGTTTAAGGAGTATAGGGCAACCTCCAACTCTGAAATCGGCCTAGAAGAAGTAGTAGAACACTCGGTAAGCTCGCATGCTCTAAGACCCGAGCAGCTAGATGAGCTAAAAGGGGTGTTAGGGGAATATCTCGACAGATTCAGCGAACGGCCGGGTAGAACCGAACTGATAACGCATGAAATTGAGCTGACCTCTGCCGAACCAGTAAGATCAAAACCTTACAGGGTGTCTCCAAGACAGAGAGAGATTATGGAGGCAGAGATACAGCGCATGCTAGAGTTGGGAGTTATTGAGCCCGCTGAGAGTGACTACACGTCACCGCTAATACTCGTAGAAACCCCTAACAAGGACCCTCGTCCGTGTGTTGACTACAGGAAGTTAAATGCGATCACTAGGGATCAGCTGTACCCGATACCCAACATTGAGGAACGAATTGAAAGAGTTAGCGCTGCTAAATACATTTCAACTATAGATCTCGTGCGGGGGTACTGGCAAGTTCCCCTTTCAGAAAGTGCCAGCCGCTATGCCGCATTCATCTCGCCTGTAGGCACTTTTCGCCCTCTCGCACTCAGCTTCGGGCTGAAGAACGCGCCGTTTAGCTTCTCTAAGTTAATGGATATTGTCCTAAAGGACTTGCAGGAGTTCGCCTTACCTTATCTTGATGATGTGGCCATTTTTTCCGACAGCTGGGAACAACACGTATCGCACCTCAAACAGGTGTTCTCACGGTTGAGGGAAGCCGGCTTAACGATGAAAGCGGAAAAGTGTAGGTTTGGTTGTTCGCAGGTTACTTATCTGGGCCATGTTGTCGGTCAGGGCATGAGACGGCCGGCTGAGCTGAAAATAGCGACGATTGGAGATTTTTCTCAGCCGCGCACGAAAACGGACCTTCGTTCATTTTTGGGACTTGTGGGGTACTATCAACGGTACATTCCGAATTACTCGCAATTGGCAAGTCCATTAACAGACGCCCTCCGAAAGGGAGCACCGAGTAACGTACACTTGGATAAGGACAAAGAGAACGCTTTTCAAAGTTTGAAAACGCTATTGGTTTCTCGCCCTGTGCTTCGCGCGCCAGACTACACAAAGGAATTCATAGTTCAATGCGACGCAAGCGACCGAGGTATGGGCGTGGTACTTAGTCAGGTCGGCGACGATAACGAGGAGCATCCTATCCTCTACGCCAGCCGTAAACTAAATGTAAGAGAGGAAGCCTACAGCGCTTCAGAGAAGGAATGCGCTTGTTTGGTTTGGGCCGCCCAGAAGTTGTCGTGTTACTTGTACGGAGCGAAGTTCATCTTCGAGACCGACCACTGTCCTCTGACGTGGCTCAATCAAATGTCACACAAAAACGGCCGCTTGCTCCGATGGAGCCTCACTCTCCAAGAGTACAACTTCTCCGTTAGATATAAGAAGGGAAAGTTGCATAGCAATGCGGATGGTTTGAGCAGGCTCATTTGAATTCTGCGTTTGAGGGTCCCGCCTAAATTTTAAGGTTACTAGTGTTAGCTTTTCTTTAGGCGAAGAAAATCCCCTCTCATTTGGCAGAATTCCCTCCAATAATTGCTGAATTTGTCAGCAGGAATTTGCTTCAGAAATTGGCATAGTGAAATGTAGCATTTTTTTTGTTTCTGCACTTATGTTGTTGTTGTTTTTTTTTTAAGCCTAGCGAGTCTAAAGTGAGAGCCAATGCACGTCATCTCGGCGCAGAGCCGTGTTGTGGGGTTCATTTTGCAGTTGCCTGTCCTTGTTGGATGTTTTGGGGCGGTGACATCAATGCACAAGTGGTCGCTGCGAGCCAAGACATCAATCCCCCCCTGACCAGCAGCCGTTCTCTTCCTGCCTAGCGGTTGTCAGCACTAGACAGTCGAGACTTTCCGGGCCATGGAGGCGCTGTCAAGAATGGCGAGCTGTGAAACAAGATTGCCACACAGTTACGACAGGGCGACACGACGCGCACCTCTCCCTCTCCGTCGCTGCAGCTGGGAGGCGTTCAAAGAAGCGACCTTTGCGCTGGAATCCGCCGCCTTCCTCCAGCCCCTTCGACATTGTGACGGAACTAGTTCGGTGCGTGAACAATGATTCCGGAGTTCCCCAACGCGGAGCTGATTTGACACGCATGGACAAGCTGCCGCGGGAATGACGTATTTTTGTGCTTCTCACGGTTCGGAGTGGCACGGAACAACGAGCGACCCTCGATCGGCAACGATAGTTCCCGGAACGGCACCCGCCAACGCCGTCGTCGGGCATCAGAGCGCGGTTGCCTTTGTGTACGTAAACTGATCTGCAGAGCAGCGGCGCGTTGGTGATGAGTAAACGAACAGTCGCCGCGTCGTAGGACCGGCGGATCGAGTGTATAAAAACTGTGGTTGTGCGAATGCTGAGGACACTTCTCTTGAGCAGTCATGTTAGACTGAGACACTTCTCTTGAGCAGTCATGTTAGACTGAGACACTTCTCTTGAGCAGTCATGTTAGACTGAGTCACTTCTCTCATGCAGTCATGTTGGACTGTTACTCTTTTTCTCAAGCAGTCATGTTAGACTGATTTAATTTCTGTAAATAAACCCTTTTCCTCGTTCTCGATGAGAAGCAGTTCTTCACTTCATCAACGATCTCAGCGTAAATAAGTTGGACGACGGCATGGGCCAGCTACCTCCGAATTCATGCCGTACTCCAATCTTGGCAAAGGACCACGGACGATGGGATTGAGCCCCCAATCCTGACAATGGATGCGCGCGCGCCCGTGAAGCTAATCCTTCATGACGCTGCAAACTCTTGGTAGCTCATTAGGCGGTCATTGCACCTTATCAGGGTGGCGTTATTTCCCCTTGATGGAGACGAAAGAATGAGTCGTGGTGCGCTTAGATCACTAGTCCCTCTCCGAGACGTTATTATGCAGGAAACATCGAATAGGAAGGCTCAGTATAACGTGTAACATGTACTACATGCCGGAAAAGCGGGACACCGAAGTTTCACTAAATTACTCGTACCAGGTAATTCGCCGAATATATCAAACATACTAAAAGAAAAAGTGCAGTGCGGTAAAAAGCGATTATACATTTCGGCCATGCATTATTCGCACCGCCAGACATCAAACATGGTGCGATAGTCACAGATTGACGCCTTGCACTTAGGAGATATATGCTGAAATTTTGGAATGGAAGAGAGTCAGTGTATCTTCTGCGCTCAGAGCGTTTTCACACTGAAAACAGCGCAGAAGATACGGGTGAGCGAGGTGACACAAGCGCTTGTGCTGTCGTCTCGCTAGTACGGGTCTTTCCGTGCGGTTTTCTTCGTGTAACCTAACTAAATAGCTATAAAGTGAGGTTCGGAGCCCCCTTCTACATTGCAGAATGCTACCAAGAAAGCCGTCTCTGGCACAATGCTTGAAGAGAAGAAACAAACTACGGGAGTCGACAAGCCACCGGGCTCGGTAGAGTCTACCGAGGCTTCCGAGCGGGCTAACTAATAACGTTAATGAGACGTTTGCCACAAGGCAAACAAACACCCACTCATCCATCAGCGCCTATCCAGACGTCAACGCATCGTGGACACCGATTCTTGACGGGTCCACAAAAGGCCACAACCCCAACCCTTACCTGACAGCCTGAACTAATGACAATGAGGCGCGCGGGGGGGGGGGGGGTGGCAACATCAAATACTACCGAACAGTGACGGCGACCTCGAATTCGGAGGTTGATATCCTGCCGCATATTGCATATCATCGGGTTTCGCAGGCGGGGTTACTACAGAGCGTTACGATAGCATGGGCGTTTTGTGATTTGCTGCTAGATTCCCTAGTCGACTCGCCTAGGGAAGACGACGGTATTAAATGAGACAGAGACAGAGAGTTCTGATGTGAACTCGCACTTTTACTTGCTCGTGCATGGAGTGGGCTTCTATAACAGGGGCCGTGTAACTAAGCCAATAAACCTTTTTTCCTTCATTCCTACTACTCGACGTATTCGTCAATGGCTTGGCGGATTTCTTGCCTTAACGCCACCCTAAGCCGCAACAATGGTAATCTATGACCAGAGTCGAAAAGCTAACTCGACACAGGGGACAGGGAACCAGACACAGACAAGCGCTTACTTCCAACCATTTTGTTCAAAGAAATAGCACACATATGAACACTGGGGTCCCATGAAAAAACTAAGAAAAAACATGATAAAGCAAGAAGAAACAACGAGCACTGCTGCGCAAAACGTGTAGTCGAACAGGAATAGAAATTTACTTGGAAAAGTCACTTCCTTTAACAAAAGATGCAAAGAAGCAACGTTTACACACGAACCCTGCGCGCTTCTATTTTTTCTGCTTCAACGATGCCGGCTTGGGGTCCTGTACAATACCGAACTTTTTTGAAAGTCGGGTTTGCTTCCGCATGCGTGGCAGTGAGCTTTCATGTGGCCATCAGACTCATATATACATATTCCAGTCAGCCTTACTCTCTGCAGGACACGGACACGTACATGCGGAACACGAACATACATTTCGGAGGCAAGAATTGCGGACGATTATGTTGTCAGTTTAATCCAACTATCGCGTGCGCGGTACTTTAAATTTCAGCGCGAAAACTACGCCGGGCAGAAAGGAGACACGATGAAGGCGCTAAGCCATCGACAGAGAATTGTGTTGAGAGCACATGAAAAAAATATTATGTGGATCCCACGCACTGTGGGAATCGATGTAAGCGAAACTTTGCATGCCGTTTGCTTTCACTGACGATAATCAGCGGTGATATTGGCGGCGAATGTGTAATTTCTTCAGCGTTTAGTTCAATACCGGAGTGGTGAGTTGATGCTAAACGTTACCTTGCGTGCACCACTGCTGTTTGTATGCGCCGTCCCCAGAACACACAGGAAGACGTGTCTGCTTGAGGCGCTCTCGTTCGTCTTCGTTCATAATCACGGAGAGGGTTCGCACTGCCTCACATGGCGCATCACGTCGTGGCACAAGTGTTAAAACCTAATTGAGTTATGGGGCCGTACGTAATTAAATTATTTATTATAATTGTATGTATACATTGTATACATACATTCTCGGTCTGCACCACGTTTCGCGGTGCAGCGATGGCGGTCCCGTTCCGCGCGACGCTTCTTTCGGGCCTGGGTGTCCTCGACGCTGAGTGCACGCTTTGGAGCAGCCATTTTGCTGGCGCGTTTTCACTCGCCCCTTCTGCACACGTGGCCACCACGCTGTTGAGACGCCAGTTCCAGGCGCTCTCTTCAGGCTATGGACGATTGTACTGTGCACACTATCACAGCCCAGCAACTGCATTTTTGTCGAACAGCAAAGCAAGCACAGCACGTGCCATAGGCACAAACTGTGAAATGCTGCCGCAACGGCGGCGCCGGCGGGGATGCGCGGAGGCGAGCGCCACCATGTGGTGTTGCGAGGTACCCAGCGCCACGCGCGGCAAGACCATAACAGCAGAAGCAGCGCCCGGAAAGTCGGGAGAAGAGGCAAAGAAAGCTTCGCTTTAATAAGCGCAGAAGTACACGTGACAATTTAGGGACTGGAATGACACCACACTTGCTAAAGATAACCAGCAAGGTAATCTGCTTCCAACCTATGCAGCGTGTCAGATGGCCTCGCGGTGCCTTCTCAAAGTAGTGAGCCTCCGAAATCTCATATGCCTACCCTATCCCTGCATTTAGATACCATATACTTTCGTGTCCGGAAGACCCGGTGTGGCTGAGCCGCATTCTTTACAAGGATATATTCTATAATGGCTGGCTCTTCGAGAAAGTCTTCAGTTGAATTCTGGTGTTTTAAGTGGCAAAACCGCGACACGATTAGGACTCCAGAAATTTCGACCACCTGGGGATCTTTGACGCGCCTCCGATGCACGACACCAGCGGGCGTTTTTGCGTTTCGCCCCTATCGAAATGCACCCGCCGCGGCCGGGATTCGATCCCGCGATCTCGCGCTTAGCAGCGCAACAGTATAGCCGCTAAGCAACCACGGCGGGTAAAGGAAGCCTGTCTTACGAGGTAAATATAAGAAGACAGCAATGGCATACAGGTTTCAACTCAGGTAAAAGTAAAATTCCTCAAGCTCGAACAGCCTTCAACAGCTTAAATCCTTTGCCCGTGCACAAAAAGGGTAAGCAAAGCCCGAAAAAATCATTACTTTGCCTAGTTAAGATACTACACGCCCTGTTTTGGGGCGAAATTTGCGAAGCTTCTTAAATTAATTAAATTATGAGGTTTTGCGTGCCAAAACCGCGATTTGACTATGGGGCATGCTGTAGCGGGGGACTAGATATTAACTTTGACCTTCTAGGGTTCAGTAACGTGCGCCTAAATCTAAGTACACGCGGCCGTGATTTGATTACGCCACCTCCTGCTTAGCAGCGCAACACCAAAGACACTAAGCAACCACGGCGCGGGCCACGAAGCTTCTTGTTCGGCAGAATTCTTTGTCACATATTACCGCCTTCGCTAATAATATGAGCGCTATCGCAACTGACCGGGGTCTCTTTTTGCCGCTGTATACGTATCGCGTACGAACTGCTTATTGAATGCCGACCCTGGGCCCGGTCGCCCCGCTATCAAGCGAACCGCTATTCCGAGTGGCGGACGTCAGAACGCCGACTAATGAGCAAACGCTCTAATATATGCAAGAGCAGTTTCGTGAATACGGCCCTTAGTCCTTAATTAATAGCTTTTTTCCATCCAATTTCGCTTCACTGGATCATTTAGGGCTGCAGTCGCAAAAAGGTTCCGGAGATCGTCAATCTAGGCGACCCAATCGGGGAGGTTCTCGCGCCTGGACGGTTGCCAGCTCGAACTTCGACGTGGAAGCTTCAGTGGGCCGGGATAACGTATAACGATTATATTCCGGTGCTACCAACAACTCCTCGAGCTTCGTCAGTGGCCCGAGCGGCCCACGTTATCACCGAGACCGGCCGATCACGAACGATGGATGATAAAGGAAAATAATCGAGCAAAAGCAATGCCTACATTATATCTGCCCATACCGACAGGCCAGAAGATCGCCACTCTCATGGCGGAAAAGATTCACGACGAGTTAGTATGGTGGGCAAAACACATTCAGAATTTACCGACGTGTGCGACCAACTTAACGGGGCATGTAGAACATTATCGAGGTGATGAAGCGAACGCAGTCGAAGCGTTCTGGACAATGCCAAAGAATACGACTGCGCACTACCTCATGACATCCTGCAGTCAATCGGAGTAACAGGACATTTACTACGCTTTATCAAGGCACTCCTCCACGAGCGCCAACTTTAAAGTTCCTTTAAAGAGTCAATTCAGTAGTGACCAGACCACTTAGCTCACTAGGCCATGACCATGCCCTCCGATACCACTGCCCGAGCAAGATAATACTTACATGTACAGCGGACTGCAGTGCCAAATACATGTATGTATGTATGTATGTATGTATGTATGTATGTATGTATGTATGTATGTATGTATGTATGTATGTATGTATGTATGTATGTATGTATGTATGTATGTATGTATGTATGTATGTATGTATGTATGTATGTATGTATGTATGTATGTATGCATGCATGCATGCATATATGTATGTATGCATGCATGCATGCATGCATGTATGTATGTATGTATGTATGTATGTATGTATGTATGTATGTATGTCCTCTGGTCCTTTCGGTGCAGCAAAGGTGGCGGTAGCTTAAGGTTCCTTAATATTGCTGGTAAGCGACGTAATGAATACGACGAAGACAAACGCGGCGATGCTGTTCAGGTGTCTTTTTTTAATTTCTTACCTTCTTTTACATGATTATGCATTTAGAATAGCGACCTATTACGACAGCCGGAAGTGGAGCTTATAAGCCAAATCGGCCGCACTATAGTTCCGATGTAGCTGCGTTAGGAAAAACGACTGTTTTAGAATTTGTAATTGAACCCGATTAGTAACAATTACTGCATTTTATAGCTAGTAAGAAATATGAAAGGAAACAATGAACGCTATAGAAATTATCGTTCCCCAGCACAGAATGTGCGAGTGAGTGAGTGAGTGAGTGAGTGAGTGAGTGAGTGAGTGAGTGAGTGAGTGAGTGAGTGAGTGAGTGAGTGAGTGAGTGAGTGAGTGAGTGAGTGAGTGAGTGAGTGAGTGAGTGAGTGAGTGAGTGAGTGAGTGAGTGAGTGCGTGCGTGCGTGTGCGTGCGTGTGTGTGTGTGTGTGTGAGTGCGTGCGTGCGTGTGTGTGCGTGTGTGTGTGTGTGTGTGTGTGTGTGTGTGTGTGTGTGTGTGTGTGTGTGTGTGTGTGTGTGTGTGTGTGTGTGTGTGTGTGTGTGTGTGTGTGTGTGTGTGCGCGCGCGCGCGCGCAATTGTATTTTTCCTGAGCGCATATGAGAAGCGAAAGGCAAATCAGAATGAACTGCAGAGAGAGAAAAAGAGAGAGAGAACGAAATCGTGTCGTAAGGAAGGCCAAAATTATGAAGTCAGTCGATACCGCCGCCCTTCTCGGGCCGCCCTTTGCGCAATGTTAAGATAACTCGGCTATTTTTCTGGACAGATCAATAGGCGGTCCAATGTCGTCGCTTGGTGTAGTGGCTTTCGCGGCTTTCGATTATACCTCTCGCGCTGTCTGCGCTGCGCGTCTTCCTACTGCGCTGCACTGCTCACGGTGGAGCACACACGCACAGTTCTCGACGCGGCTGGCGAGCAAGTTGAACGGCTGCGCCACTGTACACACCGCTCGCGAGCTACCGCGTTCTGAAGTTCAGGCATCGGCCCAGAATAGCCGATGCTACTCCGTGCCACCAGAACAGCGGAAGCGCATTACCAACATTCGTCCCACACTGCGCGTTTGCTTGCGCTTTGCCGGGCAGTCTCCTTTCATGGCACTGCATGCGAGAGCTGCTCCTAAACAACATGAATAGCTTTTCTGGCACTGCCACTCTTCCTTAGCCCGTGCGAGGCATCGCGTAGGCGCGCGTCTTTGCTTCCCCCCCCCCTCCCTCTCTCGGTTCATCGGGCTGGACATCCCGGTGGGCGCAATTCAAGATTCTAAGCAAACCTTCCGCCACAGAAGTAAGACGTGAATTCGAATGTCTAAAGTTTATTCAGCCAGTCAGCTCGCACTCGCAAACTGCTATGACATTTATGGAAACACGAGCAGTAAAGAGCATTCATTAAAGCGAGCTTGGCGAGCCTCTGTTAAATCATGTCTGTGGACTGACCGCAAGGAAATGGCAAGGACGGCGCATAACGGCTCAAGTCCCGTACAACCAGCCCACATGGTAGCTTGCAAAAGCAGAGTTCGGTGTGACGAAATTTGTAGGTATTATTTTCTGGCACTTCATCGTTGAGTTTCAAAGGTTTAATTTATTTTATTTTTATCAGCAAGTTTCGATTGGTAACTTTACCACTTTCGATTTGACAGGAATGAGGCTGATGATAGTCTGGCACAAGCGGAGTTTTATTTTGCACCCCGCACTGCACCCCGAATTGCTGCCTATGCGTAAGAAATTAATTAAAACTAACACTGTGTGAGTTCGATCTATAGTTCATGCGCCATGGCCGGGTAAGCCAAAGTTTCACGCTGTCGAGTATCATTTTTAGTTCCAATGCGCTTGTAGTGTATTCGCACGCGAAAAGTAACCATGAATAACCGGAAGGAGCTTCACGAGGATACTTCCCACATATCCCGGCTCCTAAACAATAACCACTGTTTGTTTTCCAATTACACAAAAAAAGATAAAAAATCTCGCAGTATCGCCCTAAAGGCAAAGCATCACTTGCGATAGGAAATTAGTAGAAGGATATTAGTTTTACCGGCCGTATAAAAGTGCAAACATTCGCTTACTAACTAAATTAACAAGCACGATGTCACGCGAGCACAGGTAAACGTGAACCAATATCGATCGATGACCGCGGAAATTCGCTGTCAAAAAGCTGGAGTGAAGAAGCGCAGCGGCAGCGACAGCGCGCGAATTGACCTTCGTGCTGTGTCTCGCCGCAACGCGAACCAAACGTCGAAAGTCGAGCGCACGAGAAGCTACAGGCACCCCGCGCACTTTGTCCACATCGCAGATCGCTTTGAAGATGAGGCCCGCGAGGGCGCGCACTTTGTCTACGTCGCAAATCGCTTGCAAGATGCGGCGGCCGCGCCGTAAATAGCAGCCGCCGAAGTAGAACGCCCCCTTCATCGCCTCCTGTCCCCCCCCCCCCCCATGCGTCGCGCGCGTGAGACTGAGCCGCGATCGTCGGCTGACCCTCGCAAGCTATCACTCGCACATACAGCGTAGGGAGCGCGGCTACGATGTTATCGTATTTGGACTTTATACGGAATATCACGGCGATTGTGACGGCGCGGCAGAAATGCGCTTGGAGTGTCCTTGTAAGTGCTATCACAATAAAAAATAAAGTCATCATCATCATCATCAGCCTGGTTACGCCCACTGCAGGGCAAAGGCCTCTCCCATATTTCTCCAACAACCCCGGTCATGTACTAATTGTGGCCATGTCGTCCCTGCAAACTTCTTAATGCCATCCGCCCACCTAACTTTCTGCCGCCCCCTGCTACGCTTCCCTTCCCTTGGGATCCAGTCCGTAACCCTTAATGACCATCGGTTATCTTCCCTCCTCATTACATGTCCTGCCCATGCCCATTTCTTTTTCTTGATTTCAACTAAGATGTCATTAACTCGCGTTTGTTCCCTGACCCAATCTGCTCTTTTCTTTAAAAAAAATAAAGGAAAAAATAATAGGGAAAAAATAAAGTATGCATGTTTTATCCCTGGGGAGGGCAGAGCTTGTCAGTCCCGTTCGAGCCTCCTCCCTCATCTGTGCGTGGGAGGGAGAGCGCCGGGAAAGAGAAAAGATGGCGTGAGAGGGCAAGGAAACGCTGCAACTATGGACACGACAGCGGTTTCGGGCAAGCTGAAGGCACGCTACGTTTCGGCTATTTCTTAAAACTAAACAGCATGAAAATTTGTCAAGCGGACAACTGACGCAGGGCGTGCAGAGGCAAAGCCGCATTAAAGCACCGCAGGGTCTATAGGCGACACTACGGAAGCGGTCGCACATCGAATCAACACTTCTGTGCCCACCGCGGTATCAGGGGCGAGGACTTACGAAGTCACCATCTGTCGGAAGCGCCTCCCTTCCGTGGTATGAGGGATAACGAGGAGCGCTCCTCATAGGTTTGGCTTGCGGCGCTCAATAAAAACACCATTCGACAGCCCTCTTGGAGATTTCTGTAAGCACTCTCAAAAGGAGGGAAATTTTTTTACTGCCAAAATAATAATCTTGGGCAAACTGAAAGCACAGAATCATTTACAGAAGCTATCGCTTGACCGACTATGTACAGTGAACACCAATGCGCGCGGTCGCCGCGATGGAGCCTCCCGAACCGGCTTCTTGCGTGAAAGGTAGGAAAACGCTGAGAGCAAACGATATGAAATATGTTCTTATAGTGGGCTGTCTGTATAACCGAATGGGGCATAACAGAGTGAAGGCTCTACGCAGCGACCGTACGGGTTCGCAGCGACCGACTGCGCGTCTGCATGTATATCCGCGCACAATGTTTTTATTTAGCTGCGAGCGCATTTTCGCACCATGCCGTGAGCTTTAGGCCGCAGAATATGAGCATTTGACAGTACACAAGCAACCATTGTTGCGTGGGCGCTATCAGAGCTGTTAAAAAATAATTTCGTTATAGAGACTTCGACGCCCACGGCTACTGTGATGTGCCGTCGCGACGATTCAATCTTTTTTTTTCTTCTAAATTCTTGGATGTCTCAATATTATTTCTCAAGTTTCGTCGCACTGTATGTTTATCGGTCTTCTCAGCGTGCGATTTCCCGCTACTTCTTTTTCGTAATCCAGTATATGAACTCATAACACAAACATGACCATGTGCTTCTTACCACTCCCTTTCCATTCCAGTGAACTTGCCAGAAACTAGCATCAACAAGTTCATAGACCAAATAAAGCGTCATGACATTAGCCGGGCCGCGGTTGCGGGCAAGCGTCTCAGCGCGCATTTTCGGCTACTCACCGAACATCGCAGTATTGACACCGTAGCAGAAATCTTTCTCGCGTTTGTGCTTGCTGCATACCCGAGCTGTAGCTGATGGTTGTTTCCGGTTCTAAGTTTCGCGAGCCAAGCTTCACGCAGCTTCGTGTCCAGCGGCTATGTGTGAATCAGGCTGACACCAGGATCCGTTGCGTACGTCCGGCACTGCGGCACCGAGCAGTAGCCTACCATGCTGCACGCCTCCAAAAGCAGCCACTACCAATTATAGTACTTTCAAATGCTGTCAAGCACATACCCAAGGCGCGAAAACCTCACCACTTAATTAAAACCGCAGCGCAGGTGGGACTTTAAGCTTTCGTTTTCAGTTCGCTTCGGCGCTTCCAAAGCAGCCGACGCGGACGCTGTGTCCACGTTATCCCTCATGCCACGTCACGCCGACGGTGGCGCCAGCTTTTCTAGTGGTGGAGCTCGCCTTCAACATAGCATTGCGGCTATGGAAGTGCTCGAGGTCGCGGGTTTAATTTCAACCGCGGCAACCTATTTCGACGAGAATGATATACAAAAACACTGGTTCATCTAGATTTAGCTGCACATTATATAAAGAACACCGCAGTACGCCACCACGGCGTGCCTCATCATCCGATTGTCGTTTTGGCACGTATAGCCTTACAATTCAGTTAAAGTTCAGCATGATGCCATGTTCCATGTGAGGCAATGACGAATGCTCAAGCCTCTCAGAGATTATGAACAATGGTGCAA
Organism: Dermacentor albipictus; assembly: GCF_038994185.2. Classification (NCBI taxonomy): domain Eukaryota; kingdom Metazoa; phylum Arthropoda; class Arachnida; order Ixodida; family Ixodidae; genus Dermacentor; species Dermacentor albipictus. The sequence continues at coordinate 392,373,034 of NC_091821.1, forward strand.
AACAACGGGTCAAGTAAACACGTCTCCCTCTGTCTTCTGTGCACTAAGCAGGCAAACAGCAATGGTGCAAGCAAGGTAACATGCACGCAAGACAGTGCCGTCACAGACACCCGATCAAGACCAATATTTATTCCTGTACTCGCAACACGCATCCTGCAGCTTCACTCGAAGGACCACCTGCTATTTTCTTCATCTATAAAATCCTGGTTACTCCTAGCTACTCATCCATCACGCACATCGCTGTTGCTTCGTTAGTTCAACCTTTTTTGTTTAGACTGATCCAGGGACCAGGAAAGGGATTCCGTTCGTACACAGCTGGTCTGTATGCTCGTGGAACGAGTTGCGGCCGGAGAAGACGCCAATTGCGCTTAAGTTTTCCATTTGCTTCATTATTTCCTCGAGTGACGGCTCGCCGCGATGCTGGCAGATCCTCGAAACAATATACCCGTGATATGGGTTTGATAAGGTGAAAAATAATATAATGCGAGACAGCTTCCATCATCAAACCCTGCAGCAACCCTTAAACCCATAAGCAATATGATTGTCACCCGTTACCTCGTCTGGTTTTTCCCTATTTGTACAGCCCTTTTCGTTCAAATTGGCAACTAGAAACAAGAGTCCCGAGGAGTTGAGAAATAAAGCGATCTACTAAGGTAGAGAGCCAACGCAACAGCCATACGGGAAGGAAAAGCGAATATTAACAAACTTGACCGTTGTTTATCAATATATTTATGGATCAACCTCTTTTTATTTAAGAAGGATGTAGAAAAAACGCCGCCGGGAGCGGAGAACAATTCCGTGTGTTTTGAATGACGCTTCTACAGTTATCGGTCGAACCACCTGACGTAGCCACTTCTCTGCTGTGCTTAAGTAGGGGTTTTTCAAACTTTTCGCGGTGGGCGCAGTACGTCTAGAACCGCAGCGTCCTTTGCTCTACGCGGCTGTACGGTATACTGGCGGCCACGCATCGTTAAGCAGAGAGAGAGAGAGAGAAAAGCAAATGAGAGAAAGGCAGGGAGGTTAACCAGAGTTAAAGCCTCCGGTTTGCTACTCTTCACTAGGGGAAGGAAAAGGAGGAAAGAAGAGCGCAACATCCCAAAATAACAATGCGAGTCGGCCTTGGCACTTGGTAGAGCAGTAAACGAGGGATCCGAAAGAACTGTGATTGTTCCGCAAATGCATATTTCTCTATAATTCTTCCAGAACGAATTCAAAAAAACGCTACTATAGTCGGATACATCTTAAGTCTGCAGTGAAGCCCCGCCCACGTCATCATAATAAACGCCAGCCATTTTTCCATAGCGAGGCTGCAAATCATTCGTACTTCAAACTTTTACTGTTACCCAAATAAGGCGGTAAACATAAAAATAAAATTATTAGCGCGTAATTTCAGAAATTTTCCCTCGCCTATTATAGATGTATGGCGAAAGCCTAGTTCTTTATTAAGCTGAAATGAAATGCTTGCTTCGCTGCAACTATTTATTGTCGAGTTTCACTTCAGCAGGCAGTGAAGTTTCATGAGTAAAACGGGCTCAGCAGTGAAATGAACAGTAACGCAGACTTTTGAAGAATGAAAAGCTCAGACTCCATACACTTTTGTCCATGTCTCTTGCACACATCATTGCTTCCGCCGATGAAAAGATGAAAATCTTAATTTTACACTTTCGCTTGTTTACTTGTTGTTGGCAGTGTTTTTCCTTCGCGAGTCCATTTGATGTGATTCCTTCTTTGCCAATTAAAGGAGAGGTGTATCTCACAGGCCTACCTCTGAGATACACCTTATTTCATTTCTCTTTGGCAGGTTTACGCGTCTTTATGCCGAATGGTGGGCGTTATTCATATTTGTACTAGTAAAGGTACCCCTCCTCGTTTGCATAGAAAAGTTACCTTGGGTGAGTGAGTGAGTGAAGTAACTTTATTTTGGTCCAGAGAAGACGCAGGGGAGACCCCGCGCCACCCGGCTAGTCCCACGTAGGGACCGCCAAGCCGAGCTTGACGGCCCGGTCGCGGGCACTCTGGACGGCCAGGGTTTGGTTACCTTGGGTTGCCTGCCCCCATCCCCTCCCCTTCCCGAAAAAAAATCCTGGGTACGTGCCTGCACCCTGTCAGGATTGGGGCTCAATCCCATCGTCCGTGGTCCTTTGCCAAGATTGGAGTACGGCATGAATTCGAAGGTAGCTGGCCTATGCCGTCGTCCAACTTATTTACGCTGAGATCGTTGATGAAGTGAAAAACTGCTTCTCATCGAGAACGAGGAAAAAGGGTTTATTTACAGAAATTAAATCAGTCTAACATGACTGCTTGAGAAAAAGAGTATCAGTCCAACATGACTGCACGAGAGAAGTGAATCAGTCTAACATGACTGCTCAAGAGAAGTGTCCTCAGCATTCGCACAACGACAGTTTTTATACACTCGATCCGCCGGTCATACGACGCGGCGACTGTTCGTTTACTCATCACCAACTCGCCGCTGCACTGCAGATCAGTTTACGTACACAAAGGCAACCGCGCTCTGTACACAGAGGCAACCGCGCGGGGTGCGGTTCCGGGAACTATCGGAGCCGATCGAGGGTCGCTCGTTGTTCTGCGCCACTCCGAAGCGTGAGAAGTACAAAAATACGTAGTTCCCGCGGCAGCTTGTCCATGCGTGTCAAATCAGCTCCGCGTTGGGGAACTCCGGAATCATTGTTCACGCACCGAACTAGTTCCGTCACAATGTCGAAGGGGCTGGAGGAAGGCGGCGGATTCCAGCGCAAAGGCCGCTTCTTCGAACGCCTCCCAGCTGCAGCGACGGAGAGGGAGAGGTGCGCGTCGTGTCGCCCTGTCGTAACTGTGTGGCAATCTTGTTTCGCAGCTCGCCATTCTTAACAGCGCCTCCATGGCCCGGAAAGTCTCGACTGTCTAGCGCTGACAACCGCTAGGCAGGAAGAGAACGGCTGCTGGTGAGGGGGGGATTGATGTCTTAGCTCGCAGCGACCACTTGTGCATTGATGTCACTGCCCCAAAACATCCAACAAGGACAGGCAACTGCAAAATGAACCCCACAACACGGCTCTGCGCCGAGATGACGCGCATTGGCTCTCACTTTAGACTCGCTAGGCTTCAAAAAAACAACAACAACATAAGTGCAGAAACAAAAAAAATGCTACATTTCGCTATGCCAATTTCTGAAGCAAATTCCTGCTGACACATCCAGCAATCATGGAGGGAATCCTGCTAAATGAGAGGGGATCTTCTTCGCTTAATAAAAGTTAACACTAGTAACCCTAAAATTTAGGCGGGACCCTCAAACGCAGAATTCAAATTAGCCTGCTCAAACCATCCGCATTGCTATGCAACTTTCCCTTCTTATATCTAACGGAGAAGTTGTACTCTTGGAGAGTGAGGCTCCATCGGAGCAAGCGGCCGTTTTTGTGTGACATTTGATTGAGCCACGTCACAGGACAGTGGTCGGTCTCGAAGATGAACTTCGCTCCGTACAAGTAACACGACAACTTCTGGGCGGCCCAAACCAAACAAGCGCATTCCTTCTCTGAAGCGCTGTAGGCTTCCTCCCTTACCTTTAGTTTACGGCTGGCGTAGAGGATAGGATGCTCCTCGTTATCGTCGCCGACCTGACTAAGTACCACGCCCATACCTCTGTCGCTTGCGTCGCATTGAACTATGAATTCCTTTGTGTAGTCTGGCGCGCGAAGCACAGGGCGAGAAACCAATAGCGTTTTCAAACTTTGGAAAGCGTTCTCTTTGTCCTTATCCCAGTGTACGTTACTCGGTGCTCCCTTTCGGAGGGCGTCTGTTAATGGACTTGCCAATTACGAGTAATTCGGAATGTACCGTTGATAGTACCCCACAAGTCCCAAAAATGAACGAAGGTCCGTTTTCGTGCGCGGCTGAGAAAAATCTCCAATCGTCGCTATTTTCAGCTCAGCCGGCCGTCTCATGCCCTGACCGACAACATGGCCCAGATAAGTAACCTGCGAACAACCAAACCTACACTTTTCCGCTTTCATCGTTAAGCCGGCTTCCCTCATCCGTGAGAACACCTGTTTGAGGTGCGATACGTGTTGTTCCCAGCTGTCCGAAAAAATGGCCACATCATCAAGATAAGGTAAGGCGAACTCCTGCAAGTCTTTTAGGACAATATCCATTAACTTAGAGAAGCTAAACGGCGCGTTCTTCAGCCCGAAGCTGAGTGCGAGAGGGCGAAAAGTGCCTACAGGCGAGATGAATGCGGCATAGCGGCTGGCACTTTCTGAAAGGGGAACTTGCCAGTACCCCCGCACGAGATCTATAGTTGAAATGTATTTAGCAGCGCTAACTCTTTCAATTCGTTCCTCAATGTTGGGTATCGGGTACAGCTGATCCCTAGTGATCGCATTTAACTTCCTGTAGTCAACACACGGACGAGGGTCCTTGTTAGGGGTTTCTACGAGTATTAGCGGTGACGTGTAGTCACTCTCAGCGGGCTCAATAACTCCCAACTCTAGCATGCGCTGTATCTCTGCCTCCATAATCTCTCTGTCTTGGAGACACCCTGTAAGGTCTTGATCTTACTGGTTCGGTAGAGGTCAGCTCAATTTCATGCGTTATCAGTTCGGTTCTACCCGGCCGATCGCTGAATCTGTCGAGATATTCCCCTAACACCCCTTTTAGCTCATCTAGCTGCTCGGGTCTTAGAGCATGCGAGCTTACCGAGTGTTCTACTACTTCTTCTAGGCCGATTTCAGAGTTGGAGGTTGCCCTATACTCCTTAAACTTGGTACCAATGCCATCCGGCTCTTTGACGGTATAGTTAACGACTCCGCTCCGCTCTACGTACGGCTTCATCAAATTACAGTGATATATCCTCACTTCCTTCCTGCGACCGGGCATTCTCAAAGCATAGTTGGTATCTGAAAGTTTGTGCAACACTTTAACGGGCCCGTCCCAGTGAACTTCAAGCTTGTTCTTTCTTGAAGGTTTGAGGATCATTACCTGGTCTCCGGCGTTAAACGTACGAAGCCTCGCATTCTTGTCGTAATAGAATTTGGCGTTCTTTTGAGCTAGTGCCATGTTCTTTCCGACTAGTTCTTGGGTTGCGCTTAGCCGTTCTAGTAAATTTAGCACGTATTCAACCACGGTTGGACTCTCCCCTCTTTCCTCCCACATCTCTCTTAACATTCTCAGTGGAGACCGGAGTGTCCTCCCATACACTAGTTCTGCTGGTGAGAACCCTGTCGCCTCATGTGGAACCGTTCGCAAGGCAAACAAAGTTGCCGGCAGACAGTTCTCCCAGTCCTCCTTGTGCTCGTAACAGAGCGCACGCAAAACTCGCTTAAGCACCGAATGCCACCTCTCTACACTGTTTGACTGAGGGTGATAGACAGAACTGTGTATTAACTTTACCCCGCATTTTTGCAAGAATGTGGAAGTCAGTGCGCTCGTGAATACTGACCCTTGATCTGCCTGAATTTCGGCTGGAAACCCAACTCGTGCAAACACTGTCAAAAGCGCGTCTACTACTTCGGTGGAGCTGAGCTCTTTCAAAGGGATTGCTTCTGGAAACTTGGTAGCCGGACACAGCATGGTAAACAAGTACCTGTAGCCTGATTTTGTTTTTGGAAGAGGCCCTACCGTGTCTATTACAAGTCGTCTGAAAGGCTCTGTTATTAAGGGCACTACCTTCAGTGGAGCTTTCCAAGTCTCTCCTGGTTTACCAGAACGCTGGCAGGCGTCGCATGATCTTACAAAGTTTTCTACATCTTTGAAACAGCCAGGCCAGTAGTATTCCATAAGCAATCTTCCCTTTGATTTGTTTATGCCTAGGTGGCCGGACCACCCATTTCCATGACAAAGACTCAAAAGGTCCTCCCTATACTTAGTAGGTATGACTAACTGATCTAAAATCCTACCCTTTCGATCTCTGTAATGCCGATACAACAATCCTCCTCTCTCATGTATCGTTACGTTGCGCCTAGCAATGCCTTCTTTAGCTGTGTCATGTAATTTTGCTAAGCTCTCATCATTCTTTTGCTCAGCTGCCAGTGACTCTCTATCCACGCGTAAAAGTTGATCAAAGTTCTTTGAGGCCGGTGATAATAACGACCCTGTCTCGCTTGTGAGCGTGTCTGCTTGCTCTTCCTGCAGGCTAGAACTCTGACACTCTAGTGCTACGCTCTCATTGAGCTGGTCAGCTGGCAGGCTCTCCTCAACTGTTCTTTTGTCCCTCGGGCCTAGCTCGGATTCGGGTATTGAAGTTATTCCCTTTTCTGCTTCCGCTGGAGGAGCTTGAGCATTTTCAGCCGAAAGCGCCGCGATCTTACGAGCTTGGCCTCGGGTCAATGCCTGTACTATGCCCTCTCCCAGTTTGAGCCCTCTGTCACGCAGTAACTGATTCGAACGATTCGAAAAGATGTAGGGATACTGCAGTGACAAGAATTTGGAAACTGCAGCCTCAGTCTCTAGCTCCCCGAATGGTCCACTGATTTTGACTTTGGCCATGGGCAGACGCACGCTGTGTTCTTCTACAACCTGTTTTATCCATGCTACTTCTCCGGTGAAGTCATCTACCATCACGTAAGACGGATGGACAATGTCCAGCGTGGCGGCACTGTCTCTTAGCACTCGGCATGGTTTTCCATTAACTTGCAGGTCGTGGAGATATGGACTTAAAAGTTCCATATTCTCATCTTTTTCCTCCACGTAGGAAAAAACTACGCTAGACTTCTCGCAGTTTACAGCTATATGTCCCAGTTTGTGGCATTTGTAACAGCGAATCGGTCTAAAAGATTCGAATTTTCTTTTCTGTTCTTTTTGTGCGGTTTCTCCGTTAAGTTTCTCCTCGCTCTTTCCTGCGGGCTTTTCCGCCATGTCTACAGGCTCGGATCGTCAAGTTTGCGCACCCTTTTTGAACGGAAATGGTTTCCGCGGTCCATTTCGACCGTCCCAGTTTCCCTCCTCGGCGTTCAACTTTCTACGGGTTGCGTACTCTTCGGCTAATTCAGCCGCCCTTTCCACAGTGTTTACATTACCTCTGTCTTGCACCCACAGTTTCACAGCTTGGGGGATGGTTTTGTAAAACTGCTCTAGACACATGCATTCAATGATCATGTCTCTGCTGTCGTACGCTTCCGCGCTTTTAAGCCACTCGACTAGGTTGGCCTTTAAGCTATATGCAAACTCCGGATAGCCCTCTCTATCTTTCTTGCCTGTGCTCCTAAACCTTTGCCGAAAAGCTTCGGCTGAAAGGCGGTATTTCTTCAGGAGACTAGCCTTAACTTTTGCATAATCATATGCATCCTGCACACTCAGTCTGGCGATTACTTCCGCCGCTTCACACGGCAACATAGACAGCAACCGCTGTGGCCATGTACTCGGGCCGAAGTTCATCTTTTCGCAAGTCCTTTCAAAATTGCTTAAGAACAAGCCTATGTCGGTCCCGACCTCAAATGGCTTTAATAGTCTGTCCATGCGGTATGATTCTGCCTCACTTGATCGTCCCAGAGCGCCTTCACTTCCTTGAGACAACTCAAAACGTTTGCTTTCAAGTTCAAGTTTCATTTTTCTTAACTCGCGATCTTTATCGCGTTCCTCCATCGCGTTCCTCCCTTTCTTTTCTCTCTCGTTCTTCTCTCTTTTTCAGAAGTTCAAACCCCAGTTCAACTTCTTCCTCACTGGCCTGTTCGGAAATGATATGCAATAATTCTGATTTTAGCATTTCTTTACGTACATCTAGGCCCAGTTCCTCACCAACAATCAACAACTCGTCTCTCAGCAGTGTCCTTAATTCCATGACTGCTGCTTTACTACCTTGATTCTGCTCTCTAAATCTAGCTAGGAAAACACAACCTAGCTAACACACAACAATCTAGCTTCCCTACTGTTCTAAACAGAACAACCACAAAATGAAGCCTAGAGAGTCAAAGCAAAAACCAAGCACTCACCGCAGATACAGCACCATGTCGCAAAGTCCATCTCACCGCTGTCAGCCAGTTGTCAGGATTGGGGCTCAATCCCATCGTCCGTGGTCCTTTGCCAAGATTGGAGTACGGCATGAATTCGAAGGTAGCTGGCCCATGCCGTCGTCCAACTTATTTACGCTGAGATCGTTGATGAAGTGAAGAACTGCTTCTCATCGAGAACGAGGAAAAAGGGTTTATTTACAGAAATTAAATCAGTCTAACATGACTGCTTGAGAAAAAGAGTATCAGTCCAACATGACTGCACGAGAGAAGTGAATCAGTCTAACATGACTGCTCAAGAGAAGTGTCCTCAGCATTCGCACAACGACAGTTTTTATACACTCGATCCGCCGGTCATACGACGCGGCGACTGTTCGTTTACTCATCACCAACTCGCCGCTGCACTGCAGATCAGTTTACGTACACAAAGGCAACCGCGCTCTGTACACAGAGGCAACCGCGCGGGGTGCCGTTCCGGGAACTATCGGAGCCGATCGAGGGTCGCTCGTTGTTCTGCGCCACTCCGAAGCGTGAGAAGTACAAAAATACGTAGTTCCCGCGGCAGCTTGTCCATGCGTGTCAAATCAGCTCCGCGTTGGGGAACTCCGGAATCATTGTTCACGCACCGAACTAGTTCCGTCACAATGTCGAAGGGGCTGGAGGAAGGCGGCGGATTCCAGCGCAAAGGCCGCTTCTTCGAACGCCTCCCAGCTGCAGCGACGGAGAGGGAGAGGTGCGCGTCGTGTCGCCCTGTCGTAACTGTGTGGCAATCTTGTTTCGCAGCTCGCCATTCTTAACAACCCATATTGCTTGTATGAGTTATTGTTGAATTGATACTACGTCATTACTCGTTTTTTCATTGAAGATCATAACTCCCGATTTCTGTGAGCTGAATCTAACGCTCAGATTTGTCGCTACATTGCCACACATATTCGCAAGTCAGTGCAAATCCCTTGCAGTGTCCACCAGTAACATTATGTCTTTCGCATGCATCAGTCCAGGGACCTTCTGCTGCACGCTTTACCCATTACGCAAGTAAGATACATCGAAACCTCATTAACTGCTTTCCAGTGGTCTTTCTATGCTCTCAACATAAAGCGTAAACAACAATAGAGTGGGCCATTGCGGCCGCACTTCGATGGGGGCGAAATGCGAAAACACCCGTGTACTTAGATTTACCTGCACGTTAAAGAGCCCCAGGTCGTCCAAATTTCCAATGTCCACCACTGCGGCGTGCCTCATAATGAGATCGTGGTTCTGGCATGTAAAAACCCATAATTTAATTTAATTTACTCAATTAACAACAAAGTGCATTTTTGCTTCAGTCCACGGTGAAGTTCCGCTTGTTCTTTGCATTTCCGGCCTTTCCCTACAGATGAATTGTGACCAACTCGCCCAACAAGACGTCCTTTTAAGTCATAGGGCGGCAGCGCCGTCTGGCGACTGAGAGATAATACCAGTGCGCCCCTGAGGTCGAGTGGCGCGACCCGACCTCGAAGCCATGACGTTACCAGAGCTCAGCGCGAACCTCCAAAGTCAAGGGCAGAGAAGCCGGTGGTTCCGGTAACCGTTCAGCACCAACGCAGCGCTCCCCAGACACGCCACGTGAAGCCACGGCGTGAAGCGGCAGTACAGCACTCCGACGGTTGCCCGCCCTCACAAAAAACGGCGCAGTCGGCAGGAGGCGAGGGCAAATACTCACCCGGCGGCTCTTCCGCGATGGGATGCAGCAGGAGCAGGAGAAGCGTGCCCTGGGCGGCGGCTCGACGGCCTGGTAGCCGCGGTTCTCGTCGTCGTAGCGCTGCTGCTGCTGCTGAAGCAGCCGCTGCTGGGCGCGCAGCTGGTGCTTACGCCGCCGCCGGACCTTGCTCGGCATGGCGTACATGTAGCTGGAGAAGCGACGCCGAGAGTGGCGCACGATGGACACCCAGTCGATCATGGTGGACGCACCACGGGGCACAGCCGCCGACGCGCTCGAGAGAAGAAGAAGCGACGACGACTCGCTTTGCTTGCACTAAACTTCGGCCTCCTTCGCAGAAACAACACCAGCGCGGGCGCCCGTCTCACGTGTCACGCACAGACGCCGGCTCAACGCTCTCTCGCCCAGCGGTCGCTTTTGCTCGAACGAACCGAACACATTTCCGCTCGAGAAGACCGACGACACCTCGCGCACTTGTGCGCTGTTGCGGCCGCGGGATCCGATCGCAGATGCCGCTGTCTCGGCGGTCTCCCTTCGGGCGTCTTTTTTCAACACGCGGCGTCCTCGGCGTCTCTCGCCGAGAAGTAGGGCGCACACTTCGGTGACACTTTTCTCGCCGAACAGGCAAAGAAAGAAAACTATATTCACCGTTTTCTTTTCTTTCTTGTCTTTTCTTCTTTCTTGTTTGGCCCGCGAAAACAATCCGGCGAAGTTGTTGCTCAACGAGAAACAAGAGAGAGCTTCTCTTCTCAAGCTCGGCCGTGCGTGCACTCGACAGGGAAAATACTTCTTCCCAGAAGCGCGTCGTCGCCGTCACCTCCGCGCCGACGACCACGGTGCGAAGAACTCGCCGATGGTTCCGCTGGTGCTCGTGCGGCCGCTTCTCCGGCTAACATGACGGGGGAAGGCAAGGCGCCGACGGAGGGCGTCCGACGGGGGCTCCGGAGCTCCTGCTCCAAGACACATGCGGTGCGCCGCTTATACTGCGCGTAGCACGGGGAGCCAAGAAATTCGCGGGGAACAACAGCGACCAGACAGGGACGGAAGCTTAGTCCATGCAAAGAAATGTGCAGAGTACAGCTAGGGCGAGCCTCGAGCGACAGTTACGAAAGCGGCAGCACCGCACAACTGGCGCCTGACGAATCGAAGGAAACGTGACGGTGGGGGGACGCAACGCAAATCGACGCAGCAGGAAGCGGCTGGCGAAGGGCGATAGCTCTGGCAGGTGGATCCAAAGTTGTCAATTCCTAAGGCCGACGGAAGAGGTGGACCGAGCCAATCGTGAAGCGTGAAACGAGCACTTCACTGCGATCACGGTCCTACGTCGTCCAAGTCAGCAACGCCGATAACTTTCGAAACGCCAAGTGACAGGCCAGTCGGCGGGATAACGTCCGTCAAGAAATGAGCAAGAAAGCATCACCTGGTCGTGGAGAGGGAACTTTAACAACGAGCGGCCTTTCCTTCCTACTCTTTTCCTTGAGACAGCGTATGGAGTTCAAGAGAATGCGGCGCGTAGCCGAAAAGTAAATGTAACGTACCCAGTGATTGTCATCGTCTCGGAGGAGGACGTCATTGAAGCGCCTTGCGAGACAGAAGCTCTCAAAGTGAGGACAGAGGGGAGACGCAGACACGGCGCATGCGCCAATGAGAAAGAAAAACTGTTGTCGCAGCCGGACTGACGTAGTTTAGGCGATGACGAAATTTCGATTTAAAACAAAGCGAAAAAAGAAAAAAAAGACCCTTTACGGACTGACGTCGTTTAAACGATGACGAAATTTCGATTTAAAACAAAGCGAAAAAATACCTTTTACAACGTTAGGCGCGTCAGAAGCCAGGGCGCGCTTACGATACGTCGCCGGCTACGCGAAGCTCGGTGGATCTCTCATAAGTCGCGGCATAGATTTGCATTTAATTAAAAGAGCGCTGTCACAGCGCCTGGCGGAGCGAAGCGCACGTATTTCGGCGCAGGAGTGCGAGTCATCAGGCCAATAGCGCCGTAGCGCAAATGCCGAGCGGAATTCGGGAGCCGCGAGGATTAATTATTGCCAGCGCAGCAGTTATGCGACGCCAATGTTTCCGAGAATGGGCGAGCGCTAGCACAAAGCGACGAGGTTAATCTGAAAGCAGTGAATGTGGCACAATCGGAGTACAGTGAGGACGAAACGAGCGGTTGTTGAGAACGACGTTCAGCTGAAACCCTACTATCATCGAACGACACGAAGAACGTAACATGTTGATTGAGAATCGCGCAAAGAAAGGACTCGCGATGATCTTTCTGCAGCCGAATTCACCGTGCACACACCAGACTACGACGTCAGGGCTAAAAGCGATAACCGTATGAAGCCCCTTCGGGCGAAGTTTTACTGCCAACGACAGCACACAGGGGCTGCGACCGGCAAACAAAAGGACTTACAACTCGCAACAAAAATACTCGTAGTACCCGACGCTCAAGGAAAATCCCTGGCAAGCAAGAAATGCCTTTAGCGGAGGAGTTAGCGAGCCCGTACAACTTTCGGTTTGGAGGGGCCTGTTGCGACAAATTGGGAATAGTCCTCTGCAGGTCAACAGTGCACAAAACTGAGCTCGGAACGGCGAACCACAGCACAAAGCCAAAGCCAAAGCCAGCGGGCGAGTGGCAAGAAGAGAAGCCCGGAATCCGGCTTTTGCAGCGCGGCAAGCACGCGCGCGTAAGCGGGAAAAGCGCCCAGAGTAGCACTGTAGCAGCTGACGAGGCCAGCGACGCCAGCGACGAGACAATAGATTACGGCAGAGCAGGGGCTCTCGGGGGTTCCTTTATTTTTAGGGTGCCTCGGCGAAATAACGGCGACGACCGGCGCGCCGAAGGGCGACGCCACGCTACGGGCCAACAACAAAGTCGTCCGAAATAGGAACGACTCCCTCCGAGCGAGTTTTAAACAAGGACGGAGGCTTCTCTGAAGCCACACGCGCGAGGGGAAGAGGGGGCCGCTAAGCAAAGGCGACAGACTGACAGCTCCCGCGTCGCCGCAACCACCACCTCTGCGCGCGTCCGGGCCGTCTGCTCAACCCGCGGAGGAGACGCGCGCGGCGCTCTCTCGCAAGTCACCACGCTGCCTGGCAAGAAAGGTAAGTTTCTAGGAAACGCGCGCGTGCAGCGGGCCCTGTCCGAATCGCTACCTCAACAGTCACTCGGCACGCTGCCTAACTGCGGAGGGCAGATGGTTCAAGGACAAACGCCTGGTTACCGCAAGCTGGACTCGAGCCCCGCTATGGACGCACGAGAAAACAAAAAAAAACAAAAGGTGGAGGTGGCAACCCAGTGCTGCTGGCAGTCTCGGCGAATACGCGGACACACTCGATCGCACCGAAAGTTGTACGCGCACACACACACACGTACACACACAACGCGCACACACCAAAGCGGCCGATGGCACGCGAAGCCACGTGGGTGGCCCACCGAGCGACGACGACAGCTGCTCCTCTTACTGCGTCGTAATCGAACACGCGGCGATAACTCCGCCGCTCGGCGTCCTTTTCGACGGACCGCTGGCGACGGACACGTTTGTCACTGCGCAGCCCCAAACGCGGGCAAAGAAAACAGCCGCGTGCGCTCTGCCTTATTACGTTCACCCGCAGCTCAGTCCGCACGAAGAAGGTAAACACAGCCGGCCGATCACTCCCACGCACGGGCACGATATTCGGCGTGCCACGGCACTCGCCGCAGCGGATCCACGGGATGAGTTATCCGAACAGCGCCGATCAAAGCGTAAATGGGGGACGACGACGTGTTCGTTTCGTTCGTTCGCGTTGCCGCCGCCGAGGAAAGAGGAAGAAAACGCGCGCACGCGCCCGCTAGCAACTCTCCAGCCGCGCGCTCCCGTCGCAGCAGCAGAGACCGCAGCAGCAGGCGGCCGACGACGCGCACCGTCGTACGTCACGATGCGGCCACGCCGAGCAACACAGCCGCCTCCGGCAGACCCCGGTCAGGGCTCGAGGGACGGCGCTTTCGACGCCAGCGCCCCGCGTCACAGCCACGGGCGCTTCCGGAAATACTCACAATCCCCCTCCCCACACCTCTCCGCTCCCTCTCGCCCTCGTCCGCCGGGGCCCCAGAAGATGGAGACGAGACGGCTCCGCAAGGCCCGCCAGCCTAGATACGTGTGTGATGCACGCGGGATCAGATGCTGAGTAACATGTGCAATCACAACATCCGATCATTTTCTTTTTCTTTTTTTTTAGACCCGCGCATATCATTAGCAGCCACATGAAGGAAAGCTTTTCATGCAGGTGAGAAGGCAGTCACAGGTCGCTACCAATCTGAAACCGCTCTCCGATCGTTTTTTTTTTTTTATAGGAAAGCGAGGGTTGAAGTTTCTCCTTTTAAAATGTCGGCCCGCAAAACACTGAGCCTACTTGACATCTCTACTGAAACTTCACTGCATCATCTCCTGCTTTCAAACCCTCGAGCACTGTCCCAGTTCTTCAGGACAACAGGCCTGCACAAGCGGCTGTAGCCTGAACTGGTGTTCGTTGTGCTACAAAGGACACTGCGCTGCGCTGCGATAGTGACCGGATGCTATCGCATGCCTGTGCTCCTTGTATTTCTCTCCCTACTCCCTTTTCTTTTTACCTCCCGCTCCCTCGTTACGTAGCAAACCGTATTTTCCTTTAGGTTGACCTCCCTGCATTTCCCCTTTCTGTTTCTCTACCTTTGCTCTCTCTCTCTCTCTCTCTAGCACTTGCTACATGTTTGCTACTTACAGCATCCGTGGCCCGCTTTTAAAGAGAACGTTGTGTTAGCGCGAAGGGACATCGCATTTAACTCCCTAGGCAGGGGTTAAGCGCGAACGCGCCTCTGTCGATATTCGTGGGGTAGTTCAGGACGTGTTACAGTAAGCGCCATTGAAGCTGGCGCCAATGAAGAGCGTGGCATCTGTGTGAATTATAAAATAATAAGTAAGAAAGCCAACCAAGGAAGAGCCGGATCAGTTACAAAACGGACACCTCAACGAACATCGTGCGGTCGAACTTTACTGCGCCTTACGCGATTTCCACAACCTGGTGGTGAAGACATTTTTCACGGAGTATAAAAAAAAACATGCCTCTGTCTATGACTGGCAAGACGCGCGTGACTTCCGTAACATCCAGCACGCTCGTTGAAAGAGCACTAAATCTTCCTGACTGCATTTGTAAATTCTGGGGCACAAAGAGCGAGCCTTCAGTGAGAGCTTCTCCCTCTTGCTACTCGCTCGGCTTGGCGGTCCCTACGTGGGACTAGCCGGGTGGCGCGGGGTCTCCCCTGCGTCTTCTCTGGACCGAAATAAAGCTCTTTCACTCATTCACTCTTGCTACTCCGCCTCATCATCATTATCATTCTTCCTCTTCTTTTGTGCGTGCAGTGGTTCAACAAGCAGGCCAAGCGCCTTCAATACCTAGCTGTTTCGCTACAATAGCCACAGCAGTGTACACTGCTGAGGTTCGAGTTATTTCGGAAAGTAGCAATCGTGGAACCGAAACTATACAAACAAGCAAAACAAAACAGGAAAGCGCGCTACGGCCGACACGCACCTGTTGATACGAAGTCAACAGTCTCGCAACAGCACGAGGCGCTTCGGATGCTAAGACAAAACATGAAAAAACGAAGGCGTTGCTGCTGCAGCGGCAGCAGTGCAGCTAATACGCGCACGAGGCTCCTCTTGCGCCTACATAACACGGCTGTCACGAGCATTTTGCTCGGTCGCATAATCGCCCTTTCCCCCTCCTTGGCAAGGCGCCCGCCCCGCTTCCCCTATCGAACGGCCCCTAATAACCGCCACCAGCCTCCTCCCCCCCCCCCCCCCCCCTGCAACTCGCCCGTTCGCCAGCGGTTCCTGCTTCGCGCGGACGGAGTGCAAGGACGGCGCCACACACAACGAGGACGGCGCCACACACAACGGCCCGGGGCAAATCTCGCCGGCACGAGGGCGCCTCGCGCGAAAGCGGAAGCGCTCCTACACTGCCGTCCATGCAGCAGGCAAGGAGAACAAGACCCGTAGTTTCGCTGCCACTGCCCTCCCCCCCCCCCGCCTCCCCTCTGTCCCACTTCCCCCTACACTCTTCGCCCACCCGAGGGACAGCCAGATCAACCGTCTACCCAGACGAGTGTTTCGTCGTCCCGTCTCTACTTGGACTTCGCACGTTCGTCGCGTCGCCACTTACGAGCGTCTTGACGTGCACGGCAAACAAACAAGGATGGACGGCGCGCCAATTGGTGTGCAGGAGCCGGAGTGAAGCGCGTCACAAGTGCGAGGCAGTGAAGATTGGTCGACAGCGCAAAAAGACGAATGATGATAGAGCGGAGAGGGAAGCACGGTGGAGGAGACAATGCCAAACTGCGCAGCAGGAGGCAAAGCAACGCGTACGTGCGCCGGTGCAGAGCGTGGAATGCAGCGATTTGATTGCACTGCTTAACCCACTGCCGCGTCGGTGCGGTCGACGCCGAAGCCGCAGCAATGGTGTTTGGTCGGCAATGCCTTAATCGTTCAAGAAGTTCACGCCAACGCACGATGTATGTCGTAGCCCTCGAGTTCCGCAACCGTCACTGGCGACGGAGGGTGCATTGAGAAGCGCTGACATGACCACCATAGCTACACAGAATGCGGTTTTGCGCTGTGTCACGATGTTCAGCGAACTAAAGGAGCAAAGCGCCAGCCTTGGTTAGTCCACACAAGAGAACGCATATTGGCGGGCAAAAAAATACACGCGCCATGGCGGAAGAAAGCAGTAACTCCTAGCTGCGTCGTATAAAGTTCAAGTGGCTCAGTCACAAGTCCGAGATGGCACCCTACTTCACCCAGTTTTCGGCGGAGATGCGCGTAGCTGAGACCAGTGACAATATTAAACAAGAGTGGCTTCACTGCTGGGATGACAAACGTTATACAAAATAAAGAAATAAAGGTTGCTCCGCATACAACGAGCGCGATATATTTCAGTTACACTTTTTTACAGAGTGCTCGACGTTACACCTAAAATGACGAAACATCAAGTGAATGAAGCTGCGTACAACGCAGCTTCATTCACTCGAGGAGGGGGTAGGCATGAGGGGAGAGACGAAGTGAGGAAGTCCAAGAGTCCTAATAGAAAGGGAGGCACACGTGGCTTGGCAGGCGGTTAATGGAATCGCTTCGCCCCACATCGACAGCGGCCTCAATTAACGCTCGCAGGCGTAAGCTGTTTCGACGTGACCTACGCGAACAGGCGCACAATGCTAACGAACTTCCAGCGCTTCATCCAACTATTTTTCTACTTTTTCTTTCTTATTGTGAAACGAGCATATTCAGAGGTTACTGGTTTCCTTTTTCTTTCTATTTTTTTTTTTATTTTTATCATACGCGCTCAAATCTGTGTGCGAAAACCGAAGCTGCACTTTCTCTTCTTGTTGCAAAATCACAAGCACTTATCGTTCCTTAATCCAGTTATACTGCACTTAACGCTTGTGCTTAGCGGTCCTTTAGTGCTATGCGAATGGACAGCTAGGATGACAGCAACCGCAGTCAAGAACGCAGCTGCGATCCAACTCTCACCTTTAAGAAGAAAAAAAAAACATTCTTTTTTCCGCTGTTCGTAGCTAGCATTATGTTTGGTCTCTCATGCGCTTCGTTCGTCATCCATGAGACGCACTTGCCTTCTGTTTACTCTCTCACTCATCGCTTCCTTTGGTTTGGTTTTTCTTCGGTCTCGCATCTTCTTTTTTTTCTTCCACCAGGGAACTAATCAATTTCCACTGAAAATGAGGTAAACCATATTACCGTTTTGCACTGCGCCATCTCGTTCGGAAAGGCAGTAGCTAGGCGGTAAAATAAAACTGATATTTCTTGCTCTCTCGTTGCCATCGGGTCCGATTCAGTAAGGCGGATTCCCACCATAAGCAGACACTCGTGTCCAAACTTCAGTTTGGCGCACAACTACCTTACCTGCGTACTTTCAGTTGGCCATTTCCGGATCGGCGTTTGCATCCGAAGCGGACGCCCGCAAGTACGCGCTTAAAACAAGCTCACTACTTTCTATCGACAGCATCAGTTACCCGGTACGTTCTTTGCCGCAACACACAACAGCCTAAGGAGAAGCACGCTTTACAGAACAAATCGGGAAAACGCGAACTAGGCGGCATTCGGGAATGAAATACGTAACGAAGTTGCTTTTCTCACCCGCTCCAACTCAACGTTTTCCTTGCAAGAGCAAACCAGTGCCTGCAGTAAGCGCCTTCGCGTAGCCACCCGTGATTTTAAAGCCTTTATTAGATTACTTTGTATTCGAAAAACTTTCAGAGCTGGATTGTGCAGCTAGTCAAATAAGACGCACAAGCAGCTCTAACACGTGCATTATTGTTAAATGACCTCTGGGTGTATCCACAAATGACTACCACGACTCAAAACTAGGCGCAGTAAGAAGGAGCGATATGGTGATAAATAAACAAGTAAGAAAATAATACAACGTGCTGCGCTTCACCCCTTGCGCTCCAGATCGAGGATGTTACTGTTTATCGTCGACCGGTTGTGTTTCACAAAGGCACCAAAAATCCTACAGATAGAGAGAGAAAGGGCAGGCTCCAAATGATACCCTACACTCCCAGATTCGCTCAGATGTTGAAGACGAGCGCCACACTAACAGCAAGTAGGCTCCAACTCAGCCTCGCCATTCGGTCTGAAAAATAAACGCGAATAACGCGTGTGCGTATCGCCGCGGCACCGTTCCATTTACTTTCCAATCCCCGGCTACCGGCCCCCTTCATCCGGTCGACAGCCCCGCGCTGCATAGTACATCACCCTGGCCGCCACCCGAACGGCGATGGACGTCGGGCCGGCTCCAAGCGCGTGGCTTCCCAGTTATTTCCGTCGCCTTATCAGCTGCGTTTTTCCTGCTTTCTTTTTTTTTTTAACACGCCTGACCACCCCAGCGGCGATATATGACCAGCAGCGTATTTTCCTCCCGCAGTGGCCGAACCGTTTTAACCACAGCTGCCGGCGGGGAGCCATAAGGAAACAAACTTGGCAAGAAACGGCGCTGGCGCCTTTCGCTAACCAGAAACGAGCAGCGGTGGCAGGTTTCCTCTTCGTGACTGCGCTACCATGACCGATGAGCACTGCAAACAAACAACAAACGCAAAAAAAAACGCGCCGATACGCTCCAACACGAGAAGCCGAACGCTGTCGGGCCAAAGGTTTATAACAGCCACGCCGTCAAGTTTAATGCGCGCTGCTTGTTATCAGAAAACAATATTATAAACGTAAACGACGTAACGCAATAGCGAAGACAAGAGGAATGCTTCGAGAGAAACGAAAATGCTATAGAGACTGTATACACGTTGGCTATGACAGCACATCGCGAAAACGCTGACGAACGAAGAAGGGCAACAGCTCGCAGTTCGTGCGAGCGCCATAGTCACTGCCAGAAGCACCTGCAACGTTGGGCAATCGAATGACGCGACGACTTAAGCGTGCCAAAGATTATTTCTGATACCCCCACCGGCGCCGCCGCCACCACCACCACCACCACCACCACCACCATCATCATCATCATCATCATCATCATCACCATCATCCCAAGATGAAGAACCTCCTCCCATGCCACCCAAACCGGAAACACAAAAATAGCGCCAAATCCTGAAATAAAACAAACTCAACTGGGAAAACACGATTCCTTCACAATAACCATCTTGAATTTTATCTCCTGATCGGCAAATACTATTATAACAAACATAATTATTTCCTTTCAGCTGGCGCTTGTCCAATCGTACAAGGATAGAAACGAAAGACCACGCTTTGCCAAAACGGCACTGCCGACAAGCGCCGAATACGCCTGAGAACACAGGTGCACCGCAGGGAAAGTATGAACAGCGGCGATAAGAAGCGAGGCTGCCGGTGACGCCGTAATGCGAGCACATTATTCTTGGGGAAGAGCAAACTTCTCGGCCAATCTTGACAACAAAAAGCGCCAACGGAGACGGCGCGTGAACGAGTGCTTACCGGCCTCTGCGAGACACGAGAGATGAAGTGTCTGTCGGACCTGGCTCCAGCACGGCAGCTATACAGCGGAGGGTCGACGCTCCCACATCGGACACCTATATCGTAAATTACCGCGCCACACTGCGTCGTTTCCCGCGACCGCTGGAGACGCGTCGCCATGGCAAACGAGGCAGCCGCGTGTTTCCGATTCGGTGACGCTACACTGTGTAGCTTTCTGTATACTCGCAGCCCATGCCACCGCTGCCACTTGACCCATTGAGGAGCGGATTCTTTCTTTTTCATTTTCTTTTCCTTTCTGCTCTTCTAAACACTACCGCGTAAAGATATCCAAAAACACAATTTGTATAATTTAAGTCACAATCCTTTAGACACTACAAACTCGGTACTCTGGCACAATTCTTCGAATCACAGCAATTCATGGCCATATGGTGATGGTGATTATGATGATGATGATGATGATGATGATGATGGCAGGCGAAGCATTCGAAGTCACGTCCGGACATTATAGATTAAATTTGGGGTCGTCGCAACAAGCTCTCTCTCCCTCTCTCACTTTTAACGGTTTAAGTTGTAAGCACCTCCCCAAATAAATAATAAAGGTGCATTCCCAACTTTGACCGCTGCCTTAATGTGATCGAAGCTGACACTTCGAGCGAACAGAGACGGTCGTTATTATTGGTGGTATATAGCAGCGTTACACTCACATGCAAGTACACAGCACACCTCGCACATTTCTCGAGATTCAATTCACTTCCTTTTTTTTTTTTTCACATGCCCATACGATTTGGCACAGCGGTGCAAGCGAGTTCAAGGAGCCGTGCGCATCTAACCCTGTTCCTCAGACAGTATACCGAGACACCCAAGTTTGCGGGTCACGCAAGCGACATCTGGACAAGAGCTCTCATCCGAGCCTCTCGTTTACTCTTGAGCTTTATCCGAGTGCAGCGATAATCGCTCTACTGCTAACTTTCACTAGAGGGGCAGCAAAGGGAGGCGATTAGGCCGCGGATGGAGAACTAATGCATCTGTATTAACGAAGTCGGCACACGTACAAATGCGGGCTGCAGCCGATCGTCGTGTTTCGCGCGGAGTCAGCATGAGAGCAAAGTGAGCAGAACGAAAAAAAAAAGGGGGGGGGGGGGGTGGACTCGAAAACAGTAACCAGATGGCGCACACCCGAACGAAGGAGGATTTCGGAGCCCGAGAGAGGAAGACCCACGGCCCCCTTTTTTCGGTTTCCTGGTCGGAAGCGAAGAAAAACAAAAGATAATCGCCTAAACGCGCTCTGGCTTTGGACAGGCGTCATTGTGGGGGACAGCTGTCTAAAACAGAACTTCGCATCGCCGTTACCACCCGCAACACATGCGTTTTCGTAAGAGGGAAGTGCAAAGGACGCCACAAAGCGGTTTCCTTTATTCTGTGACGGCGCCGCATAGCCGCCCGCTATTCGCGATGTGCACGTAGAACAGGTAGCTTTAGCTATCCCGTGCGCAACCAAAGCAGACGGAGCTTTGGTGTAGTCGCAGTTGTCCGCGCAAGGCGTCGTTTCTCACAATATGCCGACGTCGCACATGCACAACATCGAAAGCGAGTGAACAACAGGCTACGTGTCGACACGGCGACCTAAAGGGGCAAGGAAGGGGGTGGGCGGGTAACGCCGCGTGCACTGGTAAACAGCAGCAGGTATCAGAAGCAGCGGCAAGCGTCACAAGCAGAGGCAACAGCGCCGGCGGCGACTGGCCGGCCACGACACATCTGCGGCGACCGGAACGCGCTCCTCGCCCCGCCGCAGCCCGGGCTGACACTCCGACCGAGAGACTCCTCGTTGCCATGGCGACGAGACGCGCCCAGATTCTAGGGATGTGCTGGCCGCACGCGAGGACAGGGTCGAGAATCGGCGCGGACACAACAGAAAACTCTGGAGGCTTCCGTCCTCTTAGCATGTCTTATGGTGCATTTCTCCCCACTGACCCGCGTTCGACGCCGCTGTTGTTCGGACGCCTAAACAGGCTTTTCGTATCTATGCAACGACGTGGCCCGCGCTTGTCATTTTGCTTGTCATCTTTACGCCATTGCAGGTATTACAAACAGAGTGCGACCAAACATATGCGAGCGTGTCGGCTCGTTGCCACATATGCCCCAATGCAAAAAAACACAGCGCTGTGACCTGGCAAATGGCAAAAGATGTTATTCAAGTCTACTTCAAATTCAGTGCAGTTCCACCCACAGTGTTTTCTCAAAGGTTTGTGCAGCACTGTTTAGCATGATGGAAAGGTAAAGCAGTTACATTTTCCGTCCCATTGTAATATATATCACCGTAACCAAAACCAACGTTACTAGATTATTTTCAGTTGTAAAACTCCGCCGCGGCACCTGACCCCTTTCTGTCGCGCCCGCGGGGCGGCGCGCGCGACACTGTCGGCCCGAAGGCGGGCGGTGCGAGCAACGTTTGTGCGGGCGGACAGAGACGCCGATGCGTGAAGCAGCGTGCTACGTTTTGCTCGTGTTTCTTATTTGTGTGCCAGGAAAATGCTGCTCGCCTTGCGAACAAACGTGCCTGCAATGAAACAAGAAAAACCACGAGAAAGAGGCAAAGTGATAGCTAGGGAGGGTGCAGCGCCCTTCCTATCACTTTGCATATTTTTACTCGTGCTTTTTTGTTTGTGGTAATAAAACCTTGCTAGCATTCTACGACGAAATAGTGTACGTGACCACCGCCTTTGAACTTCGTGCGCATTTCCTATGGGCTATAAACTTGTTACACTAATCATTTCAGGTGATCAAAGGTTTTTTTTTGGAACTGCTAAACTTGACAGAACAGAATGCAATTCAAAAGAACCTGAAGCTTTTTGCATCATAACAAACGACAGAGTCGCTGCAAGTAACTCTGATGTCGACTTTAAACAATGTCGATAATCTGCTGCGTCAAGGTGCGCTCTATGTTTCGACAGCCAAGTTAAATCAAGATCCATTGGAGGTAATTAAGGTGCACTGTTCACATTTGTTGTGACTGCATTCACATTGCACTGTTTGCTAGGAAATTCACTCCCTTATGTTTTTTCAGCCTCACTTTGGACTAGTGCGTTCCTTCGGTGGAGATGAGTCTCATCCAACTATAATCATCTTCGCGCAGATATTCCGCCTTCTAAGCCTGTATACACCTGTTAAAACGGCGCTACGTGGGAGTGTGGAAGGTGTGCCAGGCCCTGTGCTCGTCGGCGTCAACGACACATTCAAACAGACCAGAGAAGCCTGCAAGTCAAAGCATAGTCTTCGCAATGCCATTGAAGCGACGTTGATAAGTTGCGTGGAGCCAAGCAGCTCACCAGAATGTGCTTGCAATGAGCACACTTATGTTCGAGGAAACATAGAGGACAATGTTGGTTATTATCTGTGTGGATATGTCATTCAGAAAGTCAGAAAGGGCGCACCATGTGATCTATGCATAGCGCACATAAGCTCTATAATCCCAGAAGTTGTCTGCGACAGTTACTTAATTGAGTACAGAAGTCTCAAGCAAGGTTCCTTAAAGCACCCGACGCCGAAGATGCTGGCCTTTATGAAGACTGCTAACAAAAGTGTGTCAGCTTCCCTGGATGAGGCAGGCCTTTACGGAGAGATATTTTGGAAGGTTCTAGATGATCTAGAGGGGTGCTGCCTCCCTCTTCTTGGTTGTCCAGAGCATATGTTCGCGTTCACGTGCGAAGTACTGAATTTCTTCATTGTTATGCGGATGCATTTGTACTCCAGGGATACAAACTGTCAACTAGAAAGCGGTCACAAGGTAGCTGTAGCAACCAAGAAAGTGCGTGTTTTGTGAATATTGATGCAGCATGCTTAGATTCATCAATCCGGCGTTGTACCGGTCCTATTCTCTTAAAACAACATGCCGCAAACGAAAAGACTCACTCTCCTCTTCAATCACCTATGAGCTGATTTTTAGAGTGCACAATGTAAAAAGGTTATTCTTTGAACATTCAGTGCCATGAAGAGCAGCAAAAAGAAAAAAAAAACTGGCAGAGTCGGCGGTGCGCTGCTGCCTTGGGAAGCTTCCGTAGCCAACCGGGCCAACCATTGCGGCAGCGCCACCACGCGAGAGGAGACGGCAGAGGGTCACGTTCTCGCGCCGCTCCCAGGCGGAGTTTTACAACTGAAAAGTATCTAGTAGCGATGACCAAAACCACAAATTTTGCTTGGAGGATACAAGAATGCCTCACTACATGTGCTTAACTTATAAACAATTGTATGACTCGACTACCAAACAGTTATTTTTTTTTATATAATAGGTCATGAGTGCCTCTCCTGCCAACCATGTAAAGAAGAAAGTGCACCGAAGTATTTGGGTGCCTGCTACACATTCAAGAGCTTTACAAGGCAGAAGTTATGTTTTTTTTTTGTTTTTTTTTTCAGGGGGAGCGATATCTCATTACCTGTTTTGCATCGACACTTGTAACACTGAGCATGGTAACAAGCAAAAATATGCAACCTGCCAGCTGCAGTGGCACAGAATTTCCTTACAGACATGTGGAATTTTCTTATGAAGTTATTGACTGGAACACGTACACATATAATGGACATGGAACAAACAAGAGAGTTATCTTTTCCCAAGGCCTTGTTGTTCAGCACAAACTCACATAATTGTGACGTTATGTGAGAAAGAGGTGCTCTGAGTCAAATGAGTTTGCTATACCAGATATAACTGATAGAAATATCGACTTTTTTCAATGTAACATTTGCAATTATGAGTGTTCTTTCTTATAGGAAATAAGTGATGTAAATGTACCATATTTCAAGTTTATTTCTACATTTTTACACATTTACGGCACACATTTCCCTTTATGACAGATTAAGGAACTTTTTAAAATGATAAAGCACAAAGGTAAACAGTACCACAGATTTCTTACTACGCGCTCGCCTGAGGCGCTGACACTTTTTAAAAAGTACAGAAACAAACTAAATACTGAATTCGGACGTGCTAAGAGAGCTTATCATGAAGGTCTGTTTGCAGAATATACGAGTAAACATCCTGATACCTTGTGCAGCATTGTCAATAAGGTTATTGGTAGCAAAAAGCATTCTACCTCACCAACAAGGACAATTTAAAATAAAAATTAAATCTCAAATTTAGTGCTTGCAAACCATTTCAATAAGTACTTTGCAAGTATAACCATGCCACGGCAAACACAACAAACTCCGCCTGGTACGTCGGCATTTCTTTCCACTGCGAACAGTTTACTTTTAAATCCCACTAATGAAGCTGAAGTATTAACCACTTCTATGAATCTTAAATATAATAAAACTCTTGACATTGATGATATACAGATAAAACTTATAGTGTATGTTTTAGAATACATCACTCCAGTTTTATGCATATCTTTGATCTAGCTTTATAGTCTGGGATGTTCCCAGAAAGAAATGAAAATGAGTAGGGTAACTGTACTTCTTAAAGTACACAACAGAAACAATGTGTCAAATTACCGACACATCTCAATCATTCCAATATTTTCCAAAGAATTAGAAAAGATCATTTTTTCTCGAGTGTCAAATTTTTTCAACAGACAAAACATTCCATCTAGTGCTCAGTTTGGCTTTCGTAAAGGCAGCTCAATGGAAACTGCTTTGCTCACACTCAATGAACATATACTAAATAACACAGAAAGAAATCTCTGCACCTTGGCACTATTCACTGATTTTAGCAAGGCATTCGATTGTACAAATAATAAAATTTTGCTATGGAAGTTATCACACAATAGAGGCACTCCATTAATATTATTTGAGCCTTAACTTACTCATCAGAAACAATCAGTATGCATAAAACATGTGAAGTCATGTTTTCTTCCTTTACTAAATGGTGTGCCACAAGGGAGCATACTAGGTCCTTTGTTTTTTAACCTCTACATTAACGACGTTATGAATATTGATACAACTGTAAAATTTATTGTATACACCAATGACACTACTCTTCTTATTTCTGATCTAAATTCACAAAAATTAACGGGAAAATGTGACGATCTACTCACTAAGCTATCTGAATGTTCAATTGCCAAATGCCTAAAGATGAACCCAATGAATACTAATGTTATTTCTCTCGAAAATAAAGCTCCTACTAATAATCAAATTTTAGTGTGTGCTGGCAAAGAACTGAAAATTCTTGATGAACATAAAATATTAGGCATCACTTTTCCTTCGCACCTTACTTGGGATAAACATATTGAAGATATCTGAAAAAAAAAACTTGCTATCACAGGTGTTTTGTCTCGGTGTCGGTGTCTTCTCCCACCCAAAGCAAAACTTAAAATTTATTATGCCTTTTTTTCTCCCCATTTAAATTACTGTAGTTCAGTGTGGGCGACTACAGGAAATACGAATATTATGAAAATCATTTTTTTGCAGAAGAAGATGATTTGACACATTGACAACATGGGTTTTCCGGAGACAACACGGCCAGCTTTCTTAAAGTATAAAATCATCAAAATAGAATATTTCTATACTTTTCGCCTTCTAAACTCTTTTTATTTCTCAAATACTGCCTTCAAAAATTTCATAGTGTCTACTGCATCTTTGACACCAAAATTCATTTCTGCCAATATGACAAATAGTGATATATGGTATGTTCCGTGGTTTTGTAATAAATACAGCCTGCAGTCACTACAACATAATCTACCATAAACTTTAAATAAATATCAAGGTCTAAATACCTCCTCATCCAAGGAACTTCGAATGCATTTTGTAAACATGTGATGACCGATTGTTTATCGTTTATCAAAGCCAATTGTGTTGCCTTTTTGTAAAACTTACATACATACATTTTTTTTCTTCTGATGTATCGAATATTCTTTTAGACCATACCTTATTTTCAGTCTTATTTTCGTTGGGACGACCACTATGACTTAACAATGACTATATGGCAACTATATGACTAAATGACAACTATTAGATTTAAAGACAGGGTACCAAGGAAAGGGAACTGCAGTCAAGGACAGCAGATGATTAGGTGCAGTGAATCTCCTGCCACAACGTTTTTTTTTTTCAATCTTTCAAGTATATGCAAGCAAGACATAGTTAATGCACCGATGAGTGGCTTTCTCTCTCCTTTGATCTCCAGTGGTGCACTGGAAACTACACAGATACAGAGGGGAGAAGCCAACGGGGCAAAGCTCCACCCACTAGATCAGCATCTCTGCAGCGAGAGGGCTCGTCATGGCACACCGTGATGGTCATGGTAGACTACCTAATGCAGCATGCCGCTGCTACCTCAGAAGCCACATGCAGCAGATGCAGCTACACGTAACTGTCGTGTGTAGACCGGCAATGCACCGACAGTGCACTTTTCAGTCTTTTTGAGATCGTAGATGTAGTATATATTTTTCATTTGTTTAACTCAAAATTATCAATTATACTATTACTGAGAATGTTCTCGCAAGCATGAAAGCAGCCAACAGCACTTGGTGGGTTCAGCTACTTGCGATGATGCTGCATGACAACAGTGAGGAGGCAAGAGCAAGCGATCTTTCACTGTTTTTGATTTTTTTCGCAAGAGACTGTAAATTCCCTGATACATGCAGTGCTATAATATTTGGCTCACGTGATAACTGGTGTGAAACACCAGATGCGCAACAACCACAGAAGGAAGACGAGAAAGGAAAGGCTCGCATGTTCACAGGAGCCTCTTGTACAGATTGGCAATGTTCTCTTACCATGTTCAAAAGGCATTAGGTTCCCTTTATTTACAACACCATGACAACCCCAGTGGCACATGATGACGACGGCAAAACGATAAGCACAGGTGGACAGATAGGCATAGCAAACCCATTTTAGAGTTTTAAATACTTTTGCAGTAAAACAGAGTGCACAGTTAAGGCATACGTATTTGTGTGAAGTTATGCGAGAGAGCTTATTCCACCACAATGTTTCACCACTGCACGTCAACTCATGCAATCCTTTCACAACTTCCTGCATCAAAATTAAAAGAGCAATTGTTTACTTTGGAATAAAAGCATAGTTGTTCCTAGCATTCTGAGATACTAGAAAGCTTTAATATAATGTAAAACACTTGGGTTAGCAGTTAGCCTGCGACGCAGCACTGACATCTAGTTAGTGCACTGCGTGGCACCAACTAGTCTTTTAGAATAGTGCAACGGAGCGAAACATTAACGCTGACGGAAACATATACAGTGCCATCTAGATATAAAATAACTAACAGAGCAATGGAAAGTCAAAACCATGCGAAATGTCAAGCTAATCCAGCGCTGAATATGCAAGTGTGTCCCTAAGTCTGTGAAGCACACATGCATCGTGCCCAAAGCATCAACCACACTTCACTTTGTCTTGCTGCATAAAACGCGAGGTTTGTGGCTGCATTCTTTGAAACAAGCAAATGAACTAAAAACAAGATACAAGCTTTGGGGCCATGTTGACTCTGCTACAGCAAACATGAGCCAACTCTCTCATTATGCCTATGAGCCATAATCGAGCACGAATCGTGAAAACCGCATTCATTCGTCACCAGCACGCCACTATTATTAATGGTGAACAAATGAGCAGAACGGTACAGGTCAACGATTCAACAGATCCAAAGCAGGCAGAGCCGCCGTGTTAGCCTACATAAGGCTTCCCTTGCGTGTGTTAGTGCTGAATACTAAATCCCGAAAATAGCCAATGAACATTTAGCCTCAGCACTGCTTTAATACAGCACACGAGCAGTGTGACGCACACAACGTTAAAGCTAACTCCTTGTGTTTGCTGTTATATATTATGCAAAAAGCACCTACTGTCCTTCCTTTGGCACCACATCCCAGGACCTTAGTGATAATCCCTAATGAGCCTAATAGACCTTAATGTACACTATCTATTTGCATAATGATAGCACTTTTTTTGTTAAAAAAATTGCCACAACGTCAGGGGTGCGATCATCGTGCGGGTTAAATTTCCCGTGAAAAGACATTTTTTTTTTTTTTCGTCCTGCATTTGCTACGGGATGACAACAGGTCAACAAACAGACGGCTGCCGCTGTAACAGTGCGGGACACCAAAACAAAAATGATGGCCGGCAGAGCAAGCCGAACGCGCCGAACGTGATTTTTTTTCTTTTTATAAGTATATTACATGCACTGAAACAGTTTCTTCCATATCAGTAATGAATAATGTTGTTAATATTGGCAAGTATGCGGCAATAACGCAGCCATGTCCACTTTCAGGGGACAGAAACAGAGATGGGTGTGCTTAGCTGCCAGTGTCATAGAAACACATGGCGGGTATCCTGCGGAAACTGCGGCATTTCTCTTCACTACTAGTATCCCAATACGGCACATTTCCACTAAAGGTGGGCGAATATCTCAGCTGCGTTACAAGCGTCAGCATTAAGTAGGGTACACTTCTAGCGTATCAGTGTATACATGGCTACTATCGTTGTCACTCGCAATTTGTTGCGTGCCCATGAGTGCAGACGAGAAGAATTGAAAGGCGCCTCTTTTCTTGTTGTTGTTGACCACAACCATTATAAAGCCTACAAATAATAAAGCCAAGGCAAAATTGGCTGTACCTTTTTTTTTTCTTCATGGAAGTGTGGAAAGTGAAGAAAGGAATAAAATTGGGCACCCGCTTAAGAATGTTTGGAGCGTGCAGACCGCTTGGTACATCTTGAAGGGTCGTTCGCATAGCATTCGACAGAATTCGACAGATGGTAAGCGCAATCATCCTTAGCTAGACCTGGCACCCGACATATCGCTGCAGCAAGTTCGGGGTGCGATCATTAAGCGGGAAAGAAAAAAAATCGTATTATGACGACAAAATTCAGGGGTGCGATCATTACGTGAGTGCAATCATTTGCAAGTGAATACGGTAGCACACAGAAATTGCAGTGATAGTGACGTGAAAACTTGGAAAAATATTGACATGGAAACAAAAGCTAGATGCAAAAAGAAGTATACGGTTATGCTTTTACTTCATTGAATGATGTAATAAGCTACAAATCATTAAGAACAGTTCATTTCACACAGATAGCAAAAGGGTGGATTTTGAGTTGGGCTCATAACTCCAACCAGCACTGACAGCTTTCTACGCAACCTCTTCAAGGCAACAGCAAAGCCCGAACTTTATATTTCAACAGTGAAGAGTAAAGCACCTTGATTCCTGCAATAATCTTTTGTTTGCAGAGGGACATGGAGCACCTGTTCTGCTTTATGTCATACACATATTCTTTTGGATTACTTTGTCTTCATAGAACTGTGTTAGTTTGGAAAGTTCACTGAAGCACCAGAAGCAGCAGAAGAAATAAAGGCAGCGCATCTAGCAATCAAGTAAAAGTGAAGCTTAAGTGAAAGAGTAAGAAGAGGCCCGAATATCATTTTGAGTTCTTCCAATACTGTAATATTGGTTCTTGTGTTTGTTTCAAGCACGGTGAAGCTATAAAACAAACAAAACGTTGTTTTTCTTTAGATTCTTTGGTAAAGCTGAGAAATGTGACAACTACACTTGGATGATAGCTTAAAACGGCATCTCACATGCACCCTTCTGGCTTCAACCGACAAATAGCACTCTGTGTTGATGCAGCTGGTGCAGAATATGGAATTCTGAAGCAGACGAAAGTTTCAATTTTATCACTGCCCCAAGAGAGCGGAATAACATCAACAGGCTTCATTGTACACAAAAACAGAAGTTGCATGTTCAAACAGCCCGTTTGGCCCCTTTAACAGACATCCAGAATGATTGAGGCCTATCCAGATACACCAGAAACAAGAAGCATGAAGCCACAAGTCGTCCTTTTATGGTAGTCAAGATGCTGCTTACATATTCACATGCTCATTCCCCTCTCCCCCCACCCTGCCCCACATCTTCAAGTGTCTACAAAGCTTCATGGCAAAAGATAATAGCAAAAATAAAATAAATAGTCAAAATAAATATAAATAAAGTAAAAATAAAAATAGATAGCAAAAGCACTCGTGCGTCCCCCTTTACTGTGTCCTTGCCAATTGGGCGCACTAAATATTTTACTATGAAATCGTACCAACTCGCCCAACTATCAGTTCTGCTGTCTACAAAGCAATGATACATCTAGTAATGTTATACAGAAGTGAAACTACTCCAATGAAATCGGGCTAATACTCAGAAAATACAAGCAGCTAAAGAAAGAACACTGAGATAGATGTCTCAAACAATAAAGTGAGGGAGAGTTCAGAATAATTACATCCCAGGATAATTCACAGTCACTGCCACAAAAATCAACAGGAAATTTTGTCAAATATAATTAAGCGCGATATCCATTACCACATTTACACCATAGTGCAGATACACCCATGATATCAGGGTGTTTGTGCATCTCGAATGTTGTAGACACATAAAGGAAAACTGGCCCATCCTAAATGATTGTACACCTGAGCGCGTTCTCAAACTTAAGTGGATATATCAACACAATCTTGAATGTACAATGATGCCCTTATATATAGGGGACAGCAAGATCTCCAAACCATTTGATAGGGTTATCGACGAACATACTTATTGCTATCAGCACTGTTGAAGAAGTGTATTCAAGTATTGCCCAGCCTTTATGGATTACATGTACCAAGAGAGCACCAAGCTCTGGCGCACACAACCGCAATGTTTCAACATGCTGTATTATCATAAAGAAAAGCAGCACCCCACACAAACCCAGAAGAGGAATATTAACCCTTTCAGGGTAAATGACGTAAATATACGGCGCCACAAACAAGTCCGAAACAGTCAATGCTGTATATTTACGGCGCCATCTGTGCGTTTAAAATGGGCGCCAATTTCCCAATTTTTTCTTTCCTGGCATGTGCTACCACAATGGGGAAATACAGGTAATTTTTTTCTCTTGGTTTTTGTTGCATGGTTTGTTTTAGAGCTAGTTCGCTCCGGCGCATCTATATGCTACCGAATGCGCATTGGCCCGTGCGCAGGCGGGCGGCAGTTTGGATTTTGTTCTGCGGGCGGTTTCGGCTTTTTGCGCTCACAAAACTGATGGCTATCTCGTTACTAATTACTCAAAGGGCAACCGCCTGTTTCTCACTCATTTAGTGCTCACAGGGGTGTGCTTAGGAAGGATGCCGCTGTGCATGCATTTTTGTTCCTTTTCTTTTTGTTTTGTTTTTTTTTGGGGGGGGGGGGGGGGAGGCTCGCGAAATCTTTAATTGCCTCTGGTTGGCAATAAGATGAATTGGCCGAAGTTTGTCACACGTTTGGTTTTCTTGACAGGCACACAACCACACAGTTTTCTTGAGTGCGCTCATCTACGCAGTTTGATTATGCTATGGACGTAAACATTAGTGTGAGAGCAGGAACATTTGAGACTTGCAAAATACTCTCGTGTGTGCATTTTCTCAGCCTTCAACTATGTGTATAACAACGCATCAAATTTTTAATTCTTATAAGTTCATTTTATTTTTCTATTGTTGTTATTCATGAATAAAAAGTACATACATACCAACACGAATTTTTTTCTCACTTTACAGTCACCCTAGAAAAATTACGGCAAATTTTTTTCGATATAGGCCCCTCAAAAGAATTGGAATCTGCAATAAAAAAGATCAACCCAGGGCGGTCGCATAAGGCGAAAAAAATCGACCCTGAAAGGGTTAATAGTTTTCTCATCAAAGTCACTGAAAGCCTTGCACTTCAGTGCATTGGTGAAAAGGTAGGCCACTTTCTGCACAAATTGTTTATTGTTGAAATAACTTTAACATCCTAATGCCCACTTCTGCATGCAGCAGCATGAAGCAAGCATAGCATTCACTATACTCTGTACACTGGGTCACGGTCATTGGGTCATGCATCAGCTGAACAAAGGCAGCTGGCATGACGGCCACAACAGAAATATTGTGGGGATTAACCTAACATGTGTGTGCATCAAGATAATGTATCCAACTAAAACCTGCGGACACAAACTTCAACTGCGAATTTTTTTGTCGCAAGATACCTGAACATACAGACCGAATTAATGATAGCACATGAACATTGTATGCTTCTCAGACCCCCAGTTGATAAACGTGCTCATAAAGTACTGGTGAGAATGCATGAAGCAAAACAGCTCTATTTTTAAAACAAATAGGTTTCTTTGGCTCTTCTGGCCATTTTTGTGGTCGTTGGGTGGCAGTCGGAGGTTGGTGTTGAAGGCTGCTGCTTGGAGGTGGGAACAAAAATGCCAACACAAAAGGCGCCCACGCGCATTTTGTAGGGCGCCTTTGTTGCCAAACGCCAGCTGTCATAGACAGCTCATTTAGATGCTTGCACTGTCGACCTTGTAGCACCCTACTACGTGCCACAAAGGTCCCGTCACAAAAGACGACGACACGCCTAGCATGCTGAAGGTGCACAAGCTGTGGAACCGGAGGAATCAGGCTTCCACCTGATTGAGTGGGTTCGGCTAAAATATAATTTGTGGACACCAGGCACCATCGTCTGTATGGTTTTTCTTCACCCACAAATTGGCAACTTCGGACTTCGTGTCATCACTCTCCACTCCAGGTGCCTTTGCCACTTTGCTGTGTCTACCCCCGCAAGGAGCTCAAGCAGTGCCGTCTTTGAAGTGCGCTTTCTATCCAGTTAGCCATGGCCTCAGATTCTTCTGATCACGTGCTGCTGTCAGTGCCACTACCCAGCGATCCCAAGGTCTCCACTCTCAAGCTCCCGGAGTTCTGGTCGTCGCACTCGGAACTGATTCATTAACACCGAATCCTTGTTCTGTCGCCACTGCCTCAGTTCACAGTTGACTATCTTTGACCACATTGTTGGAGTGCTTCCACCTACTACTGCTGCGATTGTTCGCAATGTCCTATGCTCCCCACCCATCGACCACCCCTATGACCACCTTAAAGGGGCCCTAAACCACTCTTTATCGAAGTGGAGAAAGGCATTTGAAGTGAAAATAGGCTATTTGAGAAATACTTTGCTACAAAAAGTACTTCAATGCGTTCAGCAAAAACTTAGTTATTGGCAATCAAACATGGCTTCCGCTGTGCTCCCATTCCTTCTTCAATGCCTTGCACTGCGAAGGCTACGGCGCAGTGGGGCATTGTTAAGAACGGCGAGCTGCAATGCCAGACTGCCACCAAGTTACGACCGGGGAACAACACACACATCCCCAACTCTCCGTCGCTTCATCTAGGATGCCTTCAATGAAGCGGGCTTTGTGCTGACACCGCCGCCATCCTCCAGCCCCATCGCCGTTGTGACGGAACGAGTTCGGCGGGCGAACTATTGTGCCCGAGCTCCCCAGCGCGGACCTGATCTGCTATGCGCGAGCGAGCTGCCGCGGGAAAGCCGTTTTTTTGTTGCTTCCCACGCGCCTTCCGGGACGCAGGACAATGAGCTACCCACCATGGCTCCTATCTTCCCGGAAGGGCGCCCCTCTGACGTCGGCGCCGGACATAGGAATGTGTGTGCCTATGTGTGCGTAAACTGTTTTGCGGGGTGGCAGCAAGTTGACAATGAGTAAACGAACGTTCGCGTCACCTTGTATCGCGGGAGGACCGAGTGTTTAAAAACTGCTGTGGTACGAATGCTGGGCACACTTCTCTTGAGCAGTCATGTTGGACTGATACACTTCTCTCGTGCAGTCATGTTGGACTGACACTCTTTTTCTCAAGCAGTCATGTTAGACTGACTTAAATACTGTAAATAAACCCATATTCCTCGTTCTCGATGAGAAGCAGTTCTTCCCTTCATCAACGTCCTCAGCGTGGATAAGTTGGCAACGGCATGGGCCAGCTACCTTCGAATTCATGCCGGAATTCCAATCTTGAAAAAGGATCACGAGCGATGGGATTGAGCCCCCAATCCTGACAACTGGCTGACAGCGGTGAGATGGACTTCGCGACATGGTGCTGTATCTGCGGTGAGTGCTTGGTTCTTGCTTTGACTCCCTAGGCTTCATTTTGTGGTTGTTCTGTTTAGAACAGTAGGGAAGCTAGATTGTTGTTTGTTAGCTAGGTTGTGTTTTCCTAGCTAGATTTAGAGAGCAGAATCAAGGCAGTAAAGCAGCAGTCATGGATTTAAGGACACTGCTGAGAGACGAGTTGTTGATTGTTGGTGAGGAACTGGGCCTAGATGTACGCAAAGAAATGCTAAAATCGGAATTATTGCAGCTAATTTCCAAAAAAGCAAGTGAAGAAGAAATCGAAATGGGGTTTGAACTTCTGAAAAAGAGAGAGAAACGGGAAAGAGCAAGAGAAGAACGAGACAGAGAAAAACGAGAGAGAGAGGAACGTGATAAAGATCGTGAGTTAAGAAAAATGCAACCTGAACTTGAAAGCAAACGTTTGGAGTTGTCTCAAGGGAGTGAAGGCGCTCTGGGACGATCAAGTGAGGCAGAATCGTACCGCATGGACAGGCTATTAAAGCCATTTGAGGTCGGGACCGACACAGGCTTGTTCCTATGCAATTTTGAAAGGACTTGCGAGAAGATGAACTTCGGCCCGAGTACATAGCCACAGCAGTTGCTGTCTATGTTGCCGTGTGAGGCAGCGGAGGTAATCACCAGACTGAGTGCACAGGATACATATGATTATGCAAAAGTTAAGGCTAGTCTCCTGAAGAAATACCGCCTTTCAGCCGAAGCTTTTCGGCAAAGGTTTAGGAGCACAGAAAGAAAGATAGCGAGGGCTATACGGAGTTGGCATATAGCTTAAAGGCCAACCTAGTCGAGTGGCTTAAAAGCGCGGACGCGTACGACAGCAGCGACATGATCATTGAATGCACGTGTCTAGAGCAGTTTTACAAAACCTTCCCCCAAGCTGTGAAACTGTGGGTGCAAGACAGAGGTAATGTAAACACTGTGGAAACGGCGGCTGAATTAGCCGAAGAGTACGCAACCCGTAGAAAGTTGAACGCCGAGGAAGGAAACTGGGATGGTCGAAATGGACCGCGGAAACCATTTCCGTTCAAAAGGGGTGCGCAGAAAAGACGATCGGAACCTGTAGACATGGGGGAAAAGCCCGCAGAAAAGAGCGAGGAGAAATTTAACGGAGAAACCGCACAAAAAGAACAGAAAAGAAAATTCAAATCTTTTAGACCAATTCGCTGTTACAAATGCCACAAACTGGGACATATAGCTGTAAACTGCGGGAAGCCTAGCGTAGTTTTCTGCTACGTGGAGGAAAAAGACGAGAATATGGAACTTTTAAGTCCATATCTTCACGACCTGCAAGTTAATGGCAAACCATGCCGAGTGCTAAGAGACAGTGCCGCCACGATGGACATTGTCCATCCGTCTTACATGACGGTAGATGACTTCACCGGAGAAGTAGCATGGATAAAACAGGTTGTAGAAGAACACAGCGTGCGTCTGCCCATGGCCAAAGTCAAAATCAGTGGACCATTCGGGGAGCTAGAGACTGAGGCTGCAGTTTTCAAATTTTTGTCACTGCAGTATCCTTACATCTTTTCGAATCGTTCGAATCAGTTACTACGTGAAAAAGGGCTCAAACTAGGAGAGGGCATAGTACAGGCATTGACCCGAGGCCAAGCTCATAAGATCGCGGCGCTTTCGACTGAAAATGCACAAGCTCCTCCAGCAGAAGCAGAAAAGGGGATAACTTCAATACCCGAATCCGAGCTAGGCCCGAGGGACAAAAGAACAGTTGAGGAGAGCCTGCCAGCTGACCAGCTCAATGAGAGCGTAGCACTAGCATGTCAAAGTTCTAGCCTGCAGGAAGAGCAAGCTGACGCACTCACAAGCGAGACAGGGTCGTTATTATCACCGGCCTCAAAGAACTTTGATCAGCTCTTACGTGTGGATAGAGAGTCACTGGCAGCTGAGCAAAAGAATGATGAGAGCTTAGCTAAATTACATGACACAGCTAAAGAAGGCATTGCTAGGCGCAACGTGACGATACATGAGAGAGGAGGATTGTTCTATAGGCACTAAAGAGATCGAAAGGGTAGGATTTTAGATCAGTTAGTCGTACCTACTAAGTATAGGGAGGACCTTTGGAGTCTCTGTCATGGAAATGGGTAGTCCGGCCACCTAGGCATAAACAAATCAAAGGAAAGATTGCTTATGGAATACTACTGGCCTGGCTGTTTCAAAGACGTAGAAAACTTTGTAAGATCATGCGACGCCTGCCAGCGTTCTGGTAAACCAGGAGAGACATGGAAAGCTCCACTGAAGGTAGTGCCCTTAATAACAGAGCCTTTCAGACGACTTGTAATAGACACGGTAGGGCCGCTTCCAAAAACAAAATCGGGCTACAGGTACATGTTTACCATGCTGTGTCCGGCTACCAAGTTTCCAGAAGCAATCCCTTTGAAAGAGCTCAGCTCCACTGAAGTAGTAGACGCGCTTTTGACAGTGTTTGCACGAGTTGGGTTTCCAGCTGAAATTCAGGCAGATCAAGGGTCAGTATTCATGAGCGCACTGACTTCCACATTCTTGCAGAAGTGCGGGGTAAAGTTAATACACAGTTCTGTCTATCACCCTCAGTCAAACAGTGTAGAGAGGTGGCATTCGGTGCTTAAGCGGGTTTTGCGTGCGCTCGGTTACGAGCACAAGGAGGACTGGGAGAACTGTCTGCCGGCAACTTTGTTTGCTTTGCGAACGGTTCCACATGAGGCGACAGGGTTCTCACCAGCAGAACTAGTGTATGGGAGGACACTCCGTTCTCCAATGAGAATGTTAAGAGAGATGTGGGAGGAAAGAGGGGAGAGTCCAACAGTGGTTGAATACGTGCTAAATTTACTGGAACGGCTAAGCGCAACCCAAGAACTAGTCGGAAAGAACATGGCAATAGCTCAAAAGAACGCCAAATTCTATTACGACAAGAATGCGAGGCTTCGTACGTTTAACGCCGGAGACCAGGTAATGATCCTCAAGCCTTCAAGAAAGAACAAGCTTGAAGTTCACTGGGACGGGCCCGTTAAAGTGTTGCAGAAACTTTCAGATACTAACCATGCTTTGAGAATGTCCGGCCGCAGGAACGAAGTGAGGATATATCACTGTAATTTGATGAAGCCGTATGTAGAGCAGAGCGGAGTCGTTAACTATACCGTCAAAGAGCCGGATGGCACTAGTACCAAGTTTAAGGAGTATAGGGCGACCTCCAACTCTGAAATCGGCCTAAAAGAAGTAGTAGAACACTCGGTAAGCTCGCACGCTCTAAGACCCGAGCAGCTAGATGAGCTAAAAGAGGTGTCAGGGGAATATCTCGACAGATTCAGCGATCGGCTGGGTAGAACCGAACTAATAACGCATGAAATTGAGCTGACATCAACCGAACCAGTAAGATCAAAGCCTTACAGGGTGTCTCCAAGACAGAGAGAGATTATGGAGGCAGAGATACAGCGCATGCTAGAGTTTGGAGTTATTGAGCCCGCTGAGAGTGACTACACGTCACCGCTAATACTCGTAGAAACCCCTAACAGGGACCCTCGTCCGTGTGTTGACTACAGGAAGTTAAATGCCATCACTAGAGATCAACTGTACCCAATACCCAACATTGAGGAACGAATTGAAAGAGTTAGCGCTGCTAAATACATTTCAACTATAGATCTCGTGCGGGGGTACTGGCAAGTTCCCCGTTCAGAAAGTGCCAGCCGCTATGCCGCATTCATCTCACCTGTAGGCACTTTTCGCCCTCTCGCACTTAGCTTCGGGCTGAAGAACGCGGCGTTTAGCTTCTCTAAATTAATGGATATTGTCCTAAAAGACTTGCAGGAGTTCGCCTTGCCTTATCTTGATGATGTGGCCATTTTTTCGGACAGCTGGGAACAACACGTATCGCACCTCAAACAGGTGTTCTCACAGTTGAGGGAAGCTGGCTTAACGATGAAAGCGGAAAAGTGTAGGTTTGGTTGTTCGCAGGTTACTTATCTGGGCCATGTTGTTGGTCAGGGCATGAGACGTCCGGCTGAGCTGAAAATAGCTACGATTGAAGAATTTTCTCAGCCGCGCACGAAAACGGACCTTCGTTCATTTTTGGGACTTGTGGGGTACTATCAACGGTACATTCCGAATTACTCGCAATTGGCAAGTCCATTAACAGACGCCCTCCGAAAGGGAGCACCAAGTAACGTACACTGGGTTAAGGACAAAGAGAACGCTTTCCAAAGTTTGAAAACGCTATTGGTTTCTCGTCCTGTGCTTCGCGCGCCAGACTACACAAAGGAATTCATAGTTCAATGCGACACAAGCGACCGAGGTATGGGCGTGGTACTTAGTCAGGTCGGCGACAATAACGAGGAGCATCCTATCCTCTATGCCAGCCGTAAACTAAATGTAAGGGAGGAAGCCTACAGCGCTTCAGAGAAGGAATGTGCTTGTTTAGTTTGGGCCGCCCAGAAGTTGTCGTGTTACTTGTACGGAACGAAGTTCATCTTCGAGACCGACCACTGTCCTCTGACGTGGCTCAATCAAATGTCACACAAAAATGGCCGCTTGCTCCGATGGAGCCTCACTCTCCAAGAGTACAACTTCTCCGTTAGATATAAGAAGGGAAAGTTGCATAGCAATACAGATGGTTTGAGCAGGCTAATTTGAATTCTGCGTTTGAGGGTCCCGCCTAAATTTTAGGGTTACTAGTGTTAATTTTATTAAGCGAAGAAGATCCCCTCTCATTAAGCAAGATTCCCTCCATGATTGCTGAATTTGTCAGCAGGAATTTGCTTCAGAAATTGGCATAGCGAAATGCAGCATTTTTTTTTTGTTTCTGCACTTATGTTGTTGTTGTTGTTGTGTGTGTGTGTGTGTGTGTGGGGGGGGGGGGGGGGTTATATAAAGCCTAGCAGGTCTAAAGTGAGAGTCAATGCACGTCATCTCGGCGCAGAGCCGTGTTGTGGGGTTCATTTTGCAGTTGCCTGTCCTTGTTGGATGTTTTGGGGCGGTGACATCGATGCACAAGTGGTCACTGCGAGCCAAGACATCAATCCCCCCCTGGCCACCAGCCGTTCTCATCCTGCCTAGCGGTTGTCAGCGCTAGACCGTCGAGATTTTTCGGGCCATGGAGGCGCTGTTAAGAATGGCGAGCTGCAATGCCAGATTGCCACCAAGTTACGACCGGGGAACAAGACACGCATCCCCCACTCTCCGTCGCTTCAGCTAGGATGCGTTCGATGAAGCGGGCTTTGTGCTGACACCGCCGCCATCCTCCAGCCCCATCGCCGTTGTGACGGAACGGGTTCGGCGGGCGAACTATTGTGCCCGAGTTCCCCAGCGCGGACCTGATCTGCCACGCGTGAGCGAGCTGCCGCGGGAAAGCCATTTTTTGTTGCTTCCCACGCGCCTTCCGGGACGCAGGACAACGAGCTACCCACCATGGCTCCGTGCTTACCGGAACGGCGCCCCGCTGACGTCGGCGCCAGACATCGGAATGTGTTTCAGAGGGTGGTGTGGCATAGAGCAATGGGCACAGCCCATTCATGTTCGGAAGAGTGGAAGGGCAACAGAAGAGAGGCACGAGAGGCTGACAATGCGGAGAAGACTGGAAAACAGATTCTATTGCATGAGCAAGCGGTGGCTGTTGTGGCGGTGGGCGATTTGGTGGTAGTGTGCAGTGGCTCGAATTTCTCTCTCTTTTTTTCTTTTCAAGGATTTTGCATTCCATTACTTTTCGGCGTGGACACCCAGCAGCCAGACTTCATCATTATAACCGATAATGCAGCATAGGGATATTGTAGTAAGCAGGTTATTTCACCATAGAAAACATACAAAAGCTGACAGTGCAGCAGCTCCCAATTGTTATAACCAATATATCGTTAAAACTGGTATCATTATAAGTGTGTTCAACTGTAATTAGGGAACACAAACAATCAGGGCCACAATGGATTACGTTGTTCACAATGAGCTCATAAATGGTGCTTCTTATATAAATACATAAATGCAGCAAGCTGTGAACAAAATGCTGCCGTGTTTCTTCTACGAAAAAAAAGTTTTGCTCTTGCTAGCTTTCGTCCCCTCCAAAAGCAATGTCAGGAACCGTCGCTGTGTACAAACCTCATAAGGCGAGGCTCTGTGTTGTGAATGAGTGCATGGGCTATAGCGAAAGCAGCCATGGAAAGAAAGTACCAGGCCCAAGTAGCCTTACCTCTGTGCTGTTGGAATGTGTGCCTGTGATAGGTGGACTGTTTTCCCACTTGCAAGCAATCTGTAGGGTCTCGGCTGTCTTCTGTTGAATGCTCTTCGTGTCGTCCAGCAAAGTGATCTCGTAGAATTCTTGGATGTCTGTAAGGGGCGGGAATTAGACAATGTAAGTGAAACGGAATTCACAGAGAAATTACGGCAGTTAATACATGATGGGGGCAAATTCAACTAATAAATTCAATACCAATATTTAGCCACATTCGCAAAATTATTACAAAGACCTAGTAATGACATGTCCTGCAACAGATGCTGCTGACACAGAAATGAAATCACTTCAAGATGACATGCTTATTTATCATTGTCCAACATCTATGCTTCATTGTTAGCAGCAAGTCCTTGTTGCAAAAGTGACTGAAACATGTCTGAAGAAAAAATAATACAAAGTTTACATGCAGCTTTGGGATAATTGTTCAGTGGTTAAGGCCCTGATCGTAATGATGCAATGATGACTGAAAAAAAAAGGAAAAGACGAAGACATGCATCCCATCAATTTAATTTTCCACTTGGTTTGCCTGTGTGGAAACACAGGCAAACCAAGTGGAACCATTGTGCCTTTCTACAATACCAC
The DNA here is from genome assembly GCF_038994185.2 of Dermacentor albipictus. Taxonomy (NCBI): domain Eukaryota; kingdom Metazoa; phylum Arthropoda; class Arachnida; order Ixodida; family Ixodidae; genus Dermacentor; species Dermacentor albipictus. The sequence goes on from NC_091821.1 coordinate 392,414,311, forward strand.
ACCACACAAACAGCCATGGCAGTGGCAACATTGAAACACAGTGAAACACAGCGAAACGCCTATGTACCCATTACTTGAACTGGCCATGCCCAGCAGGTGGCGCTGACACTACTGTCAGCCCCACACACTGTTGTTTATGTTTTAGTTCCCAATGGCACAATTCACTTCCAGTTATTCAATGTCAGAATTTTTGTAGCATTGGTTATTATAATATAGCTGTAAAAACCATTCAAGATGTTTGTCAATGTAAGCAAATAGCTTCCATGGACTGCAGAAATCAAGTGGACACACTACCAATAATTGCAAAGTACCTTGCTAGCATCTATAGCAGTGTTTCATGATGGCAATACACATTATGTCAGGTTTTTGGTAAACAGAATGAGAGCGTGATGGCAATGCTAGCGGTGGCATGAAGATGATTATGTGAAGAAGATGGAGATGATGACAGCATAATGATGGCCCCATGACCAAGACAGCATGACAACAATGGCATGCCAACGGCTGCACACCTGCACTTCCTTGTTCGCTCATGTACTCCACAAAGGCCAGATACTCCTCCAACCATTCACTTTAAACATGCAGATCACACGCACTGTGGGAGTCGGTCTATGTAAAGCTGTAGTGAGCCAGCAAGACGAAACAGCGTATCTTGACAAGAAGCACAGCAGACTTCAGCAACAAACACACCCCGCAACACTGTCAGCTCAGACAGCTGAGAAATGCAACACAGTGCCACTACCAACCACAGCATCTAAACCTTCAGATGCCACATAGCTCTCGTACAATAGCACATGCGCCTATGAGAGCTAGTTGGCAGTCAGAGATGAACGTGCCTAGCAATTCAGTCACACAAAAGCGTGCACCTTTGCATCACCTGAGGAAGTTCGGCCGCTGACCACTAGAAAATGGGTGAAATGACCAAAGAGGGCTTTTGCTTTATAATGGTTTAAAAGCCCCAAAAGGCTCACATACCTTCGCATGAACAAGCTCTTTTCTTTTTTTTATTGACGTGACAAACATTGAAAAATTGTAACATAGAGTAACCGCCAACAGAAAGGCAGCTTGTGAGCACATATTGTGCCAAATGTGTGAATGGGAATATTTTCTACTCAATTTGTGAGGCATATAATGCCAACACTCCAATAATGCCACTGGCCTTATGCATAGAAAAGGCAAACAAAACCTGAATGATTAGAATACAAGAAAACAGAGGAGGACAATGCCAGGAAGGGAGAATATGAGATGCTGGCAGGCAAGAACAGCACGTTAGCATGGTCTTGTTAAAAGGCTTCTTTTTAATGAAGGCAACATTTTGTATTTCTAAACCCTCCCACCTTGTCAACAGTATATGTACAATTGTGGCAGACTGAGCTGAACTTAAAATTAGAAACACGACTTGGACTATGGCAGGATAGTTCTTTGCATCAGATGATGTGACCAGGCTTTATAGTGTATACTGACATAATGAGACTGTCAGTACAGCCCTTGCCTCCAAGAACAAGTGCTGATGACCATCACAAGATGCTTCAAATAGAGAAAAACTAAGCAGAACACATTATTTAATTCAAACATGAGGTAAACTGATTTCGGCTATCCACCACAGGTCCAATTAACAGGATTTAACTCTACCATATTTTTGAATTCCTAATAACAATGTATGAAAACACTTCGAATGAAAACTACAATCTGCTGACTGGACCTATTGTGGCATCCTAATAAATAATTACAAGTAAACATTGGTGACTGTTGGTCTTGTGACTAGTTTCAAAATTTCTGAATAGTACTTGTTCAAGTCTTGTAGCAAACATGCCTGCCTATGGCCTCCACATTCAATGTCTAACTGTCAACCACCATTTCTTTTCTTACTCCAAAACAGAAAACTTCATGGCACAGATCCGCCATGTTACTCTTTGCAGCAATGCTGTCCTGAAGCAGTGATGTGCATTAGGATAGCAATGCTTTCACATGCCCATAGTCATAACAGCACTCCCAGAAGACGTAGTTAATAGCCAACCACACTACAACATCAAAGCTGCCAAAAAGACAGTCTTCACAAAGGTGGATGGAGGCACAAATGTAGCAGCTGGAGGAAAGCTTTATAGAGAAGATAAAGCTGACAAGTTCTAGAGGTCAATGAGCTTGACCTTGTCAATCATCAGATTGCTTGCACATCCAATGTTGAAGACCACAGCCGTATCTTTAGTTCAGTGTGACATCTTCACCAAGTCATCATAAGGGGGTATAAGGCAAGGCCAGATACCTTCATTATGCATAAGGTCGTGGGCTTGCTGTTGGAAGGGCTTTGCTAATGAAAACACCCAGTGGTAATAGAAGCGGGGCACAGGTGGTTGAAGAAAAGGTGAAGACAGTCGACATAGCCATGAGGAGTTTGAGTGGAAAAAGGAGTTTGCACTAGAGCGCACCAAATGAATTGCTAAAGGTTTTAATGACTCGAAGCTGCACTTGGGCTATGAGAGACACTGCAGTGGAGTGCCTTGAATTTGACAACCTAGGGTTCTGCCATATGCACCGAAAGCTAAGTACATGAGCATTTTGGTATTCCTTTCAAATGAGAATGCAGTTGTTGCAGCCACCAATCAACACTGTCATTTCTTGCTCACTCGCAGAAAGTCATAGCAACTGAGACTCCGCAGTTGTTTGTATGTTCATTCACTGTACAACTTGACACAAATGGTCGCATAAAATTAGTTCCTCTATCCCCATGCTCTCAGTTGCACCAAACTTGCAGCCAGCTGGCTCGCACAACTTCGGAGCTATAAGTCATCGACAGGCAAGCGGCTGAAGCACAATAGCCTCACCACACAAGGCAGTCTGTTGCAATGCATTCACAGATGTCATATTATCAGTAGTGTTACCTCATCATTGAATATTTGCTCCAATACATTAGCGACTGCTGTCACATAGTTGTTGCATTGTAGCATGTCTCAACTAGCATCACTAGCCTTCATTCACACTGTGGAGAAGTCCAAACACCATCTGGCTGGTCCCAGCCTGTCCTTCCCTCCACTACATTCTCTTCCATGGCAGCCATGTCTATGCTGCTGCTCGGCGCATGGGCTTGAGGTGGACACAAGTTCCCACACTGCCCCTCCCTTCTGTGATGACAGTGGTGGCTTCCTGCGAATGACTGTACTATGAGACCTTGTTGGGTTCCTGCTTACTAGGAACACTCAGTCAGATGCTGCCAGGATGATGTCTTCCAAGTGCGCTGAGGCCCTTAACCAATCTAGCTGCCAGGACACACTCCTCAACGCATGCTGCACCTTACCAGCCAACTTCGAAAGCAAGGTGCCATCCAGAAAAAGGTGCACCAGTTATGGTTGTACACCCTCAGTTTCAGCGGCTCCCCACCACTAATAGAAAGCATGCAGCTGCAGTTCGCCAAACTCAGTGCGAAGCTCACATGACAGCCAATGCATTCTTTTGGTCAAAAGCAGTTGTGCAGAATGGGGGTACTGCACCTCTTGTGCATAGCTTGCTGTCCTAAGTGCAGTAAGTATCTGCTACAAAGCTGCCACGATGTTGCACAAGGAACAACAGGTCATCAGCGACTCAAAGAAAGCAGCAGCTTTTTGCTGCTCATCAGATAGTCCCTACACACAGTCCCATTCAGACACTTTTGGACTCTTCAACCATGGCTGCCACTGTTTTCAGCTAGCTGATCGCTGCCCGTCCTATGCTCCACTTCAACCTCTTCCATTGCAGTGATGTTTGATGCAGGCTTTTGAACTTATATGCAGCCATTGCAGTTTCTCACTCACTCTTGCTGCCCTCCCAGCATGATAACAGTCAGCGCAGAATGCACATGTTCATTTGAAATGTGTTAGAGGTATTGGCAGTGGTTAGAAACTATCTAACCTATACTGTCTATTTGTGCTTACTATAAGTGTTTTCAGTGGAAACACAAATAGTGAGTGTGCTGCCTGTCATTTCTTCTTTTACTGCTGCACAGTGGTATGTACCAGTGTTGACGATGTAGCTAGGCAGTGAGAAACATGCTGCTGAAGAATGACAACAAAAAGCTGCTTTGCATTCTTCCTTACTCCACAATTGTTCAATGAGCTCATGGGCAGTAATGGCAGTTTCATACACCACTAAAAAACCTAAACTGTGATTTACAGCAAGCGATGTTTGCTTCAACAGACCCTTTACAAATCCACAGCACAGGCACCGTAACCACATTGTCATAGGTCACCTTTATACTTCCAGTACAATCTGTTACAAATCATCACCATCATCAACAACACCTTATTTTATGTCTACTGCAGGACGAAGGCCTCTCCCAGCAATCTCCAATAATGCCTCTCTTGAACCAGCTGACTCTATCTTATGCCTGCAAACTTCGTAATCTTCTGGTGCCCTCGACTGCATTTCCTTTCCCATAGCACCCACTCTGTAACTCTTATAGACCTCAGGTTATGTGTTCTATGAAATAGATTAACTCCATTTCTTCCTAATAATCTCAACAAACATATACTATATATGTGTAACCCCCGTGTGCTACCTAATATAAACCACTGCATTACTGTCTTTTAACATTTCACCTATCATTTTTCATTCTATCACTTGTTGCACGGTCCTTAAAGGAACACTAAAGGAAAATATTAAGTTGAGTTATTTCAACAGCTTATCTGTCCAGAAGTCAATCATCGTTTTTTTGGATCCCAATATATGACTTCGTTGTGCAGAAAACTGCCACCAAAGACCTACTGCCATTCGTCACTTTGAATCGCCCATGCCACAAATGAGGCCATGACTTTATCTCCACGTCACTACCTCTGTAGCTATGTGCCAATCAGTCACTCCTCTTTCAACTCACATCGGCAGCATTCCTTAAACTGCCCACCTCCCTCCTCAGCTCAGTATCCTAGCTAGCGGACGACGCCAGCCTGCTGGTGCCCTGACATCACACCACGCATCACACGAGATGTACCATACTCCATGACAGATGGCGCCACTCGGATTTTCTATTTCCAGCACTTTCTTGCTTAAAGAAGCTCTGTTCTCGCTATGACTGATGAATTAATTATTACAGAAGCGTAATCTTTCAATCTAGATCGACTTAATATTAATGTGTTAACATTCTTTGGATACCTCACACATTTTCAGGGGTTATCTATTTATCTATGTATATATTGTTACGGTGAAGTGAAGGAAGACGTTGAGTTGGACTAGAGAAAGACGAAGTCTGGCGGTTGCCTGAACGCCATATCCATCATTTGTAAATATAAGTTATTTTACACTCGTGGGCCTGCTTTCTTCCCGCAACATTTTGGTGGAAGGTGCGGGGTACCACCACGGAACTTCGCAGCGGACGTCATCTACCTGCTGCCACAATGGCAAATCAACCGACACAAGCGACAACGCCTCGGCAGCCCGTGCCCACGGTCATCCTCACTCACCCACGGGACCCGGGAACATTTTGCGGCACGGACAACGTCGACGTCGAGGACTGGCTTACGATGTACGAGCGAGTGTGCGACAACAACAGGTGGGATCCTACAATGATGCTTGCAAACGTAATATTTTATCTGAAGGGAACTGCGAAGCAATGGTATGACACACATGAAGCTGACCTAACGAGCTGGGATGTTTGCAAAGAAAAAATGCGAGACCTGTTCGGCAGACCTGTCGGTCGTCAGCTGGCAGCTAAAAAAGAACTTGCGTGCCGCGCTCAGACGTCCACAGAATCCTATGTCGTGTACATACAGGATGTGCTGGCCCTCTGTCGCAAGGCTGATGACAACATGACCGAGGCAGACAAGATTGGCCATATATTGAAAGGTATTGCAGACGATGCCTTCAATCTCTTGATGTGTAAGGATTGTGCCACTGTGGATGCAATTATTAAGGAGTGCCGGCGCTTCGAACAAGCGAAGGGCCGCCGCGTCACTCAAACTTTCGACCGGTTGCCCAATACCGCCGCGACATCTTCTTGCGAAGACCCGCCGCGGTTCGTTCAGCCCGCAGGACCGGAAGAAATAACGCGCATCGTTCGCCGTGAGCTTGAGGCCATGGCCCCGGCTCCCGTTCGTTCAGACTGTCGGGAAAGCGTACCCGCTATCTCCCTTATACAAGCGGTCGTTCGGGAGGAAATAGCAAGTTTGGGCATTCCATCTCTCTGCTCAGTCCGCCATACCAACACCTACCAAATTTCTCCGACCGCTCGCTCCCGGACGCAAAGCTTTCCACCACTCCGTCGCAACCCAGCTGAATGGCGCACAGCGGATGATAAACCCATCTGTTTTAATTGTTCCGGTATTGGACACATCGCCCGTCATTGCCGCAACCACTGGTCGTCGCCTCCTCGGTGGTCGTCTCCGAGTCACTACAGCCAAGTACCCGACAATCGCACTTTCTCGCCCTATACGCCGACTAGGAACATCAACGCCGACAGTGCTCCACCAAGATCCAGCCGATCCCCGTCTCCGCAAGGTCGTAGGTCCCGTTCGCCTCTCGTTCACCGCTCTTCGTCCCCTTCTGCAACCGGTCGCTTCACTTCGGGAAACTAGGCGGTGCAGCTCCCGGAGGTGAAGCTGCAACTCCGACCCGGCCCACAAATCCTCTATTGACCCTGCCTACATGTGGAAACCTGCTGGACATTGAAGTCGATGGCGTTCCTGTTAGATCTCTCGTTGATACAGGAGCGCAGCTTTCAGTTATGAGCGCTGCTCTCCGCCGCCGGCTCAAAAAGGTTCTGACCCCCGCCGTACCGTGCACCGTGCGAGTCGCCGATGGGAGTACGTCACCTGTCCTTGGAATGTGCACAGCACGTGTGACCATTGGGGGCCATTATACCGTTGTTCTATTTATCGTCCTTGAACACTGCCCACACGACCTAATTCTCGGCCTCGACTTCCTTTCGAAACACTCTGCCCAAATTGACTGCTCCGCAGGTGTTGTACAGTTGGACCTGCCGCTTCCTGCCGACGCAACCACTTGTGCTCCACACCGCTTATGTGCTGCTGAATTTGCAAGGCTGTCTCCACAGGCTGCTACAAATGTCCTGCTGACGCCCTGTCCTCCCGTACCTGATGGCGAGTACGTCCTGTCGCCGCTTACTGACGTGGTTTTGTCGCGTCATATTGCCCTACCGAGCACCTTAATTCGGATCCGCGAAAACTGCGCTCGCGTGCCCATCCTCAATTTTGGGTTCTCGTCACATGTTTTGCCACACGGTATCGCCATAGCGCATATCACTCCTTTGGAAGAATTTCAGATTTCTTTTTTGACCTCTGAATCCTTCCTCAGTACGAACGGACCTTTGTCTTCCACTCCTTCGTACTCGACGCCTGCGGACGATGTTTCTAAGATGATCGCCCCCGACCTTCCTTCCGAGCAAACAACAGCTCTTCGTCATCTCCTGTCATCTTATCGGGACATCTTTGATTTGGACGACCGTCCACTTGGCCAGACATCTGTTGTCACGCATCGCATCAACACCGGTGACGCCAGCCCCATTCATAGGCGGCCATATCGTGTCTCGGCAACAGAAAGGGCCATCATACAGAAAGAAGTAGACAGGATGGTGGACAAGGACATCATTGAACCCTCCAGTAGCCCGTGGGCATCACCGGTTGTCTTAGTAAAGAAAAAAGATAACTCGTGGCGCTTCTGCGTTGACTACCGTCACCTCAACCGGATAACAAAGAAGGATGTTTATCCCTTGCCTCGCATTGATGACGCTCTTGACTGCCTTCACGGATCCCAATACTTTTCATCAATTGACCTCCGCTCCGGCTATTGGCAGATTAGCGTCGATGAGATGGACCGCGAGAAAACCGCCTTTGTCACACCGGACGGTCTGTACCAATTTAAAGTCATGCCCTTTGGATTATGCAATGCGCCAGCTACATTCGAGCGCATGATGGACTCTCTCTTGCGCGGCTTGAAGTGGTCTACATGCCTGTGTTACCTCGACGATGTGATTGTGTTTTCGCCGAACTTTGAGAGCCACCTGCGGCGCCTCACAGCCATACTCTCCGTGTTTCGCAGGGCTGGCCTTCAGCTAAACTCCTCCAAGTGCCATTTCGGTCGCCGTGAAATTAACATGCTTGGTCATCTCGTCAACGCCGCCGGAATCCAACCTGATCCACAGAAAGTTCACGCCGTGCGAAATTTTCCCGTACCTTGTTCAACGAACGATGTCCGTAGTTTTCTGGGCTTATGCTCTTATTTTCGGCGATTTGTGAAAAATTTTGCGGACATCGCTCACCCTCTCACTGACCTTCTTAAGAAAGACGCCTCTTTCTCTTGGGGACCGCTACAGGAGAAAGCCTTCTCTACCCTGATTGAGCGGCTTACCACTTCCCCGATTCTCTCCCACTTTGACCCTTCTGCGCCCACTGAAGTACGAACTGACGCGAGTGGTCATGGCATCGGCGCTGTCCTCGCTCAGCGTCAACAGGGCCAAGACCGTGTCATCGCTTACGCTAGCCGCCGCCTTTCCACGCCCGAGCGAAATTACTCCATTACTGAGAGAGAATGTCTCGCGCTCGTATGGGCGGTCGCGAAATTTCGCCCGTACCTTTTCGGTCGGAGCTTCTGCGTTGTCACCGACCATCACGCCCTCTGCTGGCTCTCCTCTTTGAAGGACCCAACTGGACGACTTGCACGTTGGGCATTGCGCCTACAAGAATATACATTTTCTATTATATATAAGTCAGGACGCCTGCATAAAGACGCTGACTGCCTGTCCCGCAATCCCGTGGATCAACCGGACGATACCGATGCAGACTCGGACATCAGTATTCTGTCCCTCTCCGGCTTCCTCCACATTGGCGACGAGCAGCGCAAGGATCCTGTTCTTCGAACACTTATGGACCGCCTAAGCTCCTCGCCCAATGACCCGTCCCTTCGGATGTTCACCTTGCGCGATGGAACTTTATACCGTCGTAGCGTTCGTCCTGACGGCCCGGAGCTCCTCCTAGTCGTCCCCAAGCACCTTCGACTCACCGTGCTCCAGCAACTTCATGACGCTCCTACTGCTGGACATCTGGGCGTCACTCGTACTTACGACCACCTGCGGCGCCGCTTCTTCTGGCCTGGCATTTATCGCTCTGTGCGCCGTTATGTCGCTTCTTGCGACCTGTGTCAGCGCCGGAAGACGCCTGCTATGCCTCCCGCTGGTTTGCTTCAACCCATTGATATACCTACAGAGCCCTTCTTCCGTGTGGGCCTCGACCTCCTTGGTCCGTTTCCAATTTCCATCAAAGGAAACAAATGGATTGCTGTAGCAACCGATTATGCCACTAGATATGCCATCGCACGAGCCCTGCCAACCAGCTGCGCTACAGATGTCGCCGACTTCTTACTAAAAGACGTCATCCTGCACCACGGCGCCCCTCGCCAGTTGCTGACGGATCGCGGCCGCTACTTTCTATCGAAGGTCGTTGATGATCTGCTCCGCTCCTGTTCTACAGAACATCGGATTGCTACCGCGTACCACCCTCAAACGAACGGCCTCACCGAGCGACTCAACCGCACACTCACTGAAATGCTCGCCATGTACGTCTCCAACGATCACCGCGACTGGGACGTCGCTTTACCATACGTCACTTTCGCATACAACTCGTCCCGTCACGACACTGCCGGATTTTCACCATTTTTCCTTTTGTACGGCCGCGACCCCACCTTGCCTTTTGACACGTTGCTACCTTCCGCAGTACAGTCACCCAGCACTGCTTACGCTCGCGAGGCTATTGACTTAGCCGCCCAGGCCCGAGATGTCGCCCGTCATCGCCTCACAGTCTCGCAAGCTTCTCAAAAGCGACGCTACGACCTTCGGCACCGAGACCACCATTTTTCACCTGGTTCCCTTGTCCTTCTCTGGACGCCTTCACGTCGTGTCGGCTTGTCGGAAAAATTACTGTCCCGTTTTTCTGGTCCGTACCAGATCTTACGCCAACTGTCCGACGTGACCTACGAGATCGCCCCACTCGGTCAGCCTTCCGTGCCTCCCAACTTAACCAGTGATGTTGTTCACGTCACCAGGCTCAAGCCCTATGTCCCCCCAATAAGTGAGGCTGTTTAACTTGCACCGGGACGGAGCTCCCCCACCGGGAGGGTGATGTTACGGTGAAGTGAAGGAAGACGTTGAGTTGGACTAGAGAAAGACGAAGTCTGGCGGTTGCCTGAACGCCATATCCATCATTTGTAAATATAAGTTATTTTACACTCGTGGGCCTGCTTTCTTCCCGCAACAATATGTTCGTATCTAACTGTTTTCCCACCTACCTGGGTCACTGATCGAATCAAATGATCGAATGGTTAGCTTATCAAGCTCCTGAGGTAGCAGGGTTAGAATCCAACCATCGGATCACGTTGGTTCACCGATTTCGTGCCAATGTGTACATACATGCCTCATTTCAATGAAGTTCTCTCAAGCCGACATGGGTCGCTGTAGAAATGGGACTGGGTAGGCACCGCTGTTCGGAGAAACTCCATTACGCTGACTTGTAATACTGGGTATGCACCGCTCAGTCTGTGCTGATCTTCAATGAACATCTTGGGACGCCAACTTGGGCAACTAGGTATGTGCCACTAGGAATGTGCCACTCTACTATGACAAGATCCCTTAAATTTTCCTGATGCTGAGCGGAATTAAACCCCCATCACAAGGGTTCCTCAAAGACAACAACCTGAGGCATTAGCAGGCCGCGTCATGGATGCACTGGGTAGGTATGTGCCGCTCTTCAATGAACCTTTCGCCAACTTGGGTCACAGAGTATGTGCCAGTGAGTATGAGGCAAGCGAGGGAATGAGCCTCAGCATTTGCAGACGCCGACATGCCACAGTTCTTGTTATGCAGGCAAAGCGCAGAGTTCTCGGGAGTGCCAGTAGATGGCACAGCATGTCCAGAAGTGCATGTGCTTACTGAGGTAAAGCTAGGGAAACTATGGAGCATGTTTTATTAGAATGTAAAGACATCTACCCAGTGGTCGATTTAGGCACCACTAGCCTCCTTGAAGCCCTTCGGTTCAGCGAGAGCAGTGGAAAAGTAAACATGTCCGCAATAGGGATTAGGAAGAGGTGATTGGGGGATTGGGGGAAGAAAAGTAAGGAAATGACAAAAAAACGGAGACGTACAAAAGCACAGTTCGCAATATGGCGTTAGAAAATGTGGTTGTAGGAGTTCATAGTGTTTTTTTTTTTCAACTGTTTAACCTAGGTAGGACATTAGGCAGTATAATAGCAAGAGCTTGGTGGCGCAACCCAACGCCCCGTTCCAAAGGGGACGCTCATAACCTCCATCCATCCATCCATGCAAGAGAGAAGCCTGGTTGCCGCATGACGTGTTTTTCAGCGTTTGCGTGCATTGGCATGTCATGCATTTTGGAGGCATTGCAGCAGCAGCGCTAAATGGTGTTGAGTGTTCTTAGGGAAACACGAAAGGGGAGCCACGCTGTAGTACACTCCTCATACATAACACGTTTTCACGGTGGCAAAACATTGTATCAATATAGCCATCGGCAGCCATCATGAGGTGGGTTCTGGTGCAATTATTTTTCCTTTACAGTCCCTTTAACTTATTCAGCTTTTGTTGACCTCAAAGTTTTTGTCCCATATTTTAGTAACAGTAGGATACAATGATTGACCCTTTTCATATTGAGGATAGCAGCAAGTGGCCAGTCACAATTTGATAATTGCCTGCTGTATGTGCTCCAACCTATTTTTACTTTTCTGTACATATCGTTCTCATGATCCAGGTCCCCAGTGACTGAATGCCTAAATAAACATATTCTGGCACAGATGATGAAGAAATAGAACAGTTTTATGAAGATGTTGAATCAGCGATGCGAAAAGTGCAAACTCAGTATACTGTAGTCATGGGAGACTTCAATGCAAAAGTGTGTAAAAGCAGGCTGGTGAACAAGCAATTGGCAACTACGGCATGGATTCTAGGAACAATCAAGAACAGATGTTGGTAGAATTCGCATAAAGGAATAAGCTGAAAATAATGAACACCTCCTTCAGGAAGCATTGGAACAAAAAGTGGACCTGGAAAACCCCCACTGATGAAACAAGAAATGAAATTAATTTTATACTTTCTGCTGATGCCTGCATAGTGCAGGATGCAGAAGTGTTAGGTAGGGTAAACTGCAGTGATCATAGGTTATTGAGGGCTAGGATTCACCTCAATTTGAAGAGAGAAAGAGTAAAATCGGTAAAGAAGAAACAGGCCAACCTAGACGCAGTAAGGGTAAAAGCAGACCAATTCATGTTGGCACTTGCAAACAAATATGCAGCCTTAGAACAGAGAGATGAAGATGACATACAGGCAATCAATGAAACGGTAACTAGGCTGGCTTCAGAAGCAGCAAGTGAAGTTGGAGGTAAGGCACCAAGGCAACCAGTAGGCAAGCTCTCCCAAGTAACAAAGGACCTAATAAAGAAACGACAAAGAATGAAAGTGCCCAACTCAAGAGATAAGATAGAATTCGCGGATGTATCAAAACTAATCAACAAGGAAAAAATGAGGGAATATTTGAAATTATAATGTGAGAAAGACTGAAAAAGCAGTAAAATGTGAACGCAGCCCGAAATCAATGAGAAGGAAACTTGGCATAGGACAAACCAAAATGTATGCACTGAAAAATAAGCACGGTAATGTCATCAGCAATCTCGAACATATAGTAAAAGCGTCAGAAGAATTCTATACTGACCTGTACAGTACCCAAAGCAGCTACAATACCTCCATATGAAGTAGTAATGAACAGGGTACAGAGGCTCCTTCTATAACTAGCGATGAAGTTTAAAGGGCTTCGCAAGACATGAAACAGGGGAAAGCAGCAGGTGTAGATTGACTACTAGTCGACTTAATCAACGATGGAGGAGACATAATGCTTGAAAAACTAGCAGCACTTTATACAAACGAATTGTCTATCGACTTGAAAGGTCCCAGAGAACTGGAAGAACGCCAACATTATACGAATCCACAAAAATGGAGACATTAAAAAATTGAAAAATTATATGCCCATTAGCTTACATCCAGTATTACATAAAATATTCACCAAGATAATCTCCAATAGAATATGGGCAACACTGGACTTTAGTCAACCAAGGGAACAGGCAGGTTTCAGGAAGGAATAGTCTACAATGGATCACATCCATGTCATAAATCAGGTAATCGAAAAATCCACAGAGTACAACCAGCCTCTCTAGATGGCTTTCACAGATTACGAAAAGGCATTTGATTCAGTAAAGATACCAGCAATCATAGAGGCATTACGTAATGAAGGAGTACTGGACGCTTACGTAAATGTCTTGGAAAGTATCTACAAAGATCCCACAGCTACCTTCCACAGAGATCCCACAGCTACAGAGATTACACAGCTACCTAAATCTCCCCAAGAAAAGTAGGAAGATACCTATAAAGAAAGGAGTTACAAACTCCTTTCTTTATAGGTATAGGTAGCAAGGAGACACAAACTCTCCAATGCTACTCACTGCATGCTTGGAAGAAGTATTCAAGCTATTAAACTGGGAAGGCTTAGGAGTAAGGATCAATGCCGAATATCTCAGCAACCTTCGATTTGCAGATGACATTTTCCTGTTCAGCAACACTGGAAACGAGTCGCAACAAATGAATGAGGACCTTAACAGCGAGAGTATAAGACTGGGGTTGAAGATTAATATTGTCACACGCCCTCAGAAGTCGTCTTAGGGGTTTAATAAACCACAGAGCAGCTGGCTCCTGGAAAACACGTCCGTCGAGGTTGGCTCACAAGCAGGGTAGAGAAGCATGTTCTTCTTAGTTCTTTTGGGCTCGACCCACTCTTGCCCTCTACCCACAACCTACATGTGGCATTATCCCCTCTTCCGAACAAAAGCATCGTCTCAATGCTGCAAAATAGGCATAAGCAATAGAAACAAAATGAACAAACAAAAAACACAACGCAGACAAAGCGAAAGTACAAAAAAAGAAGAAATGTGCCGCTGTCACAGTCAATGAACAGAGAGACAAGCCCAGAGACATAAATGAAAAGCAGAAACAAAGAAGGGTGAAAGAGCAAAAAAAAAATTATTAACGCGCAGTGTACGGCTTCATGCGCATAATATGAACTATGTCCAAGTTCAGTTGTCGTTGTGTCTGGGTCCGTGTCTGTGATGCTGTGTCCGGTATCACTTCGTAAGTAACGTCACTGACATGGTGTAGTACTTTACATGGACCAAAATACCAGCTCAGCAACTTTTTACAAAAGCCACGGCCGTGAACAGGGGTCCACACCCAAACTTGGTCTCCGGGGTTGTAGGACATGTCCCTGTGGCGGATGCTGTAGCGTTGTGCATCTGTCTGCTGCCGCTGGCTGATGTACAGCTGCCCGAGCTGCCGAGCTTCCTCAACATGCTCAGCAAATTCATCATTACCAGTTGTCAAGTGGTCAGCGTCTTGACACGGCCGCATAGTATCCAGCATCGTCTGGACTTGGCGACTGTAGAGAAGGCGAAATGGTGTTAATTGCGTCGTCCCTTGCACGGTGGTGTTTCAAGCATGAAGGTCATGTAAGGCAAGATTTGATCCCATGTTTTGTGTTGAACGCCGATGTACATGGCTCTGAAGCCGTGGCTCGTGGGATGGCCTGTGCCTCAGCATAACGTGTTGAATAATCAGTTGTGACAATCACGCATTTTTTGCCATCTGCAGAAAAAGGAAACAGTCTGAGAATGTCCGTGCTGACTTGGTCGAAAGACAAGTGAGGCTTAACGGAATATGTCTTTTGGTGCTGGCATTCACGACAACCTTTAACATACTGTTTCACGTTTACCGAAAGCCCGGGCCAATAGTCCATCTCGCTTACTCTAGTGAGTGTTCGTGAGAAGCCTAAATGGCCAGATGTGGGTTCGTCATGGCAAGAAAAAAGGATGTCGTCCCGCATGTCCCTTGGAACCACCAGGAAGTAAGCACGGCTGTTCAAACGGGCCTTCTTCTTATACAGCACAGTTTCGTGGACAGAAGGATGTCAACGAGAGGGACAGATGGCGTGGTATGGTTGTGCCGTGGCCCTCTAAATGATCGATGATCGGTCAAATCTCAGTGTCGCCACGCTGCCGTCTGATCAAGTCCGACGAACTAATGGCGCCCAGGAAGCCGTCATCGTCCTCTGTTTCCTGACTGACATGATCAATGGGTGTGTGGGACAGTGTATCAGCCTCTTTGTGCTTACAGCCAGACTTATAAACGATAGTGACATCAAATTCCTGTAGCCTCAAGCACCACCGTGCCAGTCGTCCTGAAGGGTCATGCATGCTTGCCAACCAAAAGAGGGCATGGTGGTCCGTGACTACTCTGAAGGGACAACCACAGAGGTAGGGGCGAAACTTGATAATCACCCACACGACTGCAAGGCACCCTTTCTCTGTAGTTGAATAATTCACCTCAGTGCGGGACAGTGAGCAGCTGGCATAGGCTATAACTCTTTCCACTCCATCTTGGCATTGGACGAGCACTGTGCCAAGGCCAATGCTACTGGCGTCGGTATGCACCTCTGTATCGGCATCATGAACAAAATATGCAAGAATGGGTGCCGACTGTAGGCAGTACCGTAATTCAGCAAAAAGCTGCCTGTTGCTCATTATGCCAGACAAATGGCATGTCGTCCCTTGTAAGGCGAGTCAGAGGCTTCGCTATCTTCCAAAAGCCATTCATAAACCAGTGATAGCAGGCGCACAAGCCCAGAAAGCGCCAGATGAAAATCTTATCAGCAGGAACTGGAAATGCGGCCACAGCGGCAAGCTTGTCTGGATCTGGTTGGACCCCTTTGGCGCTTACTACATGCCCGAGGAACTTGAGCTCTTCATAACAGAAGTTGCACTTTTCCGTCTGATCGGATGGCTTCTAGCACACTCCGCAGACGGAAAAGAAGCTGCTCGAACATTTCAGAAAATACGACATCATCAAGGTACACAAGACAAGTCTGCCACTTCAGTCCAGTGAGGACAGTGTCCATCATTTGCTGGAAAGTAGCCAAGGCTGAACACAAGCCAAAAGGAAGGGCTTGAAATTCGTGGAGACCATATGGAATCACAAAGGCTGTTTTCTTGCGGTCTCATTGGTCTACTTCGATTTGCCAGTAGCCACTTTTTAAATCGAGAGAAGAAAAATTGTGGCCATGCCATAGCTTATCTAATGAGTCGTCAATACACGGCAGCGGGTGCACACCCTTTTTAGTCAGGTTGTTAAGCTTTTGGTAGTCAACAAAGAAGCAGGGCGTACCGTCTTTGTTTTTGACAAGAACGACCGGACATGACCACGGCCTGTTGGAAGGCTCGGTGATGCCATCGTCAAGCATCTCCCGAACCTGCGCACGTATGGCTTCACATTCTTTTGCTGACATGCAGTAAGGCTGCTGGTGTATCGGGCGTGCGTCCTCAAACGTGATGATCTTGTGTCTAGTGGTGGGAGTCTGGCATACCTTTGAAGAACTCGCAAAGCAGGCCCGGAATTCATGCAAGAGCTTAGGCAGTGCTGTCTGGCTATCGGTGCACAATTCAGAATTGATGTCGATATGGCCTAGAGCCACGTCTGCTGTCTCCACTACTTCCAACGTGAAGCAGTTGTTAACGCTTGCTACTTCATCTGCAACTGCAATCGCAGTGCCGCGGAAAAGGTGTCGATGCTCGTTGCTAAAGTTATATATATCAAAACGTTTATAAAAAAAAAAGTGCAGAAAGCGAGCGGGTGGTGCCCCTCGTCCAGGGCCCCCCTGGCATGAGCGGTCCGCCGTGTCTGGTCGTGGAGCGCTAGCTGCATCTCCCTATCCTCGCTGGCGAGCCAAGTCTCCCACTGCTCCCTTCCGGAAAGTTTTCCAGCTATTTTCAGTGTATTAATTTTGGGTGGCCTGTTCTGGCAATCCTACGTGATATGGGCGAGAGTTGGCCGGCCTCCGCACCACAGACAGTGAACGCTGTACACCGTTGGGTGAATGGCATGTTTCAAATAAAGGTTTGGAAATGTGTGCATCTGTATTTGGCGCCAGTCATAAGAGTCCCGCCTGGATAGGCCAGGGTGTGGTGGACTGTACTTTACACTGTACTGTACAAGGATGTCTCGTGGTAAGATGGGGTTTTCGTCAGAGTGGTCGGCCGCTCGATTGACAAAAGCCCGAGCTGCACCATCCGCTCTCTCATTGCTCTCGAGTCCTGCGTGACCCGGGCACCAGATGATCATGTGTTTCTTCATTAGGTTTGATCCTAATAGGTGAGTGGTAAGTTGGTAACAAGCAATTGTGATTGGCCATCAGGAAGCTGTATAACACTTCTAGCCACTTAAACACCTTGCTTTAGGCGGTGTTCCAAATTAGTTTCGGCCACCGCTTCGTCTTCGCGTAAGCCACAGCATGCAACATTCATGAGGACACTGGCTCGTGGAGGAAGCGTTACACTGTCTCCAGAAACACAAAGTACATCAGCATGCTGTTGATCATTTTGCACGTCGATTGCTCAGTCGGCTGAAAATGTGATACGGTGCTCTTGAAGATTAACAATAGTGCCATACTCCTGCATGAATTCAACGCCAAGAATAATGTCGCAGGGGCATTTGCGTAAGACAAGGCAACACGCAACGAATGTAGATCCCTGAATTTCAACTTTAGTAAGCAGGCGCCCAGTGAGGTAACGACGTGGCCGCGAGCCATCCGAATCTGCGAGCTATACCAGGGCATGATTACTTTCTTCAGCCGCACTGCCGTTTTCCAGCTTAATATAGACTAGTCTGCACCGGTCTCCACTAAAGCACTAATGGCGTAACGGTGAATAGTCACTGCTATATCGAGAGAAAGCCGGTCGTCCTGTTCAGCTGCAGGTGGTGTCGGATTGAGATCTGTCCTTGTCTTCATCAATCGGGGGTCTTCAGCACTTTAATCATCAGCGACCTCGCCCTCAAAGATCACTTTAGTTAGTTTTCGAGGCGGGGGCTGGGTGACCGTGCGGTAGAATACCACTGGGGTGGAGGTGAAAATCGTCTCGGAGACGGTGACTACAACTGCCGCCTGGCAGGCGGTGGAAAGCAGTGCTGAGAGAGGTAGTCATCAATGTCCCGAGGTCGCTGGCTGTATCGAGGCGACAGCGAATATGTGGAAAGGCTGCAAAGTCCAAGGTGCCGGTATGGGCACTGGCAGTACAGGTGGTCAGCTTCACCGCAGTGGAAGCACAGAGGCTGGCGATCGGGTGTGCGCCAAACATCTGACTTCCAGAAGATGTACGTCTATCATTGATGTAGTGGACCGGTTACTCCGGACAATGGGCAACTGGAGCGGCATGGGCAAAGGGTGGTGGCATGTACCCAGCTTCGCAGTACGACATTGGCTGTGCCGACTGATCTGACACTGTAGAAGGAGCATGAACGAACAGCAACAGAGAGGAAGCAGGGTGCCTTAAGACTGCCACGTAGGTCGCTCAGCGGTATTCAATAGGTCCAGCCGCAGCATTATCAGGAGGCAACGTATCATGGAGGGCCTGGTGCAGCTCGTCTTTGATAACGCTTGTAAGAGAGCTTACCATAGGGTGTGATGTTGGTGTGACGCTGGCCTTTTGCAGCACTTCACGCACTGTAGATTGGATGAGCACTCGCAGACAGTCACTGTTGCTTCCGAAGGTCGTGAAAATGTCAGCAGATTACATGCTGTTCACTTGCCGTTCATACAGGTTGGACCGATGCAGAAGCATCTTTTCCATGGTCATGGCCTCAAACAAGAACTTCGCAACCATCTTCGGAGGGCTCTGCACGAGACCAGCAAAGAGCTGCTCCTTGACTCCACGCATCAGCTGACTTAACTTTTCCTCCGTCGTTCCTGGGTCAGCTCATCTGAAGAGGCACGTCACATCTTCGATGTATGTGGTCACAGTTTCATTTGGCAACTGGATGCGGGCCTGAATTGCTCGTTCCGCTCGTTCGTGGCGATCAGCACTGGTGTAGGACTCCAGAAGCTAGACAAAATTCGTGCTATGTCAGTTGCTCCTCACGGTTCTGAAACCATGTACGTGCGCCATCCTCTAGGTAGAAGTAGACGTGCCTCAATTTTGCCGCATCATCCCAACGGTTCAAGGTGGCCCTGAGCTCGAAGTCGACCATCCAGTCTTTGACATCTTCGAACACTGCGCCATGGAACGTCGTCGGGACCCATGGGCTCTCAAGTGTATACCGATTCAACATCGTCCTCTCCATACTGGTTGAGGCGGGTTGAGCGGAGGCACTGGTCATACTGTTTGAAGTGGTGGGAACCGTAGCGGCGACAACTTCCGGGCTAGTCGCCTGATCCTGCGGCTGGCCTGATGTACAGGAGTCGACTAGCACTGGATTCATAGCACGGACCCTTGGAGTGGTTTGCAACATTCGTGAGGGCTACCCCGCACCACCACCAGTGTGTCACAAGCCTTCAGAAGTCCTCTTGGGGTTTTATAAGCCGCAGAGCAGCTGGCTCATGGAAAGTGCATCTGTCGGAGTTGGCTTGCAAGCAGGAAAGAGAAGGCAGTCTTCTTTGTTCTTTTGGGCGCAACCCACTCTTGCCCTTGACCTACATGTAGCAATATGCAGAAGACAAAGATAATGATCAATAGCCAGGCAAAGGAACAAGAGTTCAGGATCGCCAGTCAGCCTCTAGAGTCTGTGAAGGAGTATGTTTACCTAGTTCAATTACTCACAGGAGACCACGATCATGAGAAGGAAATTTACAGAAGAATAAAAACGGCTTGGAACACATTTGGCAGACATTGTAAGATCCTGACTGGAAGCTTACCATTATCATAAAAAAGAAAGGTGTACAATCAATGCATTCTACCAGTGCTGAAATATGGGGCAGAAACTTTGAGACTGACAAAGAAACTTGAAAACAAGTTAAGGAATGCGTAAAGAGCAATGGAACGAAGGATGTTAGGCAAGACGTTAAGAGACAGGAAGAGAGCGATGTGGACCAGAGAGCAAACAATGATAGCCGATATTCTAATTGACATTAAGAGAAAGAAATGGAGCTGGGCAGGTCATGTAATGTGTAGGTTAGATAACTGGTGGACCACTAGGGTTACAGAATCGGTGCCAAAAGAAGGGAAGCGAGGACGACGGAAGACTAGGTGGGGTGATGAAATTTATAAATTCACAGGTGCTAGCTGGAATTGGTTAGCGCAGGACAACGGTAATCGGAGATCGCAGGGAGAGGCCTTCGTCCTGCTGGGGGCATAAAATAGGCTGCTGCTGCTGATGATGATTATTATTATTATGATGGTGGTGGTGGTGGATGTGCTGGTGGTGGTGATGATGGCACAGATTCTAGAAGCTGACTGCCAGTCATGAATTCCAGCTCTCTTGCCAGGTTACTGAATGTTACCTTAGTATTCTGCATATTAATCTTCAAACTTCAGACTTTGTGAGCTAAAGTCCTCAGTCATTTGTCGCACACCAGTATACAACATGGAACTGAATTTAGTCAAGTGCGATTTCTAAAACACAGCAAAGACTCAGTGCAGTTGTAGACGCAGCAACAAGGGAAATGTGAGCAAATTTCCGTGCCCAGACATGACTGGGACTTGTGCAGGAGCCACTAGAGACACTGTGGCTCCCATACGAGTCTTGATCACACCTTGTAGATCTGCTTGCCTCTCAAAAAGATGCTGAATTAATTGTGCTGCCTAAGTGAGTCCGACACTAGGAGAGCTCTACCATGATGTATATAAGCAGGGTTTTCACTCCACTGAGTTCTCTTGAAATTCTTGACATTCATTTCCCAAAATATGTAGGAGCCATAGCAGGCTGCACTAAGGCTTTGACACGGTCACAAGAAAGCACTAGGAAGAGGAGACATGAAACATCTAAAGTGAAAAAATTCAGAGGGAGGTTATGAATTGTACCGCAGTTACAATGTTGTTGAGGTGTATCACATGAACAACAAGAAATAGTCAGGACGATCAAGAACACACAGTAAAAGAACAAACATCTATCTTACAAGAAAAACATGCAGGCAATAAGAATCCTGAAGAACTAGAAATTAAAATGTTTAGAGAAGGTTGCCTACCTAGCAAAGCCTGGAAGAGCCGACTCTTGAAGATGCGGATCACGCGCTCAATGGCATTGCG